>NC_134235.1:26549240-26867811 GCF_965152275.1 Natator depressus
AAGAGGCACACTTCAGGGGTGGAAGTCTGTGACTGGGAATTTGCTGGGGAGGGCTCAGAGTTACTACAGAGAATTTTTTCCCAAGTGTCTGGCTGGTGGGTCTTGCAGAGCTGCTCAAGGTCTAACTGATTGCCATATTTGGGGTTGGGGAGGAATTTTCTCCCAGGTCAGATTGGCAGAGACACTGGGGGTTTTTCACCTTCCTCTGCAGCATGTGGCATGGGTCACTTGCAGGTTTTAACTAGTGTAAATGGTGAATTCTCTGTAACTTGAGGTAATTAAATCATGATTTGTGGACTTCACTAACTCAGTCAGAGGTTAGGTGTCTATTACAGGAGTGGGTGGGTGAGGTTCTGTGGCCTGCAATGTGCAGGAGGTCAGACTAGATGATCATGATGGTTCCTTCTGACCTTAAAGACTATCTTCTTCTTATGAAGTTGGGACAGTCCTCAGATTGAATCGCATCAGGACATTTCATGAAAGATGTGGACAAACCCTCTTTAAATGGAAAATGAGGCAGGCACCCGAATGCGACTGTGATCACCAGGCAAAACGATGGAGCACATCATATCTGAGTGTCCCCTTCATTCTTTCACCAGGGTCCTGAAGGACGTTCACCAGCTCACTGCTGCGGCAACGTGCTGACTATCAAATCTAGATATAAATTTGTAATCATTGCTACCTAACCAACCCATATGAAAGAAGATTTGCTTATAACATTAATGTCATTGAGGAGGTATTTTGTGTGCTATCCCATATGCTGCACAACAGGCTATACATACGATTTGAGACCCTAATCTTGCAAGCATGTATGCAATCTGCTTAACTTTACACACTACAATGGGACTACTCACATCAATGCATGCTTAAGATTATTTTCTTCAAAAAATGAATTAAGCAGTGTCCGGCTGACTTTTTGTGAAGCCCATATTTTAATCTATTATGATTTACTACATTATTTTCTTCCAATATGTGGCTTATTGGCACTAAAATTATTTTAAATAGGAACTGGAACATGAATTTAGATTAGATCTACTCTGGCAACCTTAACTTCCACAATAAATGTATACAAATTTTAAAAGTCAGCACCCTACAATTTTCAGTGAGTAATGTAATTACACATTGTGTGTTGATAACACATTCAAGGTTTTTGGGGGTTTCTTATGGTACCACAAGCTGGCAAGATACCCAGCCCAAGCATGTTAATGCTAATTGGGAGATAAAGCATAAATCTGAAGGAATCGGGATATCTTCTGTTTTGCTACTTTTCTGTTGATTGGAAATTAGAAGGTGAATGTTTTTTTAATCCCAGATTTTACTATTCAAAAGTGCCAGGCAATTCACTGCTGTCTTTCCTCTGTGCTTTATAATCCATCAGCTGTTGTTCATTTAATGCCTTGTTGTTTATTTTTAATCCAATAGACTAAATCAGTTTTCTTTCTAACTGCCTTTTAAAATCAATCAAAAAGGACTTTCTAATGTGCAAAGCAGTTGGTTGTGATGACAAAGCTACAGCACTGATGGTTTTTTAATGGAGGCAGTGCCCTAGCGCGAACAGCAGTGATTTGTTATATTTGAAATATGATCTCTTACCCACTTGTCAGGTAAAAGTACTTAGTTATTGTCGCTTATTATGCTAAGGACCTGACCCTGCTGTTGGGGCTACACAGGTGACCCCTTTCACCTACATAGGTTGTATTCCAGGGTTGGAGCCTAAATTAGGACTCCCCGGTGAAATAATTCCTGAGATCCTCGATTTTATTCACCCTACACTTTTTTGGGCTTTTCTTTTTCTTTTTGGAGTGAATGTATTGTTAATGCAAATGAGGGACTTTTAGACTTGCTCTGAGCCAGGCATAGTGACCTCATTCAAAAGAATTCTGATGCTAAAAAAGGGAGAAAAAAGGCCAAAGGTCCCTTTCTAAAGTCCAGCATTTAGTGAAGTGCCCTGCGATGGCCAGGAAAATCCCTGGCTATACCCGAAGAGTTAAGTGATCTAATCAGATGCTGCTGAAAGAGAAATGGTAGTGTCACAAAGGTGCAGCAGCTAGCGGTAGAGGAAGTGATGACACTTAGTACATGTAGGAGATCCAGTTTCTCGTTTAGGCTAGAAAGCTGGAAGGAGGAAGCAGCCTGGCACCTGTCTGTTTTCCTCCTTTGGTGGTTTACTGGTCAGTGTGTTGTAATAGTAACTCAATGGCACAGTTAGCTGGGGATGGTTGCTATTGGCTTATTGGGGCTTTGATAATTAAATGTTTGCAAGGTATAAGTATACAAAATAGTCTCAAAGAAAGCCCTAAAATAGAGATGTTTAAGGGGATGGTTGATTATATCTTCTCCTTGCATGGCCTGTGGTCTCAAGGGAGTTAAGAATTCTGTCAGAAGTCCCTTAAGCTTGATGTGGGGATTAAGACAAATTTCTTTATTGTTCGTTTGACGGGTGCTTATTTTATCTAGTCACAGGGCCAGAGAAAAAGCATGACTCTATAATTTGGTGATTAGGGCACTCAGGTGGGAAGGGGGACACCTGGATTCAAATTTCTGTTTCAGAGCAGGGATTCAAATGTGGGTCTTCTATGTGCCAAGTGAGTGCCCTACCCGCTGGCCATTAGGTAAGCAGGGGAAAAGGGAGTGGGCAGCATCAGCACTACCTCCTCCTCCAGAAGTTTTGTGAATGGTGTTTAAATCCTTTTATGAATCTAGGCTGAAAAATCAAAAAGTTTCATTTTGATAAATGGTTCATTTAGACATTTCTGTTTTTTTTCTTTTCATTTTGACTGAAACAATTTGCCGACATCAACATGCATGTGCAAAATGTTTTGGTCAACCCAAATCTGTATTTTCCAGCAAAAAAAAAAAGGCTTGGGCCCAAAAGTTTTGCCCAGCTGTACTGGCATGTAACACTATCGTGCAGCTTTGACAAACCAGCATCAGAGTGAATTTACACATACTCAGAATCCTCAACACATTTCCCTGTGGTGAACCTGTCTTACTATTCTTGCAGACCTAGTGTGAAATTCACCCTGTGCAGACTATCCTCACAATGCTTGAGGTCTAAGCCCTCAGTGAAGTGTAGTTCACAGGCCTAGCGTAGCTGTTTCCACAGAGATGAATTGCACACTTACTGCATAGTTCTTGTTGGTCTTTTAAGTAAAGTTGTTTCTCTGCTTTCCTATCTCTAAACCTACCTGTAAACCAAATTCCAAAAAATGTAGTATGAACAAATGCACTTTGGGCACGAATGTATTGGAGGTAAAAAAAAAAAAAAACCCTCTTACGTTTTACATATCTATCGGATGCCGGTTAAATGAAATCATTTTTTTTTATTAAGAACAGTAAATATCCTAATTACTATCTATGGTCAACCATCTATTGTCATTTTTGGTACATTTTAATTTTAAAAGATAAGATGAATCTTTCAGCAGATTGTGGGAGATAGTGAAACTTGATGGAAGGGGAGCCAGAGAAGATGAGAGATAGGGAGGAGCCAGAGAGAGAGGGTAAAATACATGGTGGATGAATGGGTGATGTACTTGAGGAGACAAGTGAGGAACCAAACACGGGTGGGGCAACTTGAGGGAGTACAGGGCAGGGAAGCCATAGAAAATAGGTGGACTTAGAGATGGCAGGATGTGGGTGGGGAGACCAGATTTATATGCATGAAGTAATTCATATTAATTAAATAGAAAATGTGAGTATTACATCACTGGCATAAAATCTCCAATTTCCTGGATCAACAGCCTTAACAGGTATGGAAGTTAGGGCTCTTTGAAAACTGGGTTTGGGGGTCGGGTGTGGAGTTTTGCAAGAAATTGACTTCAAAAATTAGAAAATGTCCAGCCAGCTCTAGTGGAAGTGGATCACTAAATTGAAATTGGGAAATTTGAGATAAGTTAATCTGGATTTAAAAACAAAAGTGCTGAACTGGAATCCTGGATACTCTGTATTACAGCATGTGGAGTGTTATTCTATCAGTTCCTCTTACCTTGCCTTTGTAAAATGGTGCCTTCTGTTGACCTGAATTTTGTTCTAATTTTTTGATCAAACGTAAATTCTGAGAGTTCCTGGGACACAACCACCCTCAAAGACTGAGGCAAACGTCCAAATTCCTGGAATATGGAACCATATCCCTTCCAAGTTTTACTTTTTATGCATGATTGCTGTTGGACAACCCAATGTGTGGGAGACAGCACAGTCCTTTGGAGTGCAGACAGAGGTTAAACAAGCTGGGTCATTATGTTCTGGTGGAGAAGAAGCAAAGCCATTAGATTTAGAATAGTAAAAAGTTCCATTTCAAGAACAGAGGTGCCAGTTTTCACAATATAAAGCACTGCAGTCAAATAATAAGTACCATGTGTCACCTATGAATTAAAATAGCTAAGCACAGAGGTTGCTTTCTTCAAACAAATCACAACATGCCAGTTAAGTTCTATAAGAGCCCAGATCCTATGTGAATGTGTGCAGTAATGATGATTAATAAAGCAAGCTGTACACTATTAATGCATTGCCGGTATGTAGATTCAGGAAGAATTGATACAGCTTGAATCAGTGGAGATTCTGTCTTTAGCTGAGCAAATGTCAACAAAGTAAAACGGCATATGAACAGAATGCAGTGAAGTGTAATGATCTATGCTCAGCTCAGTAACATTTAGGGGAGTGACTCCATGTACCTATTTTCTGGAGTGGCATGCTTTAATGAAATGTAATATATAGCGATGATATTTGGGCATCTTTTGCAGGAGATGATGTAGCGGGCTGTATGCAATGCAGAGTTACAATTGGAATCTGACTCTTTTTTTATGTAGTGAATGATGCTGACATAGTTCATCATGATGCTATACTAAATGCCAGTACTGTATCCATTTTACAACCATCTGATCTGCTACTCCAGTGCTGGTCAAGAGAGTGTACAGTTAATAAAATAAGTATATGGATACGTTCTGCAGCCCCTGGGGGATTATTTTAGCTTCTGCCATAGTAGACTCAGTTTGGCTAGAAATCATTCCAACTTCTGTAAAAGTTCTGGTTCAAACATTAATTTGTCACATATTAATAGTTTCAGTTGTGTTTTCCACAAGTTGGTATGGAATCATCCTACATGTATAACATGTTTCTCTAAACTACAAACAAATCATCCAATCGATTTTACCCATTTTCTGTTAACACTCGGGAAATTTATGTCCTCCTATGACCACATTCACTTTAGGCATAAAAAATCCTTTGAAGTTTAAGCTGCAGTTGCATTCCAGTTATCAAGAAGGGGAAGTGTGTAAAATATATTCTGATCTTCTGTATAGGAAGCAGTTTCCTGGCATTAGTGAATGTATCCCCGTTAATAACAAGAACATAGTTCTCAAATATACTAAACCAGTTAAAAGAAGCAGTAGATTAATCACCAGGGTAGATTAAAAAGCAGGAGGTGTAAACAGCCATCAGCATGTAAGAAGAACTATGGAGTTATTCAGATTCTTTGCCAGCAGAGTAGGACATCCTGACCTGGGACATACTTGATAAATGCATCCTAATCTTGTGCATCCTTAAAATATGTTCACAAAAAACAAACACATTTTAACACTCATGCAAGAAATTATCAACTTTCATAAAATAAAATACACTGAACCAGTACTTTTCAAACTCTTGTTTTGCTTTTTAAGTCTAACGAGGATCCTAAAGCAAATCAAAAAATTTTCACCTTCTGCCATTTTGGAATGATCAGATTCCATAATTTCTGTTGGGAACATACTGGGGAAATGGTTTTTTGTTTCCTTTTGTTTTTGTTTTATGACACTCACCTATATCAAGCAGTTGTTCTCAAAGTTTTTTTTAAATTCACCTTTGAGATCAAGCATGATAAATTTCAGCCTAACAAAACATTTATTTGAGGAGGTTTTAAGTAATGATATTAGAGGGGGCTAGAACGGAAGTTGAAAACTTTAATATAGTTCCCACTGGGATGGCTATACTTCCTTCTTTCCCTCACTCTATGACTTAATATTTCTGTCTATCCAGATCTTCTTCCTACAAATTCCTGCTGCTCCAAACTCTCATTCATTGTTCCATTTTTCAGACAGATTACAGGCTCCTGATTGGCAGGAAAATTCTTCAGTCAGATTTGGCTAGTGCCAGAGGATTTTTTTTTCACAAAAACTTGACACAAAATCACCTGCATCGCAAGGTAAAGACTAACGCCCAGTCCTGCAAGACCTCAAAGCCCCAATCCGGTGTGATTATGAATATGTCTGCACTGCAATTAAACACCTGCAGCAGGCCCGTCAGCTGACTTGGGCTCGCAGGGTTCGGGCTACAGGGCTGTTTAATCGTGGTGTAAATGTTCGGGCTTGGGCAAAGTCTTTTTGCATTTGATATTTTGGTGCAGGTCAAGAATACATTGCTATTATTATTACCATTAGTATTATTTTATTATTTATTTTACTTTTCTGATAAGCACTTTTCATAGCTTTTGTTTTGCTTGAGTTTTATCTGTGTTTTTCCTTTTCTTTGGTCAGCTCCCTTTCCAACTATTGTCAATGTCATGGAGGGTATTAGATATTAATTGTCAACCCTCCCTTCCTCACTTACCCCAAAGATCTTGAGACAACGTCACCTGAGTCTGGATCTCACTTTTTTAATTGTTGTCGCTATAGCCACAGATAGCTGAGGTTCAGAGTTCATCATGATCAGATTTTTAAGCTATAAATAAAAATTTGGCAGGTTTTTCCAATCATATCTAAAGAGTTATGTTTGTATAGAAGGCAGGAACTGAATACATGATCTTACTTACTCTCTTCAGTGTTATTTGAAAATAAGGGCACAACTTCAAGGTGTATGCAGCATAGCTAATATGTGGAACACAGCAATTAAATTGTTGAAACAACACTTAAAGTTATTTAAAATGATATTTACAGTGAAAATAGTCATATTCACTAAAACTTTGCAGAGCTAGAAGAAGGAAGCTCAATGTGTTTTCCTTTAAGCTACCAGGCCTTCTGCCTCATCTTGACCACGATATGAAATGCAGTAGGGAAAATCTATCACTCTTGGCCTGGGGGCTTGCAGTGATGGGAAAAGGCAGAGAGAAAACAGGATGGAGGGACAAGATATTGAGAGGATTTGTGGTGGAAGTGAAGGAATGAGTGAATAGAACCTCCTCAAAAATAGCCTTGCTGCGGGGCCCCGAAAATCCATCAGTACAGGCTTCTGTTCTAGACTACATCTAAATCATGTCCTGGCAGATCATAGTAGTGGTTTGTATTGTACGTTATTTTTCTTTTCTTCTGGTTTGCTCTTCAGCCCTTAGCTACCATACTAATTCTATCTGCATAAGAAGGAAAATGGAACAGCCAACTTGACACTGCACAGAACATATTTCTAGCTGCAAATTCAAGTACGATGATGCCAGGGTTAAAAAGCAGTTTCTTACTTTAGGAAAAGGGCTACTGTTTTATTTTGTGTTGTGCATAGAGTTATAAGAACTCTTCTTGCAGGGCTGGATGCATTGTGTTTCTCTGCCACAAACTGAAAAAGGAAATCAGTGTTTTGTAACTATGATACCCTGTTATCTTCTACAAATGATGAGCTCATCCAGATTACTCCAAGGGGTTACTTATATTTTATCAGTGGCGCCTTGTTGCACAATTTCCAGTTTCTTTCTTGAAGATACAATAGAAGATTTATGTCTGAAGGGCTGTGATGTGGTTTCCATCTAAGAGCAAAACAATTCCTTCTAAAAAATACCATATCCCCAAATGATTTCATAATTGCAAACAGTGTTGACGAGTTCTGTGGCTTAAATGAGTTTATACCATATTTGCTGTGTTTTTAGTGGATATTTTTGAAGTGCTTAACAAGGAAAAATAATTAAAATCCCTCTGCCATTTTGAATTGACACAAAATAAATGTGACCCGTTAGTGGTGTCTGCTATAAGAAATAATTTTTCTAATTTCATTTCAGATTTGTTTCAAGGATTCACTTTTTTTTTTTTGGTTAAATAGTTTCAGGACTGAAAGCCAACCATGTTTCTCATTATCAGACTTCAGAAAGGCTTTCTTCCCTTTGTGTTTTCATGCCACTCAAGGATAAGTGAGTCTCAGCATATGCATCCGATGAAGTGAGCTGTAGCTCACGAAAGCTCATGCTCAAATAAATTGGTTAGTCTCTAAGGTGCCACAAGTACTCCTTTTCTCTCAGCATACTGGAATTTTTTGATATATGTGTGAAATTCTCCGCTTTCATCCTCAGCGCAGATCTGTTATCTGAACAGCATGCCCCATGGCACATTTGGTACTCATTCCTTATGCTACACTCCCATTGCTATCAGTGGAAATCTCTCATAGAGAATAGGCAAGGTGTCTGCAGTGTGGGTAGAAGACGGGAGCATTTTTAGAGTGGCCTATAGCTGTAATCCCCTGATACATAATGTCATTGTATGACTTGACTAGGAACTGGGGTCCCAACGAAAGAAACTTCTGAGTCCACGTGGCTGTGGTGTCTGAGGAGGAACACAAGCTAACAATTTGAAAGGCTGGAATGAAAATTAGGTACCATTTTCTAGTCTTGTTGCAATTATTCCATCATATAAATTCATGTGGTGCCATCTTTTGTTTTATAGCAGTTTTTTAGCATTACCAGAATTAATATTTGAAAATTTGTAATGTTTTAGTCAGTCTATTTGTCTAGTTGTCTAGTTGTCTGTTTCTATTACTTGAAAGGGTTGTTGATGCTTCTTGGAAAACAATTAATAGAAAAACATCTCTGGCTACATCCTCCTTTCTATATGTCATTGCCTTGGTCTTATAACTAATTCCATATGCAAGAGAAAAAGATGTATATTTCTATTAGGAACATTGCCATCCTGGATCAGATCATTGGTCTGTCTAATTCAGGATCCTGTCTACCAATGATTGTTCTCATGCTGAATCCTTTTTCAAAGCCTGATAAATTGTTGGTCTCAGTACTAACTTGCAGCAATGAGTTCCACAGGTTATTTAGAGATGTGGGGGAGAGGCTGCATGGCAAAAGCTGGATTTGGAGCCAAACTTCCCCAGTGTTCAGTTCTGGGATTTTAGGTCACTATATTATGCAGTATAGGTAGGGACTACTGCAAAGTTTGGATCTGGATTAGAATCTGAACTTCACAAAAGTTTAGGAACTTTCAGTTCTTGTCTTTTGCTTAAGGACCATCTCTAGTTCATTTGCCCTGGCTGCTGTGTGCCTGCATGAAGCTCTAATTATCTCTGTGGTATCACCATTGTATGGAAATAGGAATGATGTTGGAAGATTTATGGAAACAGGAAGGATTATGATTCAGATAGGTAATAAACCACAGAAACAGTGCACTGCTACACAGACCCATATGGAAACGTCTGGTAGAATGTTTCAGAAAATGGTAACCTTTTTATAGGGCGCTACCAAAAATCTAGAGATAAAATAGATTAGCTGAAGAAATTCAGGGAACTCTCAACACAGAGGTACTAAATCTATTTACCCAGACTCACAACAGAAGCAGACATTGGGCACTGGTTTTGCTGCACTCTTTCTAATTAGTAGCTGCAAAGTGGTCCAACATGAGAACTGCACCAGCATCTTGAAACACTGAGGATGGGAAATGTGTTGTCATCCTGGAAAGTCCCCTCTTCTGGAGGGGGACACTTCTAGGAATCTGGCTATGGTTTGTTGGTTTGTCTGTACGTATGTGCCAGAGTCTTGCACATATATGTGGATATAGTAGCTATCCCTAACGTTTCAGCCTGCATGCTATATGCTCCATGTTGACTCCACTAATAAAATCCATGTCCCCCATGCTATTTGTAAAATCGGGAGTATATTGTATAGCCTTACTAAGGGGCAAAGCAGAGACCCCCGGTCAGGACTGTGCTTTGCCCGGCCAGGACTGCAGCCTTCCCTGCGCCTACAGGGATCAGGTGTCACCAGCCCTGCGGCATCGGAGGGAGTCCTCTGCAGATGAGCTGTCACATCCCTGCTGTCTCCCTCCCATGGCAGCGGGGCTGCAGAGGCCTTCCTGTGCTGCTGCAGGAGCCATTCAGCAGCAGGGCAGCCTCTCCCTTGGCCAAGAGCTTGTCCCCCTCCTCTTCACAATCCTGGCCCGGGGTCTGTGCTCTATTATCCAGACCTCTGCATTATCCAAATCCCTTCCTTCTTCCCTAGCAGGAGATAGCTGAGGGACAAGGAAGGGGTTCAGATCATAGGATTTCAGATAAATGGGAGTGTACTGTAAATGGAGGTCGAGCAGGGGAAGAATGGTGAATCAGGCTATAGGATTTAAAACATCAGTGTTAACTGGCCTTCGTGTAAATGAGAATCAGGTGGCCTATGACTGATTTTCAGAGCTGTCAAACATCTGCTACTTAAGTGGCAGACAGTGGGAGTGGCAGGTCACCACCTTTGAAAATGAGCACGTACTATTATTATTTGATATTTATGTTACGGTAAAACTCAGAGCTCCCTATTAGAACTGGGGTCCCAATTAGCTAGGCTCGGTATAAACACATTCGAAGATGTAGTTCCGGCTCCGAAAAGTTCATAATGTAGAAAATCTACATATAATTGAAGTCTCTGGGCAGCTATTTTTGAAAATTTAGCTTTTAATTTCTATGTATTTCAGTTTCCTTGGCTGTAAAATAAGGATAATAGGGAGGCAACATGGCCCAATAGGGAGGTAGCGTAATCCATTGGATAGTGCACCAGACTGGGAGCTGGGGCATTGGGTTTTCTTCCTGGATCAATCATTGACTTACTGTGTGGCCTTGGGCAACTCACTTTACGTCTGTGTTCTTCACTTTCCCCATCTATAACATATGTAGGTACCATTGTCCCCACCTTTGCAAAGTGCTCTGAGATCAACCAGTGAAAAGCGCAATGTAACTGTGATGCTGTGGTATGTTCTGAGGCTGAATATAGTAATATTTGTAAAGTATTTTGAGATCTTTGGCTGAAAGGGGCTATTGTATACACAGTAATATTATCACATTGCTGTTACATTACAAGATTCTTGTATGTGAATTCATAGAGATTCAACACGTTATTCCACTCTCAACAGGGTTTTTGTTTTTGTTTTTTGGTACAACTCTTAAAGTGTAAGAACTCTCTTCCAAAGAAACTGCCCCTGTGTTACTGGGCGGAGAAGTGAAGGCGGCATGTCATGTCAGATTACGTCAAGCAGTGTCAGATTTGGACTACTGTCCTTCCTGTTGATTTCAAATACAGGGCTGCCATTGGCACCATTCAATAATGATGCCAGGAGGCCAGTCTGATTTAGTGCTCACAACTCATTTTGTGCTTCCTGATGGCTTTCCAAATGATTCGATTCATATATCAGGTTGGTAACTCAACATTTGAGGGAGCTAGCCAGAGGGGCTTGCTTATCTGTAGAACCACCTTTGGAATATCAGACTGCAAAATCTTGATCTGGAGCAGTTTGGTGTGAATACTTCCCTGCAGAACATTAGTCCACTGGGCTATAAAAGACTGACATTAGAAGATGAAGTGTATAGTCTGCTGGATAATAGCCACCCCTGGATGAGTCTTCAGAAGGGAAAGCAGCAGGAATGCCATTTCTCATCAGCTGTTGTCACTGCTTGGAGCCAGATGTAAGCAGCTGGGTGTGGTAGTGCAAAGTTGTCTAGGAAAGAAAGAAGAAAATGTTTAATAAGAAACATTAACGTTCTGGCTAAGCTATAGGCAAATACAGCATTCTCTTGTATACTGAAATAACTGCTGGAAGCTGCAGAAATAGATCTGATATTTTAAAATAGTATGCTTACTCTGTTTGATCAGACAGGAGATAATGTCATGGGCTTACTTTGCCATAAACACTCCGATTATACACTCAGCATATCAGCTATTGGCAAGAATTAGGAGAACATGGAGTATCTTTTGAATATTCAAGCACTGGAGTGTTTGGAAATATGCAGTTGTGTGTAACTGTACTTGGTATATCTTAATCGTTCCTCACATTAAATGTTTTGATCTGTTAGTATGTGATAAAGTGATGCCAGATCTTAGAAAAGCACCTCAAGCAAGCCCGTTTGTCTTTATTTCTTTTTAAAATTCCCCCAAGCTTGTGACCCCGTGGAAAGTTTAGAAGGAGCACCAATGGCCAGAATAAAATATAAAAGAAATGGGTGTCTGAATTGCCTCCATAAAACACAGCACAGCACATACATGCAGTTCATCTATGTCTGGTGTTTTCATTGCTCCCATTACTGTAATATCTGAACACATCCTAGCCTTTAAAATATTTACTACTGTGTGAAGGGATGTGCCCTCACACTGACAGAGAGGCGATTAACGAGCTCCTCTGGGCCTGTTCTAACCCAAACAGGTACCACCTGCAAGGCTTGTTCTGCCCGGTTAGGGGTGTGTAGGGGGGAGCTTAAAAGGGAAAACCTGCCACAGGGAGGGAGCCCTGCCTTAGACAGGGTTGCTGAGAGGGAGACAGCAACAAGCCTTGCTACTCCTGAAGCTGCATGACGCAGCCTCAGAGCAGCATGCCCCACGAGGAGGGGCTGGAAGTAGACTAAGCCCAAAGGGCTGACCCAGGAAGACTGCCTGAGCTCCAGGTTGCCTTTACTTCTCTTTATTTTCCCACAGACTCCCCTCTCCCATAAGGAAAGAAAGAGGGGAGAGGCCTTTTCTTTCATTTGTTTGCTCCAAGAACCCACTTGGGTGTCTGCAGGGGAGGAGGAGATAGACCGTGTAAGGACCTGAAGTGAGGGCACTTGAGGGAACCCCTGCTCCCCACACCCTGTGAGATATGGCAACGATATTATCCCAATTTGACAGATGGGGAACTGCTTCCAAAGAGACTAAAGGCTTGTCTACACTTTTACAGTGCGGCTGCACCAATGCCAGTGGCAGCACTTAGTGAAGATGCTACCTACGCTGGCAAGAGAGCTCTCCCATCAGTGTAGGTATTCCACCTCCCCAAGAGGTAGTAGCTATGTCAATGGGAGAAGCACTTCTGTCAGCATAGCTCTGTCTACGCTGGGAGTTCGGTTAGTCTATCTGCCTCAGTAAGGGGTGAGGATTTGCCATGCCCCTGAGTAATGTAGGTATAACGACGGAAGTTCATCGTGTAGACCAGGGCTAAGACTTGTCCAGGGTCCCCCAGGAATTGACTCCTGATCTCCCTAATCCAGGCCAGTGCCCCAACCATGAGGCCATCCTTTCTCTCCATATTTTATACATACACATATATTGTGGGGAGCAGTGATGTTTGCACATGCATATGTTTTGCTGGTGCAATTTAAGGAACCTAATTTTTGATAACTAACATTTGTACATAGGAATTGCCATTTGGGTTTAGACCTGTGCTCCAGCTATTATCTTGTCATGTCCAGAATCAGAGCCTGGTGAGGAATTTTATTATTTTTCTAAATTCTGGCCAAAAGTGTCACAATGGGAGCTTCTGATCTCCTTTGAAATTTTGGCCCTAACTCTCATGGATGTATATTGGCTTGTTTAGGAAGAACATTTCAGGGGAAGGAGAGCAAAGCAAGAAGATGTGGCCAAATTCTGATCTCATTTGCACTGGTATTTAACACCACTAACTTATGTGGAGTTACTCTGGATTCTCATCCATACAGATGAGAGCAGAATGAAAATGTAATCTAGCAAGCAAAAATAAAAGTATTTTATGGAAAATATTTACTAACAGAGGTAACTCAGCAGCCTCAAGTCCACAATTCCTGTCATCCTGCAGATGAAATTCAATGTTGATAAATGCAAAGTAATGCACATTGGAAAACATAATCCCAACTATACATACAAAATGATGGGGTCTAAATTAGCTGCTACCACTCAAGAAAGAGATCTTGGAGTCATTGTGGATAGTTCTCTGAAAACATCCACTCAATGTGCAGCAGCAGTCAAAAAAAGTGAACAGAATGTTGGGAATCATTAAGAAAGGAATAGATAATAAGACATAAAATATCATATTGCCTCTATATAAATCCACGTTATGCCCACTGTCATAAATATAAAGGGAAGGGTAAACCCCTTTAAAATCCCTCCTGGCCAGAGGAAAAATCCTCTCACCTGTAAAGGGTTAAGAAGCTAAAGGTAACCTCGCTGGCACCTGACCAAAATGACCAATGAGGAGACAAGATACTTTCAAAAGCTGAGAGGAGGGAGAGAAACAAAGGGTCTGTGTCTGTCTGTATGCTGCTTTTGCCAGGGACAGAACAGGAATGGAGTCTTAGAACTTTTAGTAAGTAATCTAGCTAGGTATGTGTTAGATTATGATTTCTTTAAATGGCTGAGAAAAGAATTGTGCTGAATAGAATGACTATTCCTGTCTGTGTGTCTTTTTTGTAACTTAAGGTTTTGCCTAGAGGGATTCTCTATGTTTTGAATCTAATTACCTTGTAAGGTATATACCATCCTGATTTTACAGAGGTGATTCCTTTACTTCTATTAAAAGTCTTCTTGTAAGAAAACTGAATGCTTTTTCATTGTTCTCAGATCCAAGGGTTTGGGTTCTGTGGTCACCTATGCAAATTGGTGAGGATTTTTACCAAACCTTCCCCAGGAAGTGGGGTGCAAGGGTTGGGAGGATTTTGGGGGGAAAGATGTGTCCAAACTACGTTTCCTAGTAAACCCAGTTAGAGTTTGGTGGTGGCATTGGAGATCCAGGGTCAAAGGATAAAATTAATTTGTACCTTGGGGAAGTTTTAACCTAAGCTGGTGAAAGTAAGCTTAGGAGGTTTTCATGCAGTTCCCCACATCTGTACCCTAGAGTTCAGAGTGGGGGAGGAACCTTGACACCCACATTGAATACTGCAGGCAGAGGTGGTTGCCCCACTCAAAAAAGATATATTGGAATTGGAAAAAGTTCAGAAAAGGGCAACAAAAATGATTAGGGGTGTGGAATGGCTTCTGTCTGAGGAGAGATTAATAAGACTGGGACTTTTCAGCTTGGAAAAAGACAACTAAGGGAGGATATGATTGACGTCTATAAAATCATGAGTGGTGTGCAGAAAATAAACAAGGAAGTGTTATGTACTCCTCATAACACAAGGACTGGGGTCACCAAATGAAATTAATAGGCAGCAGGTTTAAAACAAACAAAAGGAAGTATTTCTTCACACAGCGCACAGTCAACCTGTGGAACTCTTTGCCAGAGGATGTTGTGAAGGCCAAGACTATAACAGGGTTCAAAAAAGAACTAGATAAGTTCATGGAGGATAGGTCCATTAATGGCTATTAGCCAGGATGGGCAGGGATGGTGTCCCTATCCTCTGTTTGCCAGAAGCTGGGAATGAGTGACAGGGGATGGATCACTTGATGATATCTGTTCTGTTCATTCTCTCTGGGCACCTGGCATTGGCCACTGTTGGATGACAGGATACTGGGCTAAATAGACCTTTGGTCTGACCCAGTATGGCCGTTCTTATGTTCATTGGTTCATTCACACAGCTCCAGTATTCACTTTAAAAACAAGAAAAACTCAACCCTTTCCAGGTTGCTTTTCAAGTGAGCTGCTGCCCTCTGGGACTGGAACTGAGTGCAGAAGCAATGAATGGCAGAACCACCAGCTACCATCCAACAGCAACCTGCTACAATGTACGGTCCTGGGTGACCTTGTTCATCAGATCTGAAGTCCTGGCAAAGACCTTGCTGGAGCCCTAATGACAAACTTCAGAAGCTGAATTGGGAGTTTAGTCAATCAAAGACCATAAGCTTACTTGATATCTTGTGGGCACTCAGAGTGAAAGAAAGTCTATTTCCAAGCGGTATTGTCCTGCCGACTGAACAGAAGCATCATTGTCTAAGGGAAGCCATGAGTACATCAGAAACCATCCACCTGAAAGTTAAATAACTTCTCTGACATCCAGAGCAATTACATTTGTAAGCAGAGTCAGGATGGGCTCCACCCTGACATCTGGTGGTGAGGTGTGGCAAGTAGTGGAAAAGAACTTCAGGGGCTGATCTCAATTTGCATAGGCACACCCACCCCGCCTAGAATGAGGCCATAACTGCCCAAATGGTCACTTTGGCTGTTGTGGGATCCCCAGTGTCTTTGTTATTGGGGCGGGAAGAGTAAATTGTTATTACCCTGATTATGGGAACTGTGCTTGGAACTGTACTTGGCCTTTTGTTATGATGGAGGGACTCACCATCAACTGAGTAGCACTCGCTAGGCAAGGGACATGGGTTCCAAAACTCTGTGAAGGGAGAGAGACTTGAGACAGGTATTAGTACCTGGTGGTGTGGGCCCCTTTGTGAGGGCCTGAAGCACCAATTGCACCTCTGTCTCTCTCCACTGTGGAATGTCAGAGCTAATTTTGGGTCTATTAAGAGTCTTGCTACAGGTACTGTGCTGCATTCACTTTGGCCTTATGGTGCACCAGCACTAAGGCCCCCACTACTATGAGCTGAAATCACTGAGAGCTGAAATCACTAAGAGCTGAAATCACTGAGCACTGTGTCAAGTAGTGGGGAGCCGGAAGATCTAGAGTGCAGTGGTGCTGTTCGTGAGACGGCGAGCTGTGCAGAGCGGAGCCGTTCGCGAGACGGCTAGCTGAGCAGAGCTGTTCGTGGGACAGCGGTGTGTTCGCGAGACGCCGAGCTGAGCAGAGCTGTTTGTGGGACGGCGAGCTGTGCAGAGGGGAGCCCTTCGTGAGACAGCGGTGTGTTCGCGAGATGGCGAGCTGAGCAGAGCTGTTCGTGGGACGGCGAGCTGTGCAGAGTGGAGCCGTTCGTGAGACAGCGGTGTGATCGTGAGACGGCGAGCTGAGCCGAGCTGTTCGTGAGACGGCGAGCTGTGCAGAGGGAGCCGGTCGTGGTGGAGCGGAGCCGTTCGTGAGACAGCGGTGTGTTCGTGAGACGGCGAGCTGAGCCGAGCTGTTCGTGAGACAGCGAGCTGTGCCGAGCGGAGCCGGTCGTGGTGGAGCGGAGCCGTTCGTGAGACGGCAAGCTGAGCAGAGCTGTTCGTGAGACGGCGAGCTGTGCAGAGCGGAGCCGTTCGTGAGACAGCGTAGCAGAGCAGAGCCCTGTGGGGCAGTCAGCTTCAGGACACGTAAGGTACCCCTTACCTCTTTCCCCCACACACAGGCACATTTTAGCCAGACTGGGGAGTAACACTCTGCAGATGAACTTTTGAACTCTGGGGCTGGACTTTTTGGATTTTGGGTGATTTGAGGATTGCTGGACTCAAGAGACATTTGGGTTCTGGGACTCAAGAACCCGAGGGAAAGGATGTGGCCCAATTTTCTGGGGTGGGTCTGTGCTCATGGTTTGGTTTATGAACACTAGTTGTGGTGTTTTCCCAGTTTAATGCTGATGTCGTTTACCTCATGTTATTAAAGATTCTCTACTACACCGAGACTCCGTGCTTGCGAGAGGGGAAGTATTGCCTCTTCGAGGCGCCCAGGGGGTGTGTAAGATTTTCCCAGGTCACTGGGTGGGGGCTCGAGCCAGTTTTGTATTTGCTTTGATGAGAGGGAACCCCTGTGTACTGAACCCGGCCCTTGCTGCTATCAACTTGGCCTGGCAGAAGGGTTACACATTGAAAAGCTATATCTCAAATATACCTGCTTCTCTTATACTATACAGGACACTGAATTCAATCACATAATCATTGCTAAACAAATACACTCACAATGCTATTTTATTCTTTTAAAATACCTTTACTCCTGCTGGTTCACACCAGTATCGTAGGATCAGCCCAGTTAGATGTGGGACACGTCTTATCTGTGAACAACTCTCAATGTAATTAATAGTATGGAACACTGGTTGAACTGCTGTTCACATGAAAGAGGGCTGGGATGATAAGCTATTTTGTGACTTGTCCAGTTTATTTAAAAGAGAGATAAATAGTGTGTCAGCCCTCTGGGAATAACCACTTAGGACAGATGAGTCAAATCCAGCTGCCAACTTCAATATTAACTACAATTTCACAATTCAAACAGGTTTCAGAGGAACAGCCTTGTTAGTCTGTATTCGCAAAAAGAAAAGGAGTACTTGTGGCACCTTAGAGACTAACCAATTTATTTGAGCATAAGCTTTCATGAGCTACAGCTCACTTCATCGGATGCATACTGTGGAAAGTGTAGAAGATCTTTTTATACGCATGATCTTCTATACTTTCCACAGTATGCATCCGATGAAGTGAGCTGTAGCTCATGAAAGCTTATGCTCAAATAAATTGGTTAGTCTCTAAGGTGCCACAAGTACTCCTTTTCTTTTTACAATTCAAACAATGATCTAAAATGTATTTGAAGGCTTGAAAACCTCAATTATAGTTTTAAATGGCTCTTGATAAGCATCCACGAGCTACAAATTCAAAGGCGTGGTGTTCCCACCACATTTACAACCTCATTGAAGTAGAGTGGTGGGGTTTTTTTTTAAATTTTTTTTGGGGGGTGATGTTATTTATTTAATTTTGTGCTGGGTTTTTCTGGGTTGCATTAAGAAGTCTCTAGAGGGTCATTTCCAAACAATCTAATGTAGTTACTTTGTACAATGGTAGAGGAAATTAGTGCAAAGTAACAGGAGTTAGATTAATGTGATTTCAGGAAATAATCCATACAAATCTTACAAGGCCTTTAGCAAGTTGTAAATTGGATTTTAAGCAGAGAGCGGGAGAAGGAGAATGAAACACCCCGATGAAAATAATCAGACAGTAATGAGTACTACTACTATTTTAACCCTTCATATTAAAATAAAACATCAGAGTAAATAGCATAAGGATTGACTAGCAATGAATTCTTTTTTTACTAGCATAAATAATTAAAATTGTTGTTATAAACTTACCTGAATGCCTCATGCCTTCTTGCTGGTACAGAACATTTAATTAATTAACTATCAGAGAGCTGCAAATATAGCCGAAGAGGAGAAACAAAGAAGTCTGGATCAAACAATTGCCTATTCCCACCCTAGAAATGAAAACCAGTTGTCTTCGCAAAACTGACGACAATTATGTTGCAGATATAGCCCAAAATTTCAAAAGTGACTAGTAATGTTTGGGGTGCTTCCAGTTTTGGATGATCAACGTGAGACACCTTAAAGGGGCTTGGTTTTTGGAGGGTGTGTACTCAGCACTTTCTGTAAATCTGGACTTCTCTAATGTTTCTCAAGTTGGTTACCCAAAATCACTTTTGAAAATGTTGGCAATATTAAGGTTTAGAAATGTATCATTGTGACAGAATGGGAAATGCCTGACCCAAATAGTAACCTCCATTTTGTTTGTAGCCTCCATTTTGTGCTATGTGCTGAATGCATCTAACCTTGTCCAAGCAGGTCTATCACAATATATTCCAGATAGCTACCCTGCCCAGGAAAGCTTCTTAATGCCCTGTTGAAGGACAATTACTGCTCTGCAAGGGCTTTTCAATCTAGGGCCATCGACTTTGATTGTTTCTCAACTGTTGGCCTGGCCCCTTGGAACAATGGATTTTCTATACAGGGCACAAGCATGGCTGGTAGAACTGCAACTTCTCAGCCTGGGAACATGGGAAAAGGTGATAAATTGTATTTAAGGGGAGGGTTTGCTTCTCTGAGTAGGGGACCATCACCATCTGAAATGTATGGAAGAGAGAAGGCATTTCGGACTCTGTCTACCCTGAAATGCTGAGAGACTTCAGTCTCTCAAAAGGGATGAGACCACATTGTTGTGTGTATCTCAGGACTTTGTTATTTTACAAAGATCTCTAACTGTAGTGCCTTTAAGAGTAAAGTTTCTGTGGTTCAGAAATTCCTTAGCTGAAGCCTGTGTTCTTTGTGTTCCTGCCATGTTGTCCATGAATAGGCTAAACCACAGCTCAGAGTGACCACAGCCTCGGTGGGACTCTGAGATAGCATTGGGTAGGTGGGACTCTGAGGGGACGGGGGTTTGGGAGGTCAGAGGCACTGGTTTCAAGATCTAAGATGGCTGGACTCTGGAGTTACATATCCTAAGGAAGGGCTCACACAAGAGGTCTGATCCTGGGAGTGTGTCCTACAGACCCAGACCTAGGAACATTGACTAGACTATGCCCAGACTCAGTTGGCTTGGAAGCATGTGAATCCAAGACCCATTGTCTTGCAACAGACTGGTGACCATATGGATGAATTCTGGGCCAGGTTGTGACACAGATTACCAGGCATATTTGTTGGTTATTACAACTAGTCTACACTTCAAAGATTCACTAGTATATCAATTTCAGTTAGGGGTATGATTTAAAAAAAAGAATATTATTATTACAATTTACTGAAGCAGTGTGGATGCATTATACTGGTATAAAGGTGACGTGTGTGTGTGTGTGGGTGTATATATATAAAATAATCACACCTTGCTCCCTGTCCCATACAGGAATAGCTATACTAGTATAAAGCACTTTTATACTGGTATAAGTGCATCTACACTGGGGAGTTGTACTGATTTAGCAGTACTGGTATATTTAAAGCAATACAATTTTCTAGTACAGAGAAGCCCTTAGATCTGTGGTTCCCAAACTTGTTCAGCTGCTTGTGCAGGGAAAGCCCCTGGTGGGCCGCGCCGGTTTGTTTACCTGCCGCTTCCGCAGGTTCGGCCGATCGCGGCTCCCAGTGGCCGCGATTCGCTGCTCCAGGCCAATGGGAGCTGCTGGAAGCGGCGCGGGCCAAGGGACGTACTGGCCGCTGCTTCCAGCAGCTCCCATTGGCATGGAGCAGAGAACCGCGGCCACTGGGAGCCGTGATCGGCCGAACCTGCAGACGCGGCAGGTAAACAAACCTCCAGGGGCTTTCCCTGCACAAGCGGTGGAACAAGTTTGGAAACCACTGCCTTAGATATTAACTTAATGGGTTCTGTGGGTGTCTGTTTACCTCTCACAAAGAGCAACTTTTGTTCAAATTGCTTATTTTAGATGAAGAAGAAACAATGAAACAACGACAGATGCAAAGTCTCCATGAACTAGCTCAGCCCCTTTGAATATCCTGGGTGACACACATGCTGCAGCAACTGGCTCACAAAATGGCAGACAGCAGACTCCTAGCAACATAAAGGTACTGTACACAGAAAGCAAAATCCTAATAGTTAGGTAGCTACAATAGCTATCTGTGTAATGATGTAATTATGAAGGAGGGGCTAAGCAAACCAGTTAACAAAAATAAGAACCAATCTATGCCTCAGGGCTAATCTTGAGCAGAAAATGAATCTTTTCTTAGGTTTTATAAAAAGTTCAGAAAAGTTCCCCCCTGTCTTCCATCCATCTTAGTGGAAATCCATTGTCACAGTTTCTGCTGGTCTATGGCCATCTTCAAACCTTGCAAACCGAGAGAGGCTTTTTTTTGGTGTCTGTGGGAAAGGGAAATGCACTCTGGGATGCCGCTGAGCTACTGAATACCCCCAAAAGCCTGGAATTTGAAAAGTTGCCAGAGGGAATGCCATACTAGAGACCACTGCCCCACTACTTTATTGCTAAAGGTAGGAAGCCTGTAGGCAGGACCGGCTCTAGGCACCAGCAAAGCAAGCCACGTGCTTGGGGTGGCACATTTCCAGGGGCGGCATTCCGGCCATCTCAAGCACGAGCTCGCTTTGCTGGTGCCTAGAGCTGTGGGCAGGGTTGCTACAGCCATTTCAGACTGGGATTGGTGCCGGGGGAGCGGAGGTGATTGTGCCCTGGCTGGAGGGACTGGGCAGCCCCCCCACAACGCCCGCTGCTTGCTCCTGCTGGCACGGGGCTGCGATGCCCAGCTCCAGAGGGCAGTGCCAAGCCCCCGGGCGTGCTCGCAGGGAAGGAGAGACAGGAGGCAGAGTTGTTCGGTGCCTCCCATGCAGCTCCAGGCCCCTCTGGTTACTTCGCAGTGACAGCCAGGCTGGGCACCCTGCCAGCAGCGTGGCTTGGTCTGACCCATGGACCACGTGAGCCCTGGGGTCAGTGCTGACGTCCTACCTATGCCGAGGCCTCCGGAGCAGGGGCAGCCCTACCTGTGCCCAGGCAGACACAGCCCAGCTCACTCCATGGCTGGCCCGGTGAGTAAATGAGTAGACTGGTAGGAAATTGTTTTATTTCACTAACTACAAATTTTCTGTTTTCATTTTTTAAAAATTTTAAACCATCAAAAAACAAAACAAAACAAAACAAACATTGCAAAGTGCAAACATGTGTAAAAGCCAAAGAAAAAGGGGGGTGGCAATTTTGTTTTTTGCTTGGGGCGGCAAAAAACCTAGAGCCGGCCCTGCCTGTAGGAGAACAGATTGAGTAGATCAGATAATAGGGTAGAATCTAATTAACTTGGGAGGGCTGAACAGTGGAGATGGGAAATCTCAAAATGTCCAAATGCTTCAGCTTGAACTGAGTGTTGTGATAACGGTGCATAGCAACTGGCTGCATGTGGTAGAGCAGCACAAAATTGCATTGCAGGTCTAGCTAGAAATGTTAAGGTGGGCTCCACTTGCAAGATTTCCATGCACACTCAGGAGGTTTGGATAGTTGGGATATATCATGGATAAGCTTATGAACGTTTGGGTACTTACCCACATGCTCAGCCCTTCCCCGCCCTTTCCTCCTTTTAGTCCAGAATTGCTAGCGTCTCTAGAAACAGTGTTTGGAGGTAATAGTTTAGCCTTCAGAAAAGCTGTTACACTGCAAAGCATAAGAGGATCTCTAATTAAATCCTCCAGTTTAGATTTAATATAAATGTGGGATTTGGTTCTAATTTGAAACGGCAGAGGTTTATGTAAGACAAAAAACAAGCTTTCATGCTCATTTTAAAGTACCTGCCCCCCCCCACCCCATTCCACTTTAAGACATTTTGTTTTTTAAAAAATATTTTCCCCCAAAAACACAATCTGCAGATGATATTTTTAGATTGAACCAGGTGGAAAATGTAATCTGCAAATAAAAGAAAACATGGAAAACACTGAAGCCACAAATCCATTAGCAATGACAGCTGGCATATTTTGTAATTTCCCTTATTTTCTGTGAGGAATAGCGTTTCCTTCTCATTTTGCAAAAGTGAGGGTCCCCAGGACCTGGTGGAGATGAATAAGTGCTGATGGATTTTTGTAGAATAATATACATCCCATATTGGCCATGCAGAATAGGGGGGGTAGAGAACTTCTGCCCATGTAGTTTATATGGAACTAGAATTTAGTAGCACAGGATTTTTAAAATGCAATAAAATACAGCACAGAGCACAGGCAGGGGATTTGCGTTATGTGGAGTGCTTCAGCTTAGAAAAAAAAAAGATGCTGCCATATTGTGCTTTAATGCCTCAAATGCAATGGTAACAGTGTTGTAACATTTGGTGTTTTGGACTGTTAAAGGATTTGACTTTTTTAACTCCTCCAAACTTTTAAATCCAGATAAGATGTTTTTCTAAAAGATATGTTCTAAATTAAAATAGGAATAATTACGGGGAAGCTCGATGGCCTGGGTTATGCAGAAGGTCAGACTAGATGCTTGCAGTGGTCCCTTCTGGCCTTAGAATCTATGAACTGACCATGTCACGTACGTTACTCCTGGGGGAATTCTGCGCCAAAAAATTAAAAATTCTGTGCACAATATTTTTAAATTCTGCATATTTTATTTGTCAAAATAACACAACATAATCATGCTAGTGTCAAGTATTTTGGTAATTTATTTCAAAATATCTGTCAGCAAGTATGTCTGTAACAAAACAGACAACAAAAAATTCAGGAAATGTTTTTTGACAAATAGATTCCTTACAAGGCATATTAACACTGAACTTTGAGTAATAATTCATTTAAACTACAATAGAGAAACATATTCCCTGCACCCCTCAGAAGCAGTGCAAAGGCTTGGGGGAGTCAGGGATAACAGAGGGACTGAGGGAGACAGAAGTAATTGCTGGGAAAGAGTCTGCATGTGAACTTGGAGGGTTGTTGGGAGTGTGTGGGAGAAGTATGGAACAGGTTTTTTTCTGGGTGGGGGGATTGTTAGGGAGCCTCTGCAGTGCAGACCCTGGCTGACCCCTCTCTCATTCAGTCAGGCACATCTGCCTCTGTCCCCATGTGTCCCTTTACCCCCCATCCCCATGTGTCCCTGCACTACCACTCCCATTCGCCCCCGTGCCAGTCTGTCACCCCCCCATGTGCCCCACACTGTCCCTCTATATCCCATGCCTCCTGACCTGGCCTCACGTGCAGGGTGCTGTGAGGAATGCAGCCAATTCTCTTCCCTATCCACTGCTATGTCTACTCTCTGTTCTAGTGCCACAGAAGCCCTGGTGGGTGAAAGGTGTAACTGCAGTACTTCTCTGGCAGAATATATTTTCTGCAGGGAAAAAAATTCTGCATGGAACATGAATTCTGTGCCTGTGCAGTGGTCCAGAATTCTGCCCCCCTCCCCGCCCCAGGTGTATTATGTAGCACAGTTGAAAGGAAGTGCCTGATACAGTTCTCCTCCAAAGAAAATAGATGACCCATCTGCCTCAAAGCTCCTCCAATTCCACAGATAAGCAACACAGACCTCTTCTCAAAGAATTCAGGTGAGAGGGGATTAATGAGGGTGGCTTACCTGCTCTGCTGGTGCTTTTTGTAATTGGTGCATATGTAATTGTACAGTTTATGAAAACATTTGATGCCTGCTAGGCAAGCTCATTTGAATTAAACATGAACCATCCTGAATCTTCATTCGCAACTTGAACCTAAGCCATATGAAATTCAGAGATATTTGGTTAACTCCCCCCTTCCACCCTCATATCTGTATTCCTGGTTTTAGCTGGCCTGGAACTGGAAAGGGACATATTGTCATTAAGTAAGAGAAGATGTTCTCAGAAAACTTGTGGTCTAGATTAAACCATGGAGCTTTGAAAGGTTTACAGAAAGGTGATATAGAAATTTCAGATGGAAAATACTTACTGGGTCAGCTTTCAGAGAGTCATAGAATTGTTGGAATGGAAGAGACCTCAAGAGGTCATGTAGTCCAGTCCCTTACATACATGGCAGGACTAAGTATTATCTAGACCAACCGTGACTGGAGTTTGTCTAACCTGCTCTTAAAAATCTCCAGTGATGTAGATTCCATAACCTCCCTGGGCAATTTATTCTTGTGCTTAATTACCCTGACAGGAGGTTTTTCCTAATGTCCACTCTAAACTGCCTTTGTTGCAGTTTAAGCCCATTGCTTCTTGTCCTATCCTCAGAGGTTAAGGCGAACATTTTTCTCCCTCCTCCTTGTAAGAACCTTTTAGTTACTTGAAAATGGTTATTATGTTCCCTCTCAGTCTTCTCTTCTCTTCTCCAATCTTCCCTCTTAGGTCCCCCCCCCCCCGCCACTGAGGAAGTGCGGTTGCCACTGAAGTAAGTGGCTGGATGGTGGAATGCAGTTCCTCTGGAAGGGGAGTGTGATGTTCCCCGCTGGTGTTGTCTGGACCAGTGATCTGCTAGGCCACTCCAATCCTTGACTCTGGGAGCCAGCCTTACCCTGCTCTGTGGTGAGAACTCCCACTCCTGAGCTGTTCATGCACAGCCTCTGGCATGTAAGCTGCTCCCAGCTACTTGCAAGCGAATGACACTAGCCAGTATCTCTGGTGCTAGACACAACCCTAGGAACCTCTGTTTTGCAGTGTCCAGTTATGCCCACTGGACACTGCAAGCTTATATAAATTCGTCAATTTAACAAAGAAATTGATATGTACCAGGCTTGTTATCCCAAGGAGAGTCTCTAACATGCTTCAAACCAAACACACTGCCTCAGGTAGAATAAACAAACAGATTTATTAGCTATAAAGATATATTTTAAGTGATTATAAGTCAAAGCATAACAAGTCAGATTTGGTCAAATGAAATAAAAGCAAAACGTATTCTAAGCTGATCTTAACACTTTTGGTGTCCTTAAAAACTTAGATGCTTCTCACCACAGGCTGGCTGGTTACTTTTCAGTCAGGCTCTCCCCTTTGATCAGCATTTCAGTCCCTTGGTGGTGTCTGTAGATGTAGGTAGAAGAGAGAGAGCATGGCAAAATGTCTCTCCCTTTTATCATGTCCTTTCTTTCCTCCTGGCTTTGCCCTACCCTCTCCCCGCCTTCAGAGTCAGGTGAGCATTACCTCATTGCCATCCCAAACTGTCCAAAGGAAGGGGGTGACTCCCTAGAGGGTCTAACAGATTCTTTTGTTGCTGCCTAAGCCATTGTCCATGGTTCCTGTGAGGCTGGACTGGGCTTGTCCCATCCAGGCCCTGACGAGGTGTGAACTGCCCCTCTGCTCTGGAGAGTTGTTGCATGGGCTTGCTTTAAGCCATGAGGACACATTTTCAGCCTCATAATTATATACATGAAATTATAACCTATAACCTTACTATAACATTACTGTAACAATTACTATAACATCACTATAACAACCATACTCTGTGCATTATGAGCCTTCTGAAGACACCCAACATGACAAACTTTGCATTGGATACCACACAATCATTTTATAAAGATGAACAAGGCGGTGTAGGGTATCCCCCTGAGGTACAGAGTGTCACAGGGGGAGCACAGACTTCAGCACAGCCGGAGGACTGTGTCCTGGAGAGGAAGCCATGGTCTTCGGAGCGACATGGGTCCAGGAGCAGAGGTAACGGCGGGTGAGACACCACCAAAAGAGGATGCAGTTAATTCCCAGCCAGTAGGAGGCACTGCAGTGGTGAGTCACATCCCATCACAAAGCTATTGAACAGATATTTCCCTTACTCTGCTAAATACTGGTGAATAGAGCTGACTGAAACTCAGAATGTCCATTGCATAGGAAATGCTGACATTTCAAAATTCCCTTGTGTCCCAAATCATAATGAAATTCAACGTTTCCCATGAAATGAAATTTCCAAAACATTACATTAATATCAAAATGATATTATAGCAGTGCTTTGTTTTGACTTCTATATTATAGAAGTTGAAGTTGAATTTTATATTACAGAAAGTCAAAACAAAGCGCTTTGGTAATACTTCATGTAAAATTTTGACTAAATTAATATGTTCTGGCAAAACATTTTGATACCATTGAAACAGCGTTTTCTGATGGAAAACTGTTCATTTGGAAACTTTTTGATCAGCTCTACCAGTATATTCTCAAAGGCCGAGGCCAGTCCTATTTCTAGATGTTTAAGCTTCAATCGATATGCCTCTTACTTTTTTTCTTGATGTTTTGTCCCTCTTGCTTAGAATATAAGCTCCTTATGCATGCACCTGTGTAAGCTACGGATTTTGTAAACTACTCACGTATGGCGCTAGTTATTTTTCTGATATTTGAAACTGACTTTTACTGCCTTCAGTTATATTTGTGCAACCCAATTCAAAACAGTGGAGTTGCACAGATGTAACTGAGGGCAGCATTGGGCCATTGGGTATTTTATTTATATAGGCAGCTGGGTTATTTTCTCAAATATCTCCTGTTCCTCATCTGTATTTTCTCTCCAGGGCTACAGAGTTGAGCACTTACTCAAGCAGCCAAGTAACAAGTATGTTATCTATATAAATCTGTGCATGTCCCTCTGTAGATTGTAATCTTCTTAGGGTGGGGCTGTCCCTTACACCTGTATGTTGTGCATATGTGTGTGTGTGAGATCTAGCATCAGTCCTCCTGGGGCCTCTGGCAATACGGTCATACACATTTTAAGAGAAGAGATAATATCTGCAAACTGTGAATTTCATTCCTTTGGTGGTCATTGTTCCACTTTAGGTTTTTGAGAAGTTGTGAGGTAGGTTTGCTCAATATTCGGTTGTATGTTGCTCCTTTTAACCCAAGCGGCTAGTTGGAGGCCGTCTGGGTGTTCCAGCTGGGAACTGAAACTGGTGATAGTAGGTATTTCTTTGATGCAGTTTTATTTATTTAGGAAGAATGTGCAAAGTCCTGTATATCTGAGTGTAGAAGGAATCAAATAGCAAGAAACAGCTTCTTTTGCGCAGAGCACTCGGAACACTTTTCAACCTGTGCCCCTGACCCAAAAGCCTCTTTAGGTTTCTTCCAGGATCAGCAACCGTGCTTTCAGTTGCTCCTTTGGGCTGTCTTTCTGTCTGTCTTGGCTCTTCTCAGTTGCTTTTTCCTCTGTCACCCCCCCTCACACCTACCCATAGCAATGCTCAGCAAACCCCCCACCCCCGGGGTGGGTTCACACTCCTTTTGTCTTACATGGGGCTTATGCTTACAGTTAGGTATGAACTCACCCTTCAGTTAATGTGTCAACCTCAGTAGGTTTCACCCTTTCATAATAATATTTTTAAAGTGGGTGCTAACACAACCACGGTGCGCTGCTAATACAATCACTCTGTGCAGTAATCCAATCATTCTGTTCAGGTCAAGTGTTATTTTACAGTATGACTTTGCTATTGCTAGGGGCATGTTTAATTGCACCACAGCCACTAAAGCAGCACAGCTACGGCGCTGTGCTGTGCTAACTTGAGGAAAGGGGTTTTTCAGTCAGCGTAGTTAATCCATCTCCAGGAAGCAGTAGCTAGATTGACAGAAGATCTAGCTGTGTCTACACTGGGAGTCAGGTCAACTTAACTACATTGCTAAGGGCGCAAAAATTGATCTTTCATCTGAGACTGATCAGGCGATCATAAAAGCCACACATAGGTCTCTTGGGAAGAGAGCCTCTCGGAGCAGAGAGGCTCTGGCAGAAAGCCCCTGGGTCAAGCAGGGAGAGAGATAGGAAGCAAGTTGGCTCAGGGGGCAGGCCCTGGATCAGGTGATGCTCAGGCAAATGGCCAGTAGAGTGGGAACTTGTAGGGAATAGCTAGGCCCCTACTGAAGACCCAGGTCAAGGGAAAAGACTGGGTTCATATGTGGAATTTATGTTGAACTGTCTTATTGTTAAAAATTAAAGCTGTAGCTCTCTGAAAGGGCCAGAATCAGATGCTGGGTTTTGTGTCAGTTCTTCTAGGGCTGGGAAGACAGGCTGGCAGCCTACAGAGAGCTGTATGGGCTAGTCAGACCTAAAGCCTCTGTGCACGAGATTATTTTATAGCACCCAAACACATGCAAGGTGCTTCACAGAAGGCATAAGGGAACCCAAGGGATGAAATTCTATACACTAGTCAGGGATGGTCTAGGTTCACTGGCCCTGCCTCAGCGAAGGGGGCTGAACTCGATGACTTCTTGAGGTCTCTCCCACCGTATGATTCTAAATTCTGACCCTACTAAGTCAATGGCAAAATTCCCTTGGACTTCAGTGAGGCCAGGATTACACCCAAGGTCTTTGCTCATAAGGGCTCATCATACAAATTGAAAATTGACCTGCCACAACAAGTGAGGGTGGTAAACAGTAGGGAACAGATGGGTCAAGGAAAGACAAGGGTTACATCCATAGCGTTACTCAGTTTAGGTATGTGAACATTGTGGTGGTTCTGGGGTTTTTTTAATGAAAAATAAGAAAGCTAAAGAAACAGTGTGAATTATTGTTTTTCTTAGTGTGGATGTCAGGGAAGAAGTGAATATTCAGGTAAGAGCTGAATAAGGAAAGGAGAGCCACCATGCTTGTATGGTTAGGGCACCGGTGTGCTCCTTGGGAGACCTGGGTTCTAATCCTAGTGCTTGCTGTGTGACCTTGGACAAATTACTTCACTTGTGTCTCTCTGTTTCTCATCCTACCAGTTGTCTATTTGGATGATAAGCTTTTTAGTTAGGGACTGTCTTCTATCTTGTGTATGTACAGCACCTAGAACAATAGAGCTCTGATCTTGGTTGGGATCATGAGGCATTTGTACAAGACCACTAATAAAGAATAATGGCTGGTGGACCAGGACAGGCAGACATTCCAGAGAAGGCATCGTGAACAAAGACACAGAGCTACTTGTGCAAGAAATGTATGAAAATGGATTAAAGCTGGTGTCAGTGGATGATGTGACAAGATCTCATATGCTTGGTTAAAATTTTCAAATAGAAAACACACCAGGCATTTCTGAATGTCTTTAGCACAAAACTAGCTTTTGCTGCATATCAGCCATCTTGTTTTTTCTGGTATAACTTAGACACCAGCCTGAGATGAGTAGTTTGAATCTCATGCAGTGAAATACCCACTTTTGAAAATGTTTGTTTGTACTGTGGGGGCTCCGGTTTTAATGGAGACAATGCAGAGATAATCCAACTTTCTTCCTGTGCTTATGTTTTCCTATATCTCACAGAACAGCAGAGTAAACCAGGTCTGGTGTTTTATTATTTCCTCCATTGTGGCTCCAGTATTAGTTCAGGAAAACCCATGGGATGGATGAATCATAGAATCATAGAATATCAGGGTTGGAAGGGACCTCAGGAGGTCATCTAGTCCAACCCCCTGCTCAAAGCAGGACCAATCCCCAATCAAATCATCCCAGCCAGGGCTTTGTCAGCCTGACCTTAAAAACTTCCAAGGAAGGAGATTCTACCACCTCCCTAGGTAACGCATTCCAGTGTTTCACCACCCTCCTAGTGAAAAAGTTTTTCCTAATATCCAACCTAAACCTCCCCCATTGCAACTTGAGACCATTACTCCTTGTCCTGTCCTCTTCTACCACTGAGAATAGTCTAGAAACATCCTCTCTGGAACCACCACTCAGGTAGTTGAAAGCAGCTATCAAATCCCGCCTCATTCTTCTCTTCTGCAGACTAAACAATCCCAGTTCCCTCAGCCTCTCCTTATAAGTCATGTGTTCCAGACCCCTAATCATTTTTGTTGTCCTTCGCTGGACCCTCTCCAATTTATCCACATCCTTCTTGTAGCGTGGGGCCCAAAACTGGACACAGTACTCCAGATGAGGCCTCACCAATGTCAAATAGAGGGGAACGATCACGTCCCTCGATCTGCTCGCTATGCCCCTACTTATACATCCCAAAATGCCATTGGCCTTCTTGGCAACAAGGGCACACTGCTGACTCATATCCAGCTTCTCATCCGCTGTAACCCCTAGGTCCTTTTCCGCAGAACTGCTGCCTAGCCATTCGGTCCCTAGTCTGTAGCTGTGCATTGGGTTCTTCCGTCCTAAGTGCAGGACCCTGCACTTATCCTTATTGAACCTCATCAGGTTTCTTTTGGCCCAATCCTCCAATTTGTCTAGGTCCCTCTGTATCCTATCCCTGCCCTCCAACGTATCTACCACTCCTCCCAGTTTAGTATCATCCGCAAATTTGCTGAGAGTGCAATCCACACCATCCTCCAGATCATTTATGAAGATATTGAACAAAACCGGCCCCAGGAGCTGAGCTGAGCTGACCCTGAATGACTACAGGAGTCAAGGAGGAACTTCCCCCACATACAGCATTGCACAATTGGCCAGGTATATTATGGGGCATTTTCATCTTCCCCCGAAAAGGTCAAAGGCAGGATACTGGATTTTGATAGAATAGTGACCCTATCTACTCTCAGCTTCTTAAATCCCTGTGCTGATGTCAATAGCATACAGAAGCTCAGTACGGTGAGTGACATTGTACAGTGATTCCATAGTGAGCTTTGTCAGACACCATTGCACTATTAGCCCTTTTAACTTATATCAGTGAAATGAAAATGATGAATGATAACACATGGTTGCACTTGAAAGTAAACACAAACAGTTCTCTAAATTTGAAACTTACTCGTGTTTATAAATTCATTACATATTAAACCAAAGGAAAGCTGTTGCTGCAACATTAAGATTGCATGATTAAACTCTAAACATGTCAGGAAATACAAAAGTGAAGGATCTAACAGCAATGTAAATGTGCCCATCCTGCAATCAAAAACAGTCTTATCAAGGGAAGTGTAAGGCCAACTTAATAATAGGTGGTGCTACCAGTTTTGCCTTTATTTATGGTATATATTTTGTTGAATAAATGATACTGTATTAAGCATCTAACCAGAGAAATAGAATTACTGTCCTTACATAGATTCAAAAATGTTTTAAAGAATTCATCATCCTTTTTCCCCCATCAAAAAAAAAAAAAAGAAAAATCACCTTTGTGCAGAGATTAAGCACGGAGCATTTCAGCCTGAAAAGTGAATGCCTTGCAATGTTTATAAGTCTGTGAAAACAAAGGGTTTTCCTTTAAACTGTTTTGGAACCTTTACTCTATTGGGCTGTCTCAGAACCCCACAATAATAGCTGGCATCTAGACTGAGCGCGAGTCTAATTCTCCTGCGCTAAGCGTTCAAGGTAAAATTTTCAAATGGGCCTATGTGATTTAGGAGCCTGACTCCTGCGACTTTTGGAGGCTTAAGCTCCTAAGTCACTTTTGAAAATGGGACTTAGGCAAATTTGAAAAATTTACCTTGAGAACAGAGAGCTCACATTGAAATCAATTGTAAAGCTACCACTGATTTTGGTGTGAGCAGGATTGAGTATACTGCTCAAGTTGCATTTCCCTTGCTTAAGGCATGAGCACAGCTTCTCGTGTGAATGTGCAGTTCTATTTGCTCCAGGGCCATCTATTATCCCCTGTTACAGAAAATACCATTTATTTCAGTTCTGCAAACATAAATCAACATATTATTAGCAGCATATGATCTGGTGCTGCACAGCATGCTTCAGCACTAGAAGAACAAATCTATTCTAAGTCTTGGAATGGCTAAATATTCCTTTCTCCCTCCCATTGTTACAAAATAGTTTAAATAAGACCTTATGCAATTATTTCAAGGTGGCTGTTTTCTCTAGTGCTGGAAACAGCTCTGTTTCAGATTGCTGGAGAGAAAGCCTTTAAAATCTATGATTTTAGATTAAGAGGAAGACAAGTATGGTGCAAAATAACCACCTAGAGTTGCCAGAAATTATGGCATTTAACAACACAGCAATCCATCCAAAATGTCAGGATTGCAGCTGGACCCCAGTTTTTAATGTTGCTGCATGCATCTACCACCAATGAGAGTTAAAAATACACAGGCATGAATGTTATTCATTGAGCAACACCTGTGTGCTCAATTCTGTACAAACACAGAGGAAGACATGGTCTCTGTACCAAGGATCTTATAGGTCAAGGCCCTGAACCTGCAATGAGCTCTATGCAGACAGATCACTGTAATAGATAAATCCCTGTCTGAGAGGTGCAAGGGTGATGCATCGATTCAGCCCAAGTTACAGGAACAGGGCCTAAATCTGACACAGAAAATGTGACTCAGACACATTACACCTCAGGTGAGTGCCCAGCCTGGATGTGAAGCCGATTTCTTTTGCAAAAGACTTCAGAGATGAAGTGTTTTAGGAACAGTGGGAGGATGAGTGATGCCTGAGAAAGGGGATGGAGAGTTCTGTGTGAGAGGGATGACAGGGAAGAAAAAACGGATGAGGATGGGAGAATTTGTCTTAGGTACTTAGAGCATCTGAGCACCTCACAGTCTTTAATGTATTTGTCTTCACAACATCCCAGTGTGGTAGGGAAGCTGTATTAACCCCTTTTACAGATGGGGAACTGGGCACAGAGAAATTAAGTGACTTGGCCAAGGTCACACAGGGAGCCTGTAGCAGACTTGGGACTTAAATTCTGGGCTCTTGAATGCTAAGCTTGCACCCTACCCAATGGACTATCCTTCTCCGAAGGCCTGAAGGAAGGCAGTTAGAAGGCAGGCATAAGGGGACTAGAGGCCACTTCTGGGCAAATAGGAAGGATATGAGAGCAGCAATGTAGCTAGTGGAGAAGGACCTTGAAGATATGTATCTAGATTTTGGTAATTTTTTATCGAGCATAAGTTGAGCGGACATTCAAATTTGTTTCCAGTATGTTCAATACTGTAACTCTACATGCTTTCCTAGGAACATCCATATCCCTTAATACATAACTATGCCGAGTCTTTCTTTTTCGTTTTTTATTTTGACTGCTTTAATATTGTGATGATGCCTAACAGATTGTTAAACGTTGCATAATTTTTGTTGATGTAATTATTATTAATTTGTATTCCTGTACAGCCTATAGGCCCCAGCCAAGATCAAGGTCTTATTATGGAGAGCACTGTAAAAATACATAGTGATAGTGGCTGAAAGAATACACACACGTTTATACATTTATAACAATTCATAAGTAGACTCTGATAACCTAAGTGAGATACACTTACTCAGGACAACACAAAAATATTTCAAAAGACCTTTAATTCTGGTTAATGAAACCCACATTATTTCTCCAGTAGAACTCTCTGTATTCCAGTCCACAGAATTTGTTAATATTCACAGCAGGCTGAAGTATTCATACAATTGTTTCATTTAATTGGTTCTTCGACAAAAGAACATGAGATAGAAAAAGATCCTAGAGGGACATGTGATAAGACCAGTGGACCTGTATGGGAAAGGCTAGTACAAAAATGTCTGTAGGTTTGCAGCATTTCATTCTACCCTGCTGTGTTCCAAAACTGGGTATTCCCCTTCTTAAATTGGAGTTCAAGGAATATTATCCCTATATCCGCTGCCATGACAGGTACCAACCACAGCTCAGCTGATGCAGTTCCACTCCACAAGACAGGGAGAACAAGATGCCCTGAGTGGAGTTTCTGCACCCTTTATTTTCTGCTGGGCTCCCTGCACATTATCACACAGGGGTTTGGTAGATGGAGCAGGGGCTACTGTAGCAGTCCTGAGACATGTGAAGGCCGCTGTTTAGAGCCTTGGGCTATGTCTATGCTGTGACCAGGAGAAAGCCTCCCAGCCTGATCCCAGAGAGACAGACTTGTGCTAATTCTGATTAAGCTACTGTGCTAAAAATAGCAGTGTGTGGTCATAGGATGACTTTGCTGCCAGTCTCTAACCCTGGCAGATGTAGAATGGAAATCCCTCTCATAGTGAGGTTATTCACCTTCTACATAGCATGAAGTCCAACTCCATTGGGCTTCTGTTTGCTGTACACAGTGGGGGATGGAGGCAAGACACAACAGGGGCGAGGGTGGAGAATTTGCCAAAGCATGGATCTTCTGATCCTTCCCCGCTGTGGATGTGGTTCGCTAGGGGCTTGGATGCTAAGCCAGTCATGAGGGGCAGAATGGAGCTACAGCACATCCTTGGGAGGAGAATTCTTTTCCCAATTCCTCCTGCAGAGCCCCCAACATCCAGCCAAGATACTTGAATTGGGTAAACCTCACTGACTGGCTGAAGTAGCTAAGCCTCCAAAGTAAAGCTAAGAGCCCTTGACCCAGACAATCATTATCTGGCAGGAAATGCCTGATCTGGATGTCATCATTGCTCTTGTATACTATGCAAATATTAAAAATGAAAAGAAATCAATGTTACCTTTCTGTGTGCTGAAAAGTAAAAATCTTGGCTCTCCATTCCACAGTGGGAGCTTTTTCTTTGAGTAACTTGATCTCCCAGCAGTGCTAATCACTCCTTTCAAATAGAACATCCTGCTAGTAGCTTTTGAGATATTTATTTGTAAAGTATGTGAAGTAAAGTAAATTTTATATATGAAGTATTTTACATATGGGAAGTATTGGGCAATCTCAGCTGCAATGATTTGTAACTGTCCTTACAGAGCTCAGAGCACGTATAATCCCAACTGTGGTACACCATTGAAAGAAGCCGAAACAAAGAAGTCAATGAAATTGAAAGATGGCAAATTCAACATTGATAAAAAGAAATACCTTTTCACATACTGTGTAATTAGTATGTGGAACTCACTGCCACAAGATGCCATTGAGGCCAAGAATTTAGCAAGCTTCAAAGAGGTCCTGGACATATGGATAGCAAGAATATCCAATTACAATAGTTAAATCTAACAAAAAGAGCTTGGATGGGAGATAAACATGCCTTAAAAATATCTAACGATTAGGGATGAGACCTTCATTGAGGGTGGGGGCAGGGCAGGGCAGGTTATCCCACATCTGCTTACTATGTGTTTGTTGCAGCTTCCTCAGAAGTATTTGGGGTTGGCCACTGTTGGAGAAAGGACATTGGACTGAGTGAACCAGTACGGCAAATCCTATGTGTCTAAGTTATGTGTATGATGACAAATATTTTACAGGCAATCAAGAGGGTTGCAGTGCCAACATGCAGTCACACAGAAAGAGCTAATATGTGGCTTTTAATTTGTCCCAGAAATGTGGGAGAAAGGGCCAGTTATTGGTCAGGATCTCACCAAAATAAAGATTTATTTCTGATAGCTCAGCAATTTAACAGCTCTGCTACTATCATTAATGAGAGTCACAACTGTACCTTTGTAAAAACACAAACTGCCATCATATTGACTCTGCTTTGAGCTTTTTCTATTGCATTCTGCAAATACAAAAAAAGCAGTGTTTTGCAGTGCACAAAGTCCTATAATCTGTAATGTAAATAAGCAGTATGAAAATTGCTATCTGGCTACTGGAATAAGAAAGGCACAGGGACGAAACATGGCAATCAGGACAAAACAGTGAGAATATTTATAAGATTGAACAATGAATGATTATTGCTGTTTGAGTGATAGAATAATCCATGCCTCAAGAAAGTGTATCACTCAACTCTGATTCTTTCATTCTTCATTTTTTTGACATGCCAAAATGTGCTTGTCCAATGGACTCTAAACACACACACAAAAATAGAAAATAATACATAACACATCACCATTGTAATGGGCTTCCTATACCCCATTAGTAGGGCTGCCGGCCAGTGTGGTTTGAGGTAGAGGCTGGGGAATTGAAATGAAGTGTTCTTTGGGGCAAGGAAGTGGAGTGTGAGTGAGGTGCAGGCTCTGGCCCCATTATTATAATAATTATATTTTGTATTGCAGTAGCACCTTGGAGCCCTATCCATGGACTCAGGATCCCATTGTGCCAGGTGCTGTACAAACACAGACCAAAAAGACAGAGAGAGAGATTAAAGTTGGATTCGAAGACGATGCAGTCTAGCCTCATTCCTTCCGATACCTCTGATATGATTATATTTATCAAATGGACATGTTGCCCAACGCCCACTTCCAAACTCCCTCAAGCACAAGTCTAAATAAGCAGATGGACCTTCAGCGAAAGTGTAAGGCCAATGCTCTGGGTCTGACACGCTAATGAGAGCACAGCTGTTCACACCACTTATGCCCTGCTTGGGGCTGCATAGGGGGATGGATGGATGGAAAGGCTGTACACGGTTCCTGCACCCTATGTGTGTGAACGCCAGGGAAAGGGTGCAGGCACTGGACTCACAAAGGTTGGGGTGGTAGTCTGCAATGTGGGTGACTTAGAGGATCCAGATTTATAAGCCTCTTAAAAGTGCCCTGGTGTGTCTAGCTCTTTACACGCCAAAAATTTTATGGAGAAACCACAGGAGCACAGATGAGTCTCAGAAAATCCTGTGTACTAACTATAAACAAGCATGTAATACCTAGCTAATGCCTAGCTACATACAAACTGCTGCTCTGGCTTGTTTCTGGTAGCTTCAAAAACACAGAACACAGTGAGCGCCACTTACAACCTATTTAAAGGAATACTTCTCTTTTCCTATACACTACAGGCCCCTGAGCCAGGTTTCCTTTATTTTCTAGCTGCCAGAAAAGGCTGTGGACACCTGGCACAAGCATTGTTTCAAGCTGCTGTGAAGCAGCATAAGATTGGGGAAGCACAAAGGTGTGTTTACATGATATCTGAGCTGTACTTGTTCCCTTCACTGCTTGGCTGCAGCTCAGGACTTGGTCCTTGGTGTGTAATTTAAAAAAGCAAGGATAATGCAACTAAATAATATTAACAAGGTTGACAGTTTCTTTCATTTGTATATGTGTGTGTGGATCAAAATCCCCAGTTTCAAACCACTACTCTCTTTACAAAAGGGTGGCAGCTTCCATATCTGGACTCTGGGTCCAGACTTAGCAAATTCAAGCCCACCTTTAGTTGGAGATATTGGTTAATGTTGAAATCATATAGATTAGTGAATGAACAGTAGCATATTTTGTAAGAATAATGAAATCTCTCACCACAAGACCTCAATAGAGCATGTTGTTGTTAAATCTTTGCTGACAGCTGTTTTTATATGTGAATTATAAGGTATGTGGATGGGTGAAGGGCAGATTAATAAGGTTCTGCTCTGCTGAAATGGACCTGTGGTGGGATATGAATTAAGAAATGTGGTGTCATTTAGTATTTTGTCTTCAAGAAATTGTTTTTTCAGCAGCTTCCAGTTGGAGCATGAAAGGCTATTGAGAGGGCATCACTGGGGGTTGTTTTTGTGTAGCCCATATATTTGCCAATCAGTTTTATTTGCATTAGCCACAGAAAAGACTGAATCAACTGAATAGCCACTTTGGGGAACATGTAAATCTAAAAAAAAATTCGTAAGTATGAAGCTCTGAATGGGCCATTACCCATTTTAAATTGCTTCACAAACATCACGTACAGGTAAACCTGCTTAGTTCCATTTCTTTGGCATGGAGGAGCTCCATTATTTGTTCTTGCCATGGAGCATCACCCTCTTCCCATTCATTACTCAACCTCAGTGCTGCATGGCATTATTATGGAGTGGGAAGAAATGCCTCGCAATGTTATTTGCAGGTTATTCGCCCCCTTTCTTAGCTGTCATTGTGAGACATTGCATTACACTGGCTTTTAAGTGGTGGAAGACCTTGTGAGATAAAGAACATCTGTCAGTGAGAGATTTCATGCGTCATGTAAGCTATTGAGGAAAATTGTCTTTTGAAATTATTATAAAGGTTTAGTAATAAATGACTGATGCTGCTGAATACTTGTGCATAGCTTGTAGGTAGTTTTCCATGTAGGGTGCCTCTCTCTGTCTCCTCCTCCAGCTTATTCCTGACTGCCTGAATATAGTTTCTGAAACTTGCTTAGGCCGTGGTATCTCCTAGCTGCTGCTGCTTGTATTTTGATGGCTCTGAACTCTGAGCCTTCTTCACTCAACACAATGACGCCTCAGCGTCACTTCAACAACGTTCAGTTTCCATAATTGGGGCCAAAATTTCAAAAGCGCTCTGCATCCAGCAGCTGCCACTGAGGTACCTTAATGAGAGCAGAGTTCTTTTGAAAATCTGGCCATAGGTTATTCTGTAATAGTAGGGGCCAGATTCTTCAGTAACACCGTGGAATTTGGCCTTAGAACTTTCTTATACTCTCTATTCACTTCTTTGCCCCGTCAGTCCATTTTACCATGACAGGTAAAGTTGTCCTTTTTTTTTTTTTTTTTTTTTTTTAGCCTAAATGGCCTCAATCTCTTTTCTTGCCACTTCGCTTCTCTGAGGTTCCTGTCTGGGTTATTGTTCAGGTCTTATAGGCCCCTTCTGGCCCAGTGTCCATGCCACAAGCAGTCTCTGGCACCATTTTAATAGTTGTATAGGCCAGATAGGTTGGATGAAATGAAGCCAAGACAGCAGTGTAGCTGAAGTGTCTCACTGCACGTTTCAATTTGCTTGGTTTGATATATATGGTGGAGCAACCATAAATATATAGGAGAAACAGAGCATTAACTGTGGTATTGAAAAAATGACGTGGATGTTGCTGGAGAAGAAAAGGGAACAGAATGTTTTCCTTCTAAGCAGATCCTGTAAATATGTCTCTTTGCAGGCTAAGAAAAGTTTTCCCTAATCATATTATGCACAGTTCCTCACATACAGTAATAGTTTATGCAGAAGTGTGCCCCTTCTGACTAACCTGACATTTTCTTTGCATGCACATAAGCAATTTCACAGTATTTAATTTAACAGAGTAACATTTTTAAGGACTCCTGGGTTGTTTTATATGTGTCTGATTGTTTGGTTTGGCACACAGATGATCCAAGGGGCCAAGGGACAGCACAGAGAGGATTGGAGGAGTCGATGAAAGCTCACTCATCCTTCACAAATGTCTCGTACATGCTGATGTGTGACCTCCAATCACACATGGGTTTTTTTTCCCACTGAATACTTAACGTTTTACGTCTGTAATTTAACTTTGCTTAGAATGATATTAGCGAGCATGAATAGGTGTGTGTGTGCGTGCCTGTGGATGGAAGGGGTTGGTGGGAACGTAGAGTGTATGTATGAGTGAGTGAATGTCTAGGGAAATTGCTTGGCGGTAAGGAACAGCTGAGTAATTCACTTAACAAACTTTCAGGTCACTGTTAAAATAATCTGGCATCTGGTCTAGTTTTTGCACTGGATTTCTAGGGAACAGCTGCTACCTCTTTTTGTTCAGTTAAGTGTTTTCTCCCCCATTTTCAACTGAATACCGTTGAGTACCCATTTTGTGTTTGCTCCTGGGATTTGCTGTAAACTTTTCCCCCATGTAGATGTGATAGTGCTTTACGGTCAATGCCATGCAGATTTAAATTACCATTCAACACTTACATGAATAAGAATATAGTGCAAGAGGCAATATATGGGTAAGAGTTAATTAGGGTAGGGCATAACACACTTCGCAGATTTTTTTTGTCCCCCTTTAGTTCTTTAAGTCTTCTGCCAGGTGGAGTCGGCCGCGATCAGGGTCGCGTTCAATATATAAGGGTTCCTTTTTGACAATGCAACACAGAACCGGCTCAAGCCCCCACCCAGTAACCTGGGAAAATTACACATCACCCCCTGGATGTCTCTAAGAGGCAATTCTTCCCCTGTTGTAAGCCCAGAGTCTAAGTGTAGAAAAGAAACTTTTAATAAAAGGAGGGAAGTAACCCGGCATTAATTTGGGAAAACGCCACAAGCAGGCTTAATAAACATAAAACCATGAGCAAAACACCCACCCCAGAGTACATTGGGCCATGTCATTTGCCTCAGGTTCATGAGTCCAACAACCAAAAGATCCTTTAATGGGTCCCTCCCTTCTCCCTCCACCACACCCCCCCACTCACAGTGGTTGTTCTTGATCAGGGAAGACTCAGAGTTCAGAGGTGCATGTACATGACTTCAACTCCTGCCCCGAAGTCGGTGTCTAGGTGCTTGCTCTGGCATAAGCTGCCCTGCCAGCCAGCCAGACGCTACTTTGCTCTGCCAGCCGCTTTGTTGGCTGCTCCGCCCTGGTCTGCCCTGCTGCACTCCACTCAGTCGGCCGCCTTGCCAGCTGTCACTGATGCACACCATCACCTTCTGTTGCCACCTGCCTCTCTACTGTGACCTCTCCAGGATGGTGTCTTGAGGTTGTACCCAGCTCTCAGTGATTTTCAGCTCTTAGGGCACCTCTACACTGGCAAAGTTACAGAGCTGGCAGTTATAGCGCTGCTCAGGGAGTGCAGAAGGAAAACCGCTGTTGTGTGTCCACACTGACACCTGCCTACGCAATAGCGTGTTCATACTTGTGGCACTTGCTGCGCTATTCGGAGCAGTGCACTCTGGGCAGCTACCCACTATCCTCTTTCTCTTTTGCTGCTAAGACTTGTGGAAAGGCAGAGGGGATTACAGGGCATCCTGGGTCCAGTCCCAATGCCCCGTCATGCATTGCTTTGCATCCCAGCAATCCCTGTGCTTCCATCCGCATTTGGTGCCATCTTTCAACGGTTTGTGTATTGGGCGCCCTGCCTCTTTCAAGCTGCAGGAATGGATCCTGAGCTGCAGGAATGGATCCTGAACTGCTGACCAATATGCTGCTCACTCTCACCAATACGTCACGAGTGGCAGTGGAGTTGTTCCTTAAATAACAAAGGCAAGAGGAGTGTGACATTGATCTCACCAAGCGTAGTAGCTATGACACAAAATTGCTTGTGGCATTCATGGAGGTGCTGAGCACAGTGGAACGCTACTTTTGGGCTCGGGAAACAAGCACTGAGTGGTGGGATCACATTGTCATGCACGTCTGGGATGACGAGCAGTGGCTACAGAACTTTTGCATGAGGAAAGCCACGTTCATGTGACTGTGTGATGAGCTTGCCCCAGCCCTGCGGCAAAAGGACACGAGGATGAGAGCTGCCCTGTCCCTGGAGAAGCGTGTGGCGATTGAACTGTGAAAGCTGGCTACTCCAGACTGCTACCGATTGGTCACTAACCAGTTTGGAGTGGGAAAGTCGACTGTTGGAGTCGTGTTGATGGAAGTGTGCAGGGCCATTAATCGCATCCTGCTCCGAAAGACCATGACTTTGGGCAACATGTGTGACGTGGATGGCTTTGCACAAATAGGCTTCTCTAACTGCGGAGGGGCTATAGATAGCACATATTCCAAAATTCCATATTCCAGTTCTGGCACCAGACTACCTAGCCACTGAGTACATTAATCACAAGGGGTATTTCTCAATGGTTCTCCAGGCGCTTGTGAATCACCATGGGCGTTTCACAGACATTAACGCAGACTGGTTCAGAAAGGTACATGATGTATGCATCTTTTGGAACACTGGCTTGTTCAAGAAGCTGCAAGCAGGGACTTTCTTCCTGGACCAGAAGATCACTGTAGGGGAAGTTGAAATGCATTGTGATCCTGGGAGACCCTGCCTACCCCTTAATGCCATGGCTTATGAAGCCATACACAGGGCAACTTGACAGCAGCAAGGAGCAGTTCAACAACAGGCTGAGCAAGTGCAGAATCATTGTTTAGTGTGCATTTGGCCGTTTAAAAGTCTGCTGGTGATGCCTGTATGGGAAGCTGGACATGGCCAATGACAATATTCCTATGCTTATAGCCGCGTGCTGTACACTCCGTAATATCAGTGAAGGGAAGGGTGAAGGCTTCACTCAGGGCTGGACCGCGGAGGCTCAGCACCTGGAGGCTGAGTTTGAACAGCCAGAGACCAGGCCTATTACAGGGGCACAGCACGGGGCCATAAGGATCAGGGATGCCTTGAGGCAGCAGTCTGAAGCTGAAAGCCACTAATATTTGTTGCTATGCTTGGGATTGCAGTGCTTGTGATGCTAGGAGGTGATTGATGCAAGAAGGGGCCTTAACATAATTGTATGTTGCTTTGCAGTGCTCTTTTTGCTTTCACTTAATAGAATAAAGATTGTTTTCAAACCAACATAATTATTTTATTAAAAGACAATAACTGGAGGAGAGAGTCAAATGAAAAAACTCATCAGCAGGGAGGTGGATGAGGGAAGGGAAGGTCTCAAGAGGAGGAGGGATCCCGGGACGGCTACAGATTTGTATATGTCCAGGGATCATACCCAACCTTCTCCTTTGGAGTACAATGCAGCGGTGCTGTACTTCAGCAGGGCCAAACTGCAGAGGGATGGGGTTGAGTGCAGTGGGTAGTGGGAGTCACCAGTGCTGGACTGAGGAGGGAGGAGTGGAATGCTGTGGGTAGAGAGTGGAGCCAGGAGGTTGATAAGAGTCTGTTGGTGGTGTGTGGAGGGTGCATGGGAAAGAGTTTTGCGACAGCAGCTGCAGGGGAGGGCGGGCGTGGAGCTGCTCAGTTTGAAGAGCTAGTATCGCCTGGAGCATGTCCACTTGGTGCTCCATAATGTTTAAGAGCAGCTCTTTGCCTTCTTTCTGGCACGCCGTGTTCTCCTTTTGGTCCCTTTTCTCACTGTCCCGCCACTCCTTCAATTCCTGTTTCTTGGTGGCGGAGTGCATCATAACCTCATGGAGGAAGTCCTCCTTGTCTTGGTCTTGGTGTTGGTCGCTTTCTAGTTCCTCGCAGCCATTCTGCTGCCGATAACAAAGAGGGAGACTGGGCTCCCAAGGTCATCCCAAGCAACATTTTACAGAAGCAGTATTGTTTGCAACACAGACAGTACTGTTTCAGTGCTCACAATACAGCCAGTACTCACACCTGTCACTAACTGGCTGATCCCAGGCAAGCACACATGAGCCACAAGACCCCCAAAATGGTAAGTAGCTGCGGGGCCAGGGTAAACCTTTCTTCCCAGACTCTGCTGTACACTGGGAACATGGCTCTTGCGGAGAGCCAGAACTGTAGGGGGGCCTGATAATCATTCCTGTCCCCACACTGTCCACAGGAGGTGATCATTATGGAAGATATCTCGCTGCTGAGGATGAGCAGGGAATCAAGGGAGGGTCTTGTCCAAGCCTGCGGCTTCCACCCGGCCCCTCTGTGGCTCACCTGTGTGCAGCAATGGTCGCCCCCATCCCCGTGATGGCAAAGTGGTGTGGGAAAGTTACTTTAATGGGGCAAGAACAAAGCAGCTCTGCTGAGGAACCTGCGGCAGCGGATTGCCCAGTATCTCCATGAGAGTTTCCTGGAGATCTCTGAGGGAGATTCCTGAGAAGTGAGGAAGTCGATCAACAGCCTGTTCCACTGCTCAGACTAGGCATGCGGTGGGAGACAAGCCTGCTTCCTGCAACCCTCCTGCCCCCAACAACTAGCTTCAGCAATTCCCAAAATCAGATCCACTTACCAGGGGCCTCCTCTCCTGTTTGTGCTTCGCCTAGATCCGACTGCTGTGACTGGCTAGGCTCCTCTGGGGTAGAAAAGAGCTCCTGACTGCATGCATCTCTGGCCTCCGCGTCATCCTCTGCCTCTGGGTCCCCCTCCCCATCTTCATCCAAGATTTCCTCCTCCTGGCTTGGTCCACTCTCGACTGGCATGCGAGCCAATGAAGTATCCACAGGGGCCTTCGCAGTAGAGGTGGGGGTCACCACCGAGTATTGTGTCCAGCTCTTTGTAGAACCGGCAGCTCGTGGGCGCAGCACTGGGGCAGCGGTTCACCTCCCATGCCTTGTGGTAGGCGTTCCACAGCTCCTTCACTTTTACCCTACACTGCAATGTGTCCCGGTCATGGCCCCTTTCTATCATGCATTGTGAAATCTGTCCGAAGGTATCATAATTCCTATGGCTGGTGCGCAGCTGGGACTGGACAGCCTCCTCTCCCCAAATGTTGATGAGGTCCAGCAGCTCAGCATTGCTCCAAGCAGGGGATCACCTGATGCATGGAGTAGGCATGGCCACCTGGAAAGATGCGCTGAGACCACTACACACTTCACTGAGCAAACAGGAAGGGGACTTTCAAATTTGCAAAGGAATGTACGGAGCGGGGCTGACAGTTGGTCACCTGAGGGCAGGGCAGTAGAGTTCAAACTGATGAGCAGAGAGGTGAGGACAGGCATTGTTAGTCACCTCCTGGAGGCCAATCACAGTGCTGTTATCACCACAGTGTCTTCACTGGCACCGCAGCGCTGTAGCCCCGGTGTAACAAGCTCTACGCCTCCCGTCTGGGTGTCTTTTTTAGAGTGCCCCAACTGCGCAGTTTCTGTGCACTAAGTGGCTTGGCAGTGTCTGCACCTTGGGAGATACAGCGCAGAAAGGTGATTTACTGCGCAGAAACTTGCCAGTGTAGACAAGGCCTTAGACGGTGAGTCTCACTGCTGAAGCAGGCTGGGCAGAAATGCTGCCCCACAACAGATTATTTCAGCTCTAGTGATCACATAAGAAAACAAAAAGACTCCAAATGGAGCTTTAATTAGCTCTATCTTTAAACATTGGGGAGGGACAGGTTAAACAAGGAGTTGGACTCTTAGCTCAAAGCCCACACCTCCAGGCAGGAATAGCTGTCCCCCGCCCCTCTCACTCTTCACTGGGGTCTGGCGTCGGTCCGAGCCCCCCGCTTCGTGAGTTCATTTGAGGGTGACCACCCTGAATCAGGACAGGCTAAGTACAGTTCTGCTGCCCTTTACTCATACAGTAAGGATAACAACATTTCATTACCTCTGTCCCCTGTGTTCAATACTAGAATGATTTGTAACCCAACACCAGCCAAAGTTGATCACTTGGGCAACGCAGCTCTGTCTGCTCATACCTAGGCAGAGTGGGTGTATTCATGTACATACAGTCTGGTCCTGAAGCCTTTTCCCCATCCCCAGCTCATCAGTAGCTATCAGGGAAGAGCTCATTCAGACCCTGCTTACAGTTCTAAAGCTTAACCTGAATTCACTCTAACAAGGCAGGAAACTCCACCCCAAATTTAAACTGATCCTTTTCGGAGGTTCAAACTGATTTGTTTAATTTTCTTTTAAATATTATTTTCCATTGTCTCATTTTAGGGTCACATGTCAGTGAACCCTGTCTTTGGTAGAGAAGAGATTAAACAAAGCAGATGCATTAGAAAAGGAGAGATTGCCTGACACGGTTCACAATTTAGGTGCCAATCCAAGGCTGTTCTCACATTATTTCTGGTCTGACTGAAAGCAGAAAGCACTGGAAATCTCTCAGGAAAGCTGTTGCTATTTTCCTCATAAGATTTCCTGTCCACAGCTATAAAATGACTCCTTATCTACTCCATCACTCTTTTCCAGTCCACCTTCAGGTCTTCTGACCCTTCATAACATGTACATGCCACAGATTCTCCTAGAACATTATTAATTCATTTTCTTGAACAGGAAACACCCATTTAATCTGTAAGCCTAAAGATCTGCTTTACTGGCGCTTGCATGATAAGACACATGCACAGTTTGTGGTATCTAGAAGCAGTGCAGCCATCACAAGGGCCAACAGCCTGCCAGAACTAAGTAATTCTAAGTAATTTGTTAATTCTACAAAACTCCAATGAGCGCATGTTGTCCTCTTTGTCTTCATACTCCTCAACGTTTTAAGACCTTAGTAGACATACACCATACACCAGTGCTACTCAAAGTGGTGGTCCGCGGACCGGTGCCGGTCCGAAAGCCATCAGCTGCCGGTCTGCACGCACATTGGGAAAAAAAATGCCTGTCCCCCACATCAGATAGCTTGAGAAGCACTGCCATACACAATGCTAATCATGCATTAAAGGAACAAGCCAACAGTCATATACTTTTAATATGAATAAAGCTTTGAATCAGCATGACTCATTAGTCATGTGTGATTATTAGCTTGTGGAATAGCCTTCTTAGTGAAGTATAGAAACCCCCATTTTGGAGCCATTTAGAGATCCCTGGAGACATTTAAAATTAGACTGGACAAAGTACTAGAAAGTGTACTGTAGCGAACAATCCCACATTGGCATAGGTTTTTGGACTAGATGACCTAATAAGTCTTTTCTGTCTCTAATTTCTATGATTTTATGACTGGAAATAACTTTGAACATAAGCGGCTTTAGATGACAGGCCTGGGCGTGCATTATTTACTGCCTAACTTACAATAATTGCTGTATGATGGGGTGCAGGAGAAGTGGTGTTGGGTGGAGGATTGTGCTGGTAAATGAAAAGAGGAGATCATGGAATTAGGCAGCAATGGCAGAGCTGGAATAATAAGCACAGTTCTGTCTGGAAAGGGTGTCTTTCTAATTAGTAAGAGCCCTGACTACAGTAAGTACCTTAAAGGTGTTTTTCGTTTGTTTCCTACTTTGTTGTTTTCTTTCCAAATGCTGGGATTCATTTTGAAGGTGTCTCTCTCTGAACAGGAGCATCATTTTTACTTACATTGGGACAATGCCTTAGGGCCAGATCCTGGGAGGTGCTGACCTCCTGCAACTCCCATTCACATATTTTCCATACTCAGAAGAGATTGGTTGCTAAAGGGAGACTGCTGTGCCAAAAATGTGACCTACTGCATGTGTTTTGGAGTAGGCAACACAGCAGCTGGACAGAATAGCTTCTTGCACTGTGGTTGCCTACTCCCTTCTTCTGAGCCGTTCTTGACATTTACAAGAACCTTGCTGTTTGAGGCACTCAGGGGACAGGTTCTTGTAAGTGCCTCTTTACCTTGCATAGAAGAGTGGGGTAGACAGACATAATGGGGAATAGCACATGTGCATGTGTGATCACAGATAAGACCTGTGCTCTGATTTGTTGTTGTATGGTCATAACCCGATACACAGCTTGCTTCGTCAAATAGTATCCATGCTCCAGTCCTCATTTAAGGAATAATATATTTATTTTTAAAAGCGGCATTATTAGCCGGATACTGGGAGACGATTATTGTGACTTTTAAGTGAGGTTACATTTTTGGCTTCCTGACTTTTATGTTGTCCCTTTAAATGTCCCTTTAGATTCAAGATGCATTTTTTATTATGTGTTTGGACCTGGGAAACTTTGTAATAGTTAAACAGCAAAAGAAGCTTTTTGGTTTCCTTTGCAGACATCTATTTTGAGAAAAACCATGACGTAAAAATCTTGAAAATGTAGCGGGATTGAGTTATGCTAATACCCCCATACCCTAGAACCCTGTGAAGTGGGAGGGTCCCAGAACTCAGGCTGCAGATAGAGCCCAGTAGTTTACACTGCAATTAAATATCCCCTTAGCTTGAGCCCCAGGAGTCTGAGTCAGCTGGCATGGGCCAGCCATGGGTTTTTAATTGCAGTGTACATGTACCCTGTGTCTCTTGATTCAGAGTCCCATCCTTGAAATCACAAGACCACATTCCCTCCCTATACAACAAAAATAAATGGGGGTAGAAGGGAAATGGGGGGAGGGTTTAATGCAGTATGGACATACCCCTAAAGTCTAGTCCCAATTCTGCCACTAATTTGACTTGCAGGCATTTAACTTTTCCCTTCCTCAGTTTCTTGAACTATAAATTGTGGATAATGCCTATCTCATCAAAGTGATGTGAGACTTGCTTAATGTTTGTAAAGTACTTTGAGATCCTCAGGTGAAAGGTGGAGTAGAAGAATAAATAACTTTTAATACAAGTCTCACTCAAATAGATGTGTTAGCCTATTCCTGGAATTTACAGAAATACTGGATTTTCCATATGTTGCAATTTGATTGAACATCCTTCTCTTTACCTTTACTAGCCCGTTCTGAAAGAGGAGAACAAAGAATCAATTGAAATATGTAATACTGGAAAGTTTAACGTACTACATCACTTAACTACAGTCTACAGGATATTTAAAGTGTGGTTCCACTCTGAAATTGGCACGCTGCAGCAATGCCTATCTAGAGCATTAAAGCTGCTTGATGCCACATTTCACTCTGTAGAAATAGCATTGTGAGGTTCTATGTTTATCTCTCAATGATTTCCATATCAAATCTGCTCCATTTACAAACAAAATGTGTTTTTTTTTTTTAGTTTCAGCTTTGCCAGCTCTGCTTGGGCTCAGTGGGTACATCCACATTGCAATGAGACACCCACGGCTGGCCTGTACCAGATGACTTGGGCTTGTGGGGCTCAGGGTAAGGGGCTGTTTAATTGCAGTGTAGATGTTTGGTCTCAGGCTGCAGCCTGAGCCCTGGAACCCTCCCACCACACAGGGTCTTAGAGTGTGGGCTCCATCCTGAGCCCAAATATCTAGACTTAAGTTAAACATCCCTTTAGCTCAAACCCCGCACACCCAAATCAGTTGTCATGGGCCAGCTGCAGGTGTCTAACTGCAGTGTGGACGTACCCATTGCAGTGTGGACATACCCTAAGTCAATACTTGAGTTGTCTCCATTACTGCATCATCACGAGTAATAAAGGTCCTGAAAATCAGGGTACGTCTTCACTACCCGCCGAATTGGCGGGTAGTGATCTATCTATCGGGGATCGATTTATCGTGTCTTGTCTAGACGCGATAAATCAATCCCCAAATTGACGCCTGTACTCCACCTCGGCAGGAGGAGTAAGTGGAGTCGATGGGGGAGCCACCGTGGTTGACTCGCCGCCGTGAGGATGGCCAGGTAAGTTGAACTAAGATACTTCGACTTCAGCTATGCAAATAGCGTAGCTGAAGTTGCGTATCTTAGTTCGAACCCCCTCCCTACTGTAGCCCAGGCCTAAGATTAGTCCCTCAGTCCCGCCTTGAAAAATCATTGTCTTCAAATGATATCCTCAGTCCTATTGCCTTCACTAGGGTTGCACGCAAGTAACTGACTGGAACTTAGTAAACAAATTCGTTGATCGTGCACAAGATGAAAGGTGGGTTAAAAATCCCCCTTTTTAGCTAACTCCCATTATTCCCAGAGATCTTTCGGGGCGAGTGCAACTTGAAGAAATGCATGTTTGGAGTACAGATGACACATTTATATTTGCAATAGACAGCGGCAGCGTTAACCTCTTCCTAGGGGAGGGAGGGAATAAGGTGGGCTAGACAGAAAATTGGGGGGTGCTGTGCTATCCAGCCAGCAGCCGCTGCTCTCCAGCCACCCAGCTTTGAAGGAAGTGGCTTCCAGCAGCAGCGCAGAAATAAGGGTGGCAATGCCATACTATCCACTCCCTGTCCCCTCCTGTCTTCCCCCTAAAAGAATCCCGTGCATCATAAACACACATCCACAGTCCATCATATCGCTCAGAACCCTAGGCCCCCATAGACGCCCAGCCTAAACCCCCTACACGCATACCCTGCCCATGTCCAGACCCTACCCTGACTCACACAGCTTCTACACTCCTTGGGAACGCTCCATAATATACTCTCCCCTCCTGTATTTGTCAGGATGATTACCTTTAGCCCTGTCTCCCAGAGTGGAGCCAAACCCAGCTCAAAGATATCCTGGCAGGACGTGGGGAACCCCTCCAACAGTCTTCACAGAGACTCAGTGTAGCCAACTCAGAGACACACTGAGCCTCTCTCTGCTGCTGGATTGGTGCTCCCAGTTGCCTACCGTACCTCCTTTGTCTCTGACTGCTGTGCAAAGGAATGTCCCACTTCCCCCATTGGACTTGAACCATCCAAGTCATCAAGGCTTCTTTCTGGGAAGGGTGTTTACACATGCATCCCCTGGTCCCTGATTGGCCTATGTGAAGAGCAGCTGGGGCTGTGATTGGGCACCAGAGCAGGAACTCCCCCTGCTTTGCTAGGCTGTGCCATGTGGGTGAGAGTCCTGGATCCCTTGCCATATCCTCAGGTTCTCCCCAGCCACTGTGTGTGAAGTTCAAGTAGTTTGTATGTACCAGCCCCTATAGCCGCCACCAGCAGCAGCAGAGAAGTAAGGGTGGCAATGCCATACTATGCCATCCTTACTTCTCCGCTGCTACTGGCAGTGGTGCTGCCTTCAGAGCTGGGTACCCAGCCAGCAGCCGCCACTCTCCGGCCACCCAGCTCTGAAGGCAGCACCACCGCCAGCAGCAGCGGAGAAGTAAGGGTGGCAACACCATATGGGTGGCTATGGTGGGGGTGTCTAAGGCAAGTTTTGGAAGAGCTATAGTCCCCACAAGCCTCCCCCAACAGAAATACATCCCTTTTTCTACTGCTTGCATTAGCTTCACCCTCCAGGTCTGAGGAGAACGTTTTGTCCTCTCTGTTTTCTGCTCAGTTCATGTTGATCTCTATCCCTCCATGCACCTGCATGGTAGACTTGCCTTTGTGTTTCCATTATCTATAATGCAGAGCTTCACAAACACAGCTTGTCAGCAGGAAAAGTAGTAGATGCACTTGTGTAAGTAAACTACTGAGGAAAGACCATCATAATCACCAGTTCTCTTTGGGTACTCTGATACTATTAGCTGTAGGTAACTGCAGTGCAAGGGACCTATTCATAAAAGCTATTGGAATAATTTCTCTTCCTCCTTTACATTGTTATTCTTAGTTTGTGCAGCTTGGAAATTGTTATACTCTACTCCATGTTTATGTAGCTATACATTCGTATGCTTTATTGGAGGCATAAAATCTTTCCCCTACCATGTGTATGACTCCATAAAAGTTGCATATGGCATGGAATTAGCGATGGCATCTCAGAAGGAATACATATAAGAAACCTGCAATCTTGGAGGCAAGAACAATACAAATGAATGTCTTCTCAGTGTGGCTCTCCCCTAAATGATCCTGAATGCATTGCAAACCACAATTATGCAACAGCAACTCATTCTATCAGTCACCTGCATTCAACTCTTTCAGACCACGACAGTTTTTCTTGGTGTCTTATCAATCCCGTCAGGGTTACTAGTCCTGAACTAAGCAATATATCATGCTCTAGTCTACAAAGTATGTAAATGAAGATCGAACTGCTAAAGAAACATATTGACATCCTAACTCATGAAGCAGCCCCAAAACCCATTCATGCCATTACCTTACATATGGTTCTGAATTTGTGTTGCGAATTAAGGCAAGCAATGTCCTCCTTATCTCACCCAGCAGCCATTACAATGGCCTCTGTCTCAAGTCTAAGGCCTTCCTATACACAAAAATTGACCAGTTTAACTAAAACAGTTTAAACCAACATAGTTATACCAGTGCAAAACCCTTTGTAGGTATGTTTAAATCAGCTCAAGATTGTCTTATCTCAGTTTAGCTCAATCCATTTTTTTTACCAGAGTAAACTGAATTGAAATAAACTACACTTAAATTGATTTAGACATGTCTACATTCAAACTGGTGCTGGTTTCCCTAAATTGGTTTAAAAACACACCTTACATAGATCAGCGCAAGCTTGTGTGTTAACAAGTCCTAAAGTGATTTGGCTTTGAACCCTCTCATTTAATGGATACCTGAATAATCTTAAAATTATTCAATATCCTTTAATTTCATTCCAGCTCGTTTTCTAAAGTTTCCCTCTGCTACTCCCAATATTGGAAATATGGAAGGGGTATTTCATATGACATACTTTGCTGAACAAAGGCATTATATGCCCTTGTGAGATTTTAGTGAAAGACTGAGCAATCATAGGTTTTTAAATGATTCTTTTGAGCTTTTGTCTGTTTCCAGGTGTGGAAAATTTCCACGTTTGAAAATTATTATTTTTTTGGTACCAGCGGCAGCCATCCAGGCAGCAGAAGGACTCATATGAACTAACAGTGTTAATGTCCTGCTTCTAAGAGACAGTTGGAGACTGGAAAAAACAAAACAGCTATTTAGAGCAGTATCTGATATTTTCCCTTAGGAATCAAAGTACTTGAAGGGAGTATAACAGCAAGGCTTTTTTCTAATTATTTTCCTTCTAAGCTTTGTGTAATATCTGTTCTCCTACCACTAATTACCAGGATAGCAGCCAATCAGAATTTAGAACCTTTTAATCTTTCTACTGTATACATCTTCTCCCACTGAGGTACAAAATCAGCCTACATTCTAGTCCCCTCTTGGTTTTCAGGTGTTCATTGTTTGGGAGAACAGAGAAGAAAAATACACGTGTCATGTACATTCAGCCTTTGTTGATTGATTGTTTCATAACTATGAAACAAATTTTCCATACCAATTATGTCTTTGCAGATGACAAAAGCCATTTAGGCTAATGACCATAATAATTAATTTTCATTATGAATCAGATTAGTTAATGATGCCAAAACCTACGTTTCTTTATAGAAGTAAAATACAATATCTTGTGTGCATTCCCAGAACGTATCTTCTAAGTTTGTTAAATAAGGTACTACATTAAATATTGTTTTCTGGAGTAGCGTTGACTGATTTTGAGGTTCAATGTGAAAGGCAACAGCACAGTTCTCCAATGCCAGGAGCTCATTAGTAGCCCCCCCATTTTCACACACAGTGAAACGTGATTTATAGCTGAGAAAGACTTAGGCCATGTCTATGCTATAAAATTATGGTGACCTAAATTACATCAGCATAAAGCCACTGCAGTCCATACTAGGCTCCTTCTGTTGGCGGCGTGTGTCCTCACCAGCAGTGCTTGTATTGATGCAGAGTGCAGCTATCCTACTGTACAACTCACCCCCATCCAGCACAGAGTGTTTTGGGAAGTTTTTGCAATGCCTTATGGGGCCGAAACAAGTCAGTCGGGGGTGACAGGGAGCATGTGTTCAACTTCCCATAATGCAGTGTTCTCCATACCATAATTTCACCTGCATGCCATAATATTTCACACTTCTTTTCAAAATCCCCACAAATCCGTGCATCCCTCCTTGCTGTCCACCATATGTGACAGAAGCATGGCTCCTGCAGAGCTCTGCACTATTATGATGATGAGTGTTGTAAGCACAGGGCATCTGATCCTGCAGTATTTGCAGAGCTGCAAGAGGAGCCATGGGAAACATGGCAATTTCTTGCAGGCTAGATTGCTGTAGAACCTAGAAAGAAACAATTCATGGTTTCCCAGTCAGGGAAAGATGCTTTTTATAAAATGATGGGACCTAAATGAGTTGTTACCCCTCAAGAAAGAGATTTTGGAGTCATTGTGGCGAATCCTCTGAAAACATCCACTCAATGTGCAGTGGCAGTCAAAAAAGCAAACAGAATGTTGGGAATCATTAAGATAGGGATAGATAATAAGACATAAAATATATTGCCCCTCAAAAATCCATGGTATGCCCACATCTTGAATACTGCGTGCAGATGTGGTCACCCCATCTCAAAAAAGATATATTGGTGTAAGCAGAGTCTGACATCTAGTGGTGAGCAATGGACAAGGACTTCTGGAGCTGATCTCATTTGCATGGGCACAGCCGCCCTGCCTAGGTGCTCAGCATGTTGGGATTGCTTGCCCAAATGATCACTTGTGGCTGGTGTTGGATCCCCAGTTTCCTTGTTATTGGGGCAGGAGTAATAAAGTGTTGTTATCCTTGTTGTGTGAATTGAGGGCAGCAGAACTGTACCTGGCGTACCCCAATGGAGGGACTCACCCTCAACTGAATGGCACTCGCTAGGCAGGGGACATGGGTTCCAAAGCCCAGTGGGGGGTGTGTGTGCAAGTGGGCTCTGTTTAAGAGTCCTAGATGCCATTTTACTCTTCCTCTCTCTATGGTATAATAACACAGCTAATTTAGACTCATCCAAGTCTCTTGTTACATGCTACAGAGCTGAAATCACTGATACCTTGGTCTAAGTATTAGACCTAATTTGGGACAGTGTCTCTGATGTAAGAGACTGCCGAGCATGCACCAGCAGTGAGGCTCCCCCACTAACAGCTGAAATCACTGAGAGCTGTGTTAAGTGGTAGACCCTGAAGACAGCTGGGTGGCTGGTGGAGAGGTGTAGCGAACAGCCAGCCAGGCTGCGGGTGGAGAGGCATGGCCAGCAGGGCAGCTGGTGGAGAAAAGAGCGCCCAGCAGGGCAGCTGATGGAGAGGCGCAGCCAGTGGCCAGCAGGGCAGCTGCTGGAGAGGTGCAGTGAGCAGGGCAGCTGGCACATAGGTGTGGTGAGCAGCCCGCAGGGCAGCTGGTGGAGAAGTGCAGCCAGCAAGGTGGCTGATAGAGAGGGCAGCCAGCAGGGCGGCTGACAGAGAGCGCCAGAACAGAGCCCTAGAGAGAGGCGCAGCAATCGGTTGGCAGGGCAGCGAGTGAGTGCCCAAGCAGCAGAGCATGTAAGGTGCCTCCTTACTCCCCCTCTTCCACCCAGGGTGGGAGGTGAACACTACAGAAGAACCTCTGAACTCTGTTTCTGTGCTGACCAAGGACAGCAACTGTGAGTGGGGTGCAGAGAAGGGACAGGCACATTAAAGGGACTTTTGGGTTGCTGGACTTAAGAACCTGAGGGGAAAAGGACACTGCCCAACTTCCTTGGGGGTGGGTCTTTTGCTCATGGTTTATGTTTATGAACCCTGTTCGTGGTGTTATTCCCAAATTAATGCTGAATTACTTCCCGCCTTTTATTAAAAGACTTTGCTACACTCAGACTCTGTACTTGCAAGCAGAGAAGTATTATTGCCTCTTAGAGGTGCCCAAAGGGTGGTGTGTAATTGTCCCAGGTCAGTGGGTGGGGACTCGAGCCGGTTTTATGTTGTATTGTTGAAAAGGAACCCCTAGACCAGGGGTGGGCAATAATTTTCGCAGGGGGGGCCATTCAATGAATTTTGGTAAGTCATCACGGGCCACACATTTCTATTATATTAATGGAGGGGGTGCAGGCTCTGGGAGGGAGATTGGTGCAGGAGGGAGCTCTGGGCTGGTGCAGGGGATTGGGGTGCAGGGTCTGGGAGGGATTTTGGGTGCAGGAGGGGGTTTTGACCTCCGCCAGGGGTTGGGGTGTGGGAGGGGTTACGAGGTGCAGGCTCTGGCCTGGAGGTTCTTACCACCGGTGGCTCCCGGCCGGCGGTGCAGCAGGGCTCAGGCAGGCTGCCTGCATGCCATGGCTCCACATTGCTGCTGGCACCGTGGCACGTCTCTGCATGCCCCTTGTGGGGAGGGGGGCAGTGGGTCTCCGTGCACTGCCTGTCCCCACAAACACCACCCCTGAAGCTCCCATTGGCCAGTTTCCAGCCAATGGGAGCTGTGAGGACAGTGCTGTGGGGGCAACATGCAGAGCTGCCTCCCCCCCACCAAGGGCACACTGAGACATGCCAGCAGCAGCTGGCAGCTTCCAGGAGAGGCATGGGGCCATGGCAGGAAGGCAGCCTGCCTGAGCAGCCCGCTGTGCTGCGGGACTTTTAGGGGCCCAGAGATTGCAAGGGAGCAGCCAAAGAGCCTGGCGGGCTGGACAGAAATGTTAGACCACCCGGATCTGGCCTGCAGGCCATATTTTGCCCACTCCTACCCTAGAAACTGAACTCAGCCCTTGTTGCTGCCAATTCTGACTGGCAGAAGGGTTACATTGGAATTGGAAAAGGTTCAGAAAAGGGCAACAAAAACGATTAGGGGTATGGAATGGCTTCCGTATGAGGAGAGATTAATAAGACTGGGACTTTTCAGCTTAGAAAAGAGACAACTAAGGGAGGATATGATTGAGGGAGCTGTGGGAAGCGGCAGCCAGCACGTCCCTGTGGCCCGCACTTCCCGCAGCTCCCATTGGCCGGGAGCAGTGAAGCGCAGCCACTGGGAGCTGTGAGGGGGTCATGCCTACAGACGGTCAATGTTAGCAAAATGTCTCGCGGCCAGCCAGTGGATTACCCTGGTGGGCCACATGCCGAAGGTTTTCGACCCCTGGCCCAGCACAGTGAGGTCCTGGTAAATGACTTGGGCTACAATAATACAAATAATAATAAACACCAAATCGTGGATAACAAATAATCTTATTCACACACAAGAGAAGGAGTGTGAGGCTTTGCATACACAGACTTGCTGCGTGTGTTTAGCTAAAGCTTTGTTTTTAGATTGGTTTAGTTAAACCACTGCCAGTTTGTGTGTAGACACTCTTATTTTGGATTAAAAGTGGTTTATTTCAGTTATCTTCTAAGTATTTGATTAAAGTTATGTTCTGTGAGTGCATGCTTGTTATTGGATTAACTTTAACAGAAATAAGTGATACTTACACTGAAATAGGATGTCTACATGCAAACCTCAACCAGTTTAAAAAGTCAATTTAAAAACACATCTTTAGTTAAACTGGTGCCTCTTTGTGTGTAGACAAAGTCTAAGTGAGTGGAGAAAAGAGATGATGGAGGGGAGGAGAAAACTTGAAAGAGAAGGAGAAAATTCTGAAAATAGAGTGAGACCTAGTGTGATGGCATGGAGATCACCCTGAGGTGCCCCCTTTCTGTCAGGTATGGTGCTGCAAGTGAGTCCTGTCTCACTTATCTTTACCTGAGTTATAAACAAGTCCACACAGACCATTTTATCAAAAAGTACCCCCCACCCCACCCTTATCCCCGGTTCTCATTTCTTAACAACCATAAGAAAAAGTATGAATTTACTCAGATACACCCAGGGATGTTCATTGTCCCAGTCCACTTAGCAATCTGTGGCTCCTTCTTTCAGGAGACTCCTCTTTTCTGAGCCTGTAAACAATCTCAGTTTCTGGAACCTTTCCCACTTCCTTCTCTGGGTTACTCCTTTTCAGGCCCTCCTTAAGCAGAAGTCCCCAGCTCTCCTCTTTGGAAATGGGCTGTATGTCCTCGCTCTTTCCTCAAACAGGAGTTGCCCCAGATTTCCTTTCTGGAGCTAGGTTCTGCTAATCAGATTCTCTGGTCTTTCTTAAGAAGGAGCCCTCGCAAACCTCTCTGGAGCAGAGTTCTGGGTTGACCAGCTGTAGGGCTTTTGCCAATTTCTCCCTCAGATGGCCCTTTCCCCTTATTAGCCTTCAGGATGATTACAGTCCAGCCTTTCCTTGCTGATGTGTCCCACTATTGAGGGAGGAGGCAATATTTGTGCTGGTCCACTTGTCCCACCTCAACCCCAAATGGTTGGGCATAAGACGATCCCTGATGGCCCTTCTGAAAAGCTCCTGGGCCTTAAAGAAACAGTACTGGGATTTCTTCCCAAACACTTCTTGCTCCTGGGACCACTTCCTCTCTCCCGCTGTCTCCTTGTCCTTTTGTATATAATTGGACCTTTCAGACTTTTAAAGGGCCATACTATGTGACTGAATGGGATGACCATTAGGCATCACTACCCTTAAGGGAACACTATCCCACCAACCTGATCTACACATAAAACTTAGTTTGACATAGCTACTGTGCTCAGGGGTGTGAAAAATCCATACCCATGAGGGCGGTAGCTATACCAACCTAACCCTATTACCAGCAGGAGAGTGAGTTTGTGTGTGTGGTTTTTGGAAAAGGGGGGAGGGGGTGAGAAAACCTGGATTTGTGCTGGAAATGGCCCACCTTGATTATCATACACATTGTAAAGAGAGTGGTCACTTTGGCTGGGCTATTACCAGCAGGAGAGTGAGTTTGTGTGTGTGTGGGGGGGGGGCGGAGGGTGAGAAAACCTGGATTTGTGCTGGAAATGGCCCAACTTGATTATCATACACATTGTAAGGAGAGTGATCACTTTAGATAAGCTATTACCAGCAGGAGAGTGGGGTGGGAGGAGGTATTGTTTCATGGTCTCTGTGTATATAATGTCTTCTGCAGTTTCCACAGTATTCATCCGATGAAGTGAGCTGTAGCTCACGAAAGCTTATGCTCAAATAAATTGGTTAGTCTCTAAGGTGCCACAAGTACTCCTTTTCTTTTTGCGAATACAGACTAACATGGCTATTACTCTGAAACCTAACCCACAGTGTAGATGCTGCTAGGTCAATGGAAGAATGCATCTGTCTACCTAACTACCATCACTCGGAGAAGTGGAGTTCCTACAATGATGGAAAAACCTCTTCCATTGCTGTAGTCTGCATATACACAGCGGTTCCAGAGGCATAGCCATAGTGCCATATCTACGCTGCTGTAGTGTAGACGTGGCCTGAGGAAAGTACTGTAAGAAAGGTGCTGGGGAGAGAAAACAGGAATAAGAAATAGAAAACAGAAACAGGATGTAAGCAGAGTCAGGATGAGCTCCACCCTGACATCTGGTGGTGAGGTGTGGCAAGTTGTGGAAAAGAACTTCAGGGGCTGATCTCATTTGCATAGGCACACCCACCCCACCTAGAATGAGGCCATAGCTGCCCAAATGGTCACTTTGGTTGCTGTGGGATCCCCAGCGTCTCTGTTATTGGGGCAGGAAGAATAAATTGTTATTACCCTGATTATGGGAACTGTGCTTGGAACTGTACTTGGCCTTTTGTTATGATGGAGGGACTCACCATCAACTAAGCAGCACTCGCTAGGCAGGGGTCATGGGTTCCAAAACTCTGTGAATTGAGAGAGACTGTGGACAAGTATTAATGCTTGGTGGTATGGATTCCTTGGTGAGGGCCTTACATGCTAATTGCACTTCCTCCTCTCTCCCCTGTGGAATATCAGAGCTAATTTTGATTCCATTAGGAGTCTAGTTACAGGCTGCTGAGCTCACTTTGGGCTAATGGTGCACCAGTAGTGAGGCTCCGCTACTACAAGCTGAACTGACTAAGAGCTGAAATCACTGAGCATCGTGTTAAGTAGTGGGGGAGCCTGAAGATATATTGTGGAGCAGTTCAGGGGACAGCTGGAGTGCCTTGTGGACAGGCTGGTGGAGCAGTTCGGGGGATGGCGGGAGCTGCTTGTGGGACGCGGAGCGGAGCAGTTCGTGGGACGGCGGGAGCCGCTTGTGGGACGTGGAGCTGGTGGAGCGGAGCCCTATGGAGCTGTGGGGCAGTCAGCTTCAGATCATGTGAGGTGCCCCTTACCTCTCTTCTCCCCCCGCTCCCCCGATCTCCACCCAGGTTGGGAGGTAAAGCTCTGCAGATAAACTTTCCAACTCTGGGGCTGCCCTGACCAGGGACAGAGACTTTTGGGTCATTAGACTTTTGGGACTTTGGGTGATTTTGGGTTGCTGGACTCAAGAACCAAAGGGAAAGGACACGACCCAATTTGCTTGGGGTGGGTTTTTGCTCATGGGTTGTGTTATGAATCCTGTTGGTGGTGTTTCCCCAACATAATGCCACATTGTTTCTCTCTGTTATTAAAAAGCTTTTTGCCACACTCCAACTCTGTGCTTGCAAGAGGGGAAGTATTGCCTCTTGGAGGCGGCCAGTGGGGGTGGTATATATTTGTCCCAGGTCACTGGGTGGGGGCTCGAGCCGGTTTTGCATTGTGTTATTGGAATGGATCCCCTAGATATTGATCCTGGCCCTTGTTGCTGCCAACTCTGATGGGCAGAAGGGTTACAAGTACATAGAAAGGAGAAAACAAGAGAAGGACAAAAGGAGAATAAACAGAAAAACAGAGAGAGAGAGAGAGAGTTAGAGTTCTTGCTTCTTCTTCCTGCCAAGATGGCTGCATCCTCAGCTGGTGGGGCTGAAAGAGGCTTTTTCCTTCAGTATGTTCTTGGCATGTGATGATGGAAAAGTCTGTTTGTTTGGGAATGATCCACAGACTGGTGGACCCTGTGGTGCTAGCAGCTGACATCATGAACATTGTTGCTGGCTGAAGGTACCTGTGGGGAAACCGACTTGGGAACTGTATTGGGGGAGGGGGTAAGGAAGGATTTTTGGGGTGAAGGGAAAGGCAATAGGAGTACATGTTCAAAAGGAAAAGAAGTTTGCTTTGCAGCTGCCCGATGTTGGGGAACAGCTGCTAGAGGGACCCTCTTGTATGGGCAGCTTGGAACAAGGTCTCCTTACTCTGGGAAATGGTTTTCAGGGCATATCTTCCATTAGAAACTCTAGGAAGGGCAGGACAACAGTGGAGCTTAGCCACAGTTGGGCTATATCAGAAATATAGAGGTAAAGGGCAGTTTAGTTAGTAACCACACCTGTGGCCTCCACTTCCCTGTAAGTGGAAAGCGGGGGGCGGGGGGGGGTAGTATTGTGATCTCCTGTGTTGCAGAGGCTCCACTCACTTTAGGGGACTCCACCTTGGGGGCTATTAAAATTATGAGTTGACCAGAGGAAAGTGGCCCAGAAGAGGCTTTTTTTAAAGATTCTGAAGTTAGGTCTTCTGTTTTCTTGACCCTGAGGGTCACACAAAAAGAAACCTCACTGCTGAGGAGGGAGCACAGAGGCTTGTCTGAGTGAGCAACTGAAGAACAGTGATAGTAAGGAAGGATCTGGGTGTCTGTTTCCAGTCTGGGTATCTTCTTCCTGAGGGACTGCCTAGGAAGAAATCCTATGCAGCAGTCACAGTTGGTCAGGATTGCGCTTCTGGGCCAGACTCCTCACAATGGAAGCATTATCCTAGGATCCCTTGGTAGAAATATGTGATTTGACTTTACTATGTGGGAGATGTGATCAAGTGAACCACCAGGGATTTTGTTGGATCCCTTTTGTTAAAATATTTAGGATTCTCACCTGCACAACTGAAAGCTGTGATACCCCTGCCAGGCAGCAGGGAATTCAATGTCAGCTTTTACCTTTATGGTAAAGTGGAATTAGGAAGAGGACTAAGGATCTGGATGATATAGTAGCAGTGTCTTTATTCCAGCCTGTGATTAGTTTCTTCTACATGAAGAAATTAATATATATTCTAAAATATACATGAAGCAAATGTTCTGCACTGGGTTTCACTTTATGGTAGTGTTGTAATGTCCGGTTAAGGTTTATGATCAATGTAGGATTTGGCATGATGAATTTAAAGGCACCATTGAACTTTTCCAGGAAATAATTAGTGCAACATCTCCCCAGTATGGTTTAATTAGGTTCTGAGTGGGGTTACTGTGTATCCCAGCCAGCCACACACTTATTTTCCTGTGGCTCTACAGAGCACTTAAGTGTGAGCTGTGGTGTGAGGAAGTGCATATTCTGTGGTTCTAATGTATACAAGACTGAGGACTGCAGGGTCTTCATTAGATGCAACGTGTGGGAAAAGTGAACATTTATAGGTAGTGCCCAGAGGTAGGGCACAACATTCTCAGCATCACAAGCACACCTTCTCCTTCCCTAAACCACTGTTCAGAGATCCTGGACAGCCCTGCAAGGATTGATGAAAGCCCCATTTTGAGTGGCAGGCCCCCTCTACTTTTGTGGGAAGGTCTGACCTTGTCCTTTGCTGGTACAGGATTGGGAATGGGTCAGGGAACCACTGAAAGTCAGGACAATACAGATAGGTACATAAGCATTGGTAGTGTGGGGGAGAATATTGGAGATAGGGAGGGGGAAAATTCACAGGTGAAATTGGTTATGCAGGAACCCAAGTCGTCTTGGAGCAACAGGCAGATCTACAGATGAGGAGTAGGTTTTGATGTGTTCAGCTTCAGAAACAGAGGATTTTCTTGAAATCAGACAGGGAGAGGATCTAAGGAGACTGCTGGGTTTATAGTAGCTGAGGATGGCCTGCAATTGTTCGAACCACACAGCATTCTCTCAGTGCAAGCAGATAACAGATTTAGTCACTGCTGTGGACAAGGGAGAGCAGAGACAGAAGCCCACAGATGAAACAAGCACACTCATTGGGGGAAAGGGATCCAGGGGTTATAGGGCTTGAGCAACTTCAGAACGAACTAGAGTTGGGGTCAGAATCTGGGGATGCATCAGCCTGCCAGTTGAGAGTAATGAGCCAGTCAACAAAGAAAAAGTGACTAACAAAAAGGAAAGAGTGTAAGTGAGGGGTAAGTCAGAGAGTTTAGTATCAGTGACAAGGCGGTCAACTTATGTCCTTTGGGGCTAACCCAAGCCAAGCAGCTTGGGGATGTTTTACTTATGTCTAGGAATCTTTGGCCCTCACAGTTCAGACAGCATAAATAGACCCTAATTCCTTCTGGTTAGGGATTTTTATTCCCTCCCCTCCCCCCGCCGTCCCCTGCTCTCTCTCTAGAGTCCAAGCTGATGGGACAAGTGCTCCTGCATGTAACCTTTTCTTGGGTGGGTGGAGCAATCAACAAAGTCTTCTACAATGGCCCATTTGGATTAAATAATCCTTCCTGATGGGCAGGAGAAAACCTCTTGGGGTAAAGTAATATTTTACACTTTGTAACACATCTCCCCTGGCTCTGGGGAATTTACAGTCTTAACAAACATTTTTACAGTTACAGAGCAAACATTTAAACATGATCTTGTGACATGGGATACAGATATATGTAGGATTAATACATGCAGCATCCTACAAGCATTCCATAAAGTCTAAACACATTGTTATAACTGTAATATCTATTTTGATAATGCTAACATGCAGGGAAGCCAGACTGCTTTCCAGTTATGCCTTTGTCAGTGTTCAATGAGTCCTAGGGCCTTGCCATGAACTAGTACCTGGTCTGCCACCATCACAGTGGGGATCTAGGATATAAGACTATGTTCTAGGCATGGAATTTTGGGAGCTCAGAGATATTGGAGGAGGCAGCCATCTTTTTGGTCCACAGGGCCTGATACTTATGCTAGAATAGGGGTACTGTTTTATACTTATGCCGTATTGGTGCAGAAGTGTAGTCAGGAAAGGGTTTATTAATTGATTTCCATTATTCAGATGTGAAGTATCATTTTGTCACCATCTATGGCCCACAGCATCACAAGCCAAGGGAAGATCTTTTTACAGTGGTGGTGCTTTTTTTTTATTGGTGTCTCAACAGGTTTTTTTATGGAGGACTTTAATTGTTTAGTTGCAGTGACTGACAGAGCGAAGCAACTGGAAGGGTTACGAGCTGAAGAAACTTTGTGTGATGCCACTGGGTTGAAGGATGTTTTTGAGCATCCTCATTTAAGTTAGGAGGGGATATTTATATTTTTTAGGGGAATCTGGTAGTCAATAGTTTTCACGTAATCCTTGTCCTATCTCAGTTTGTCAATGTGCAGTGCAGCCTGTAGTTTTCTGACCAACGCTTGGTCCAGGTAGACCTTGGAGTGTATGGAGCAGTGACCTTTGGCTGTGTTATTGGAAATGAAATACTTGTTCACTCAATAATGCAGTGGCAGTTACAAAGGTTGAAGGCATCTTTATGGAATGAGAAACAGCTCCGGAGTTTTATACCGCTGAGATGGAATGATGGGAACTGACGAAGAGGAGCCTGGTTGACCTCTCTATGTTCCTTTTCAGGATGTCTATATACAACTGATTACAAACATTATTTAGCGTTGCAGAGCCACCTTAATAGTTGACTGCAAGCTGGGGAATGCATAAAAATAAGGGCCATAGAGGCAGTTAAGAAGGGAATGGTTTAGTACCAAAGGAAAAAGCTGAAATCAGCTAAATTTGAAAAGGACTTTAGGACAATAAGTGGGGCAGGCTCCTCTGATATATTTGTGAGATGTAAGGAAAAGAGACTGTCGTGAGATATGCTGAGGTTATGGTCTTAGCACTGGGCAGGTCTGCTGGCATGCTGAGGATAGTTCAGGAATATTACAGTGAACTCTTCTGGAGGCAAAGCCTTCCTCCTTTCCAGCAGCAGCAGTTTTTGGATAATATTGCAGGTTTTCGAACATTGGCAGAAGAGGAGCAGGACTCGCTTGTGAAACCAATAGAGGAGATGGAGGTTTGGACAGCTGTCTTGCCATTGAAGAAGGGAACTTTGACAGCAGAATTTTATCAGAGGCTGTTGGACCCCTTTCTGTGGTGCTGTCATGTGCTTTCCATGATTCCTTGACTTGAGGCACATTGGGAGCTTCCTCTGATGAAGGTTTTGGGAGTTTTTTTGGTCAGTTTGCAAGATGCCAGGAACTGGAGGCCCATAGCCCTTTAGAACACGAATTGCACAATTTTGGCTTACATTCTAGCCAAGAGATTGGGGAAAATAGCAGGGAAACCATTGCATCCCAGTCAGTCTAATGCAGGTAAAGGCCACACAGTGGGAAGGCTACACAAACTGTGTGTAGTTTGTGGGAAGTATTTGAAATTGGTTGATGGCTGGGTTATGTTTTGGCCTTGGATCAGGCCAAAGCTTTTGATAGAGTGAACTTTCCTTACTTATGGCTGGCCCTGTCTCAATATGGTATTCCCCTACAGTTCATTAACTATCTGCAGCTCTTCTATGTTTATGCACATTCATTCCTTTAGTACATGAGTAGAGGGGAGAGGCTATGCTAATCTCTGGGGTAAGGCAAACTGTTCACTGAGTCCATGATTGTATTGGGTTTTTTTGGACCGTTTATGGTGGGCAACATGGGTGGCCAGTGACCCGACTGTTGGGGGAGGCTAGCACCTGGCCCCACCCCTTGTGCCTGAGGCCCTGTGCCTCCCCCTTCCCATTTGCCGCCTCCCCCGCCAGAGCCCAGAGCACCCTGTCCCCAGCACAGGGCAGCCGGGCCACCCCCCAGCCCTGGTGTGCTGGGAACTGCTGGAGGAGGTCTGGGGGCAGAGTGTGGGTGGGGCCACGCCAGGCTATTTGGGGAGGCACAGCCTTCCCCTGCATACAATACCTGCCACTCATGTTGGGCAGCATATGGTAACAGAGGATTTCGGAACTTAGATGTGTGGATTAAATGGGAGAGAAATTTCACGCTGCCAATGAAGCCCATGCAGATGATGTCACATTGGTGGTGGGCTGTACCACAGACAGGGACATCTTTTTGACACCTTACATAATGATTCAAACACATCTGAAGCAGTGATTAACATGAAGAAGAGCAGGGCTTTGTGAGTGGGGATTTGGGGTGCTCTTGATGATTACGTGTTCTGTTCGTTTCCTCTGCGGCACCTGGCATTGGCCACTGTTGGAAGACAGGATACTGGGCTTGATGGACCTTTGGTCTGACCAGTATGGCTGTTATGTTCTGATGGGTCACAGTTTAGGAGAGCGTTATACCAGACAGTACTTAAGAAATATTTTTCAGAGTGCCATTTAGCATTACTGAATTGCCCAGAAGATTGAAGGAATGGGCCATCGTTGTAAATTCAAAACAATAGAGTTCCCTTTAAGTACTGGGATTTACTGTAGTGGGTATTTCATAGTAAATGGTACTTTAGAGGTAATCCACAAGGTAAGCATATAGTAGATAAAGGCCGTCCCTGGGGAAGCATGCTCTAGGGATCTACATCTAGAGGATGTAATGAAGCACTTTTTATTATTTGACTCCTTTAACACTGGCATTTGGGAATCCTGCTGTTGTGTGATCAGATTTACAATCAGTTGGCTTCTGGAATTTTTCAGACACCAGAGGACTGAGTATCTGCCTCAATAAGGAAGGACAGGCATTTGCCACATTTTTTCGTTGAGATTCTGGTTAACACAGTGGTTTTATGCTACCTCTGGCAGAGCTGTTGTTTGGCCTATCTTCAGGCACAGAATGACACACCTGAAACTAGTTCATGCTATTTGTGCGGTTATTGAGTGACTGGCAACAACGGAGAAAAAACAAATGAGTTCAGAGCAATGGTGGGTGGTGTGGAAGCTGGTGATAGCAGATTGCTCTTCTAGGTTTCAGGAGTAAGAGTCTGTGGTGGAGGGCAGGGTTTGGATGATTTCTTCTTGTATCTGTGATGTGTTCTGATTGCAATTATAATTTTGGGGTTTGTTTGGAAGTTCTTAGTTCAGTGAACACGTGCAGGGTGGGAGAATGGTTAAACAAAGCAGGGCAGATGTAGTAATTGCACCAGAGCATGAGGTAGATGTGGTTGGTCAGTAGAAGACACAAGCTGCACCTTGGTACAAATGAAGGGCTCCAACCATAATCACTGTTTTAGTAAGAACTATGTCTGCTCATTAGACAGTTATTGAATAGTGTAATGTTATGTTAGGAAGAAAACTCTTGTCATTTTCTGTTCAGTAAAAATATTGTTAAATATTGATGCTGAGTTCAGCTTTTCTCCCAGTAGGTGGGTGACACTCACCTCCTCCATTTGTAATCTATGACTATGGTTCTTAATGCATTTATCCTGTTAATACCTTTGAAAAACTGATTTGGTAAAATGGCACTCGTGGCATGCTTGTGTCAATATCTCATTGGTAATTAGATTGTCAATGGCCTTTGCAAGTATTGTACTATTTCAGCATCACTTACATCTGGTACAGTAGTCAACATAAACATTTTCTAAAAGGAATGGGAAGGTGAGGCTGGGCCCCTTTCAGTTCTGCAAAGGTCAGCAGTGCTGTCCTGTGACAGGGAATGGGGGAATGTAGACTGCTTCTTCTTGATGAGCTATGCTATGGCCGTATTTCTGAAAGCATTGTGCCTCCTGAGGCAGAATGCCTTCCTCAGCTCTCTATCTGCTTGCCTGTGAATGTTCAAGCAAGATGGAAAAAAACTTATAAAATTCTAAGTAAATGCAAATTTCTTTTTATCTCAAGTTGTTGCTTTTAGCCTCAGGATGTTTTGCTGGCATGCAAGTGGAAAGTGGGGTTTTTTGTTTTGTTTGTTTTGGTTTTTTTTTTTTAAGTTTTAATCCGTTAGAACCTCTGAAGATGGCTGTGTTTAAAAAGTGAATTTTCACCAATAGTTAGTTCTACATGTGGACCAGGCCCCTCTGTAATTATGGGAAAAGATTAAATAATTGAAATATTTACTTTTGAAAACTGTCTACTATTAAGGGCATGGTTGGTTTTTTTGTAACATGGTACAATGGCATGCATGCATCTGTGCAACAGAAAGATGTCACGCTGGTTGAAAAATGCAGTTATTTTCTGTGAAAAATTTCAAAGGAAATAAACCAATTTTCATTTTGTTTGAAAATTCCATGGCAGATTTCAATTTTTAAAATGAAAACTTTTCAGAGTTTCCCCTACTCCATCTTGCACTCCAAAAGTATGTGTGCATGCAAAAAGGGATAGAACAGTCAGACAAGAACCAGAGAGGTCATAGAATCATAGACTTTAAGGTCAGAAGAGACCATTATAATAGTCTAGTCTGACCTCCTGTACAACGCAGGCCACAGAATCTCACCCACCCATTCCTGTAACAAACTCCTAACCTATGTCTGAGCTACTGAAGTCCTCAAATTGTGGTTTAAAGACTTACACTCAGTGGGAGAAATTCAGTTGTCCACGGCACCAACATAAATATAAAGCAAGGGCCCAACCCTGCTCACGCTTGTCACTAGGGTTTTTTTGGTTGACTCCAGTCAGTCGGATTGAGCCTCAACTCCACTGAACTTAGTAAAGTTACAGTACTTCAGAGTTACATCTGTGTAACTGGGCCAAATATGGCCAGCAGAGTGTTGGAGGGTGACACACAAACCCACAGTTCTGATTGAAGACTGCCACGCCAGTCTTAGCCCCCTCTGTTGAATTTGGTATTGAAGTACACAGAAGAAGGATGTTCTAGTAGGGTTAGTCAATAGGCAGAACGCTGGCCAAATCGAGACTGCCAGATGCTTTTGAACAGACCCTGGGATCTTTTTATTTACTTATTACAATAATTGTTGTTGTTGTTTTTTCAAATTTATTTTCTCTGGGGGTCTGGACCTTGACTATACCTTGACCAAGTATTTGGACCTTAATAAAAAATAATTGACTGCACCTGAAGGGTCCTAGAGCTGGATTCAATTCCCAGCTCATCCACAGACTTTGTGTGACCGATGACAAGTCACTTGATCTGCCCTGTACCTCAGTTTCTCATGTGTAAAATGAGGGTAATGCTTCCTACATCGCAGGGGTGTTCGAAAATATGAGCTAACATAACAGATAGATGCTCATTGTTCTCTACAAGGGAGTCTCCATATACAACCACTGTATGATCTAACCATACAGTACAAATCTGATGAAATAGCCAGACATAGAAAGGTGAATTAAGGGTATGGTGACAGCCAGACCAGCTTTGCTTTTATTGGTATGTGTTTCAACATCAGTGTTATTTTAACACGCACATATTTTCTAACTTGCTCCGTCTGGGTGAAAATTCTGGGCTTTGCTCCAGATTGAGGGCCTGATCCCACAATCTTCACTCAAGCAAAATTCTCATTGATCGCAACGCAGGTTTTAACTGAGTATGGATTTCAGAACTGAGCCATTAAACAGTACTTTTTTTGTTTGTTTCTTTTCTGTAAGGGGACATCCTTATTTACCTATCTGGCACTGCTATTGTGAGTCATATTTATTGACTGGAAACTTGGCAAGGCTAATATTTGTTTTTGTAATAAGATACTACCCACAGTTTTTACTTACAGGGCTCTGCAGCAACCAGGTGGAACATACATCATTAGTTTACTGAATAATGAATATACTTTATATCATGATTCAAAAATGTTCAGTTACTTACTGTGTATTAAACTAGAAAAAAATGTTTAATGTAAAACCAGCTTTCCATAGTAGAATTAACAGAATCAAAATAGGCTTTTTATCAACTTTATTGAAACTAATTCAACTTTCCAAGAACTAAAAATTGGTTTCCTGTCTTGGCTGTTTTGGAATTACTTACTGTCATCTGTTTCAAACATTAAAGGATATGATTTAATATCAGCAATAAGGCCTCTGTTCTTAGTTTGGCAGGTGTTAATTACTTAAACACTACTCATTTTAATTTGGTTCCAATCATTCTTTTGAGTGATTTGCTTTAAAGAGTTCATTATGTGTATTTTCTGCACAAAAAACCAAAACAAAACTGTGTGTGTGTTGGGGAGAGGGGAATCCCTCAATCTATAACCCTATTTCTGCAACACTCTAATTGATAGGTATGTAGAGGCAGAGAGATATTCAAGTATTATGATCTCCACTAATGGGATATAATATACACTACATCATTTTTATCTTCTCTGTAATAAAAAAAAAAAAAGTTCTCTTAGGCTACGGGTTTCTGCATGCTAATGATTGTCCTCTGTATGAATGAGTTGTGAAATAGGTCGCAGTTCTTGAAACGTCCATTTCGTTTGGAGTGATTCAGACAGAATCATTTGAAAAATGGAAACAAAACCCTAAAATAACTGAAGTCATTTCTTCACACATTATGTGTAGCCTTCAGTTTTGTTTAATGCTGGTGACAAAACACAGCTCCATGTATATTATTTGGTTCCAGATACGCATTCATGATGATGAAAAATGCCTCTCCAGATAAATTTGAGTTTTCATCCACCACAACATTAGAAAAATGCCCCCTTTCTTTTTACCATGATTTTACTTTACCACATTACACTGAGGAAATAAAAGTCCTAATGCCATATAATAGACCCCTGTATTGTGCAAAGTGAAATTCTAATTGTATGATAGATAACCCATAAGCCACAGTACAATTCTTGTCAGTAGAATAACATAACGGAAAGCTGGGCTGGGGAGAGAGAGAGAGAATTTTAGCACCACTGGGGAAATGAGAAACCGACAACTATAGGTATGACAGTTATTCAAGGCAAGTCATTTCATCCTAGTAATAAATGGAAAAGGTGGGTGTTTGTTTAGATTTAGGCCACTTGGTAATGATTTTAACACTCAGCCAAGCCTCTGCCAACACAAGCACTCTGCAGCCAATATCTAATGAACTCTCATCTTCTCAATTATAGATTCAGTCATGACCAAAATGATATCCAATATTCCATCTCTCCTCTGTGCAACTTCAGGAGCTGCTCTTGGGGACGTGCAAACAGTGCAGCTCCATATGGAGCCCCCTTTGTGCATGGCGACCCTTTCCTGGCCAAAGCACAGAGGCTGGGATGGTAGCAATAAAGTAAGCTTTTTTTTTTTTAAATAGGAGGAAGATGGAAAGACTGAGAGCAATGGGAGCATCATAGGGAGGGAATTAGTAGCTGAAGGCTGCAGGGGTGAAAGGGGAAAGGAAAGGGATTGAAGCTATCCTCTTCTTGCCTCAGAGATTCTCTTACCCCCTTTTAACACATGAAGGACTGTACAGTTTATTTTGCCTTTGCAGTTCTATGACATTGCTTTTGTTCCCTGGGTTCTGCCAGCTGATTTATTCTTAGTCATTGTATGTAATGCATTACTGTGCTTTCCGAGTGATGTCCTTTTTATTTGTTGCCATTACTTCAAAGTGATCTTCCATATTTCTTGCCCACTTGCACCTGCCAGTAAGTCCCCTCTCTGATTCTCAACTTCAGTATTCATTGCCATGCTAGACCATCTGATTCATTCCATGACTTGTATCATGTCATCCATCAGCCTGATCATATGGCCTCACTACCTAATAATTTCATTTTCTACAGCCTCTCCCCGCTTCTGCTTCATTTTTCTCTGATAGCTTCATTCTTCACTATATCCACCTGTCCTTCCATCCAGCCTAAAATGGTGAATGGTGCTTTGGTCCCCCTGCCTAATAGCTGATCTGTTTCCCTCCCTGCCATTGTCTCTGAGCACTGTAAATATTCTGTCCACACCCAGAACTCCACTGAGGCTAGACTCTGCAAATAACTCAATGAGAAGACTAAGATTTCAGGGAAGCTGCAGACAGTGGAATTTGAAAGGACTGATTGATTGATGTTGGACATCTATGCCCAAGTGGGGAGAATAGTGCAGCCATGGTTAGCATGGAGTTATAACCACTGGAGGAGCCTCTAGTGCTAAGAGATTCCGTCTCAAGTTCTGCACTCCCTTTCAAATGCAAAATTTCTACTCTGAGGAAATGCGGCCAGGGCCTCTGCATTACCACTAAGGTTGCACATCTGCTAACTGTTGTCAAAGGATGGGGAGCTACTTCTAGATAAGCAAGTCCCCAGACTTCCTTAAAGGGCTTCCATGTTGACCTTCTAGCTTCCAGACAAAAGCTGAGCTGCGGGGAGAGGAAGAAAAATGCCAGGGGATAAAATAAAGAGAAACAAATATCTCAATGGGAAATGATCACTTGTGAAAGGTTGTCACAGAGAGCTGGAGAGAAAATATCTTCGCTCCTCCATGGAGGCAGAGATCCTGAATAGGGCATGGTCAATCTAGCAAACATCCCAGCTGAAAAAACAAAACCCTTCTTTGGTTTCATTCTGCTGAAGCTCTGATTTTCTGTCTCAAACAAGGGAATTGTTGCAAAAGAAATGCAGTGTGGCCTAATGGATTAAGTCCTAGACTGGTACTCTGGAGACCTAGATTCTAGTCCCAGTTCTGCTACAACTTTGCTGGGTGGTCTTGAGCAAGTCACTTCCTTCATGTACCCCCAATTCCTTATCTGTTAAATGTGTCTAATGATAGGGGCATCCTTTAAAAGCACTTTGAGTTCTAAAGATTAAAAAATACTATAATAGTTAGATATTTCCCCTCTTTATCTAGCATAAACTCACTTTGCTTCCTGTATTCCTCGCTTCTTAGCCTAAATATTGTAGAGTTGCTTGAGCTGTTCAACAGTTGCCAACGGGTGACTCAATTTTAGTCCTGCACAAGGTGACTTCCATGTATAATATCTAATGTAGCTTGCCCAATCTTGCAACCACAAATCACAGGAATAGTAGGACTTGAAAGGACTTCTCATGCATTCAGCGGGATTGCTAATGTGAGCAAGGATCACAGGATTGGGTCTCAAGTTAATAAAGTTTTTAAGGTGCCTTTTGGCAACATCTGGATGAAAGGTGGAAGTAAAGATGGTTCTCATATCATCAGCATAACCCTGTTTTTAGTTATTTCCCCACAATTTCCTGTGTATGGCAATGTTGGCAAAGAACAGTTAATTACTTAGTGTTTCTGAATCACTCTGAACATGAAATAAGTGCCAAGTATTATTGTTACTATTATTATATGAGACATTGGTCTTGGGGACTCATCCTTCCCTTCCTCTGATCCTTTTATTCTCCATTAATGCATAGGTTTTGAGTAGTATTATATGTGGCTTATATGTGTAACAAGTTGCTTGGTGCAACTGGAAATGGGAAGATGTCCCTTCCTTCCCTGCTGCAGAAGGTAGCTGCCGTTTTGTCTTCATAAAGGGCTTGTCCCAGAGGAGATGTACAAGGTGCTCTCTCAGGGAGACCTTACTTTTGTTTGTTATTTCGCTGTTCTCTTAATATAAAATAAACGTCATTCTGAGTAAAAGTATCTGACTGTGCTCTGCTTATGCAAAAACAAATCTCTGGTGAATACACAGTGTTTTGTAAGTCCTTTTTTCTTTCTTCTTTTTTTTTTTTTTACTGATCCTACCCAATATCTGTGTCTTAGTCCAGTCTTGAAGCGACAATCACAATATGCTCTGCTCTTCGAGAGGACACAGAAAACATGGCTGGCGCAAAATTTAATGAGGACAAACTCTGATAAAGCATTCTCCAGGAGGGACTCTTGCCTCTGGCATTAACTCAATGCCAGATTTGTTAACCTTCCAGTCACACAACAAGGTCCACCTTCTCTCCTAAGCATTTGTGGAGAAAAGTGGTTATTACAATTGACTAATTTAGGGTATGAGTGGAAAATCGTATGTCTTTGGATCTTTATTAGTTATCTGGGGCATTGTGGGGGTCAGATATTTATGATAGATGATCAGTTTATTTACTACTACTATGATACTTCTGAGATAGTTATTTAGTTGTTGTAAGGGTGCCCACAGGATAGGATTGGTTCCTGTTCAATATAGCAATGGACTGGGACCCAGGAGACCTGCATTCTATTCCCAGCTCTGCCTCTGGTCTGCTGGGTGATCTTGGGCAGGTCTCTTCATCTTTCTGTGCCTCCATTTCTCCATACGTAAAATGGGGATAATGATACTGTCCTCCTCTCTAAAGTACTTTGAGATCTACTGTCAGGGCAGGGCTCTGGGCGGCCACTCAGTTACCAAGTTGCAGTCAGGAAATATGTAGCAGAATTGGGGTCAAGCACCAGGTTACAGACAGGAGGCAAGTAGCAGAGACTGGGATGAACCAGGGTCAGGAGCCAGAGTCTAAGGTTTACAGTAGGGCGTGGTCTGGAGCAGAAGCAAGCAAGTGGTCTGCATCGTTGCTCAGACAGCTGCCTGTAATGGCTTACTGGTTTATCTACCAGCATGGGGCAATCAGTGGGCTGCAGGGGCCTGGCACTCAACCTTACTTCCTGCTGTGTCTAGCATAATAGGGCCCCCCTAGGAGAAACCTGGCCTGAGCTCCTGGTGGTGAGGGGCAGTATCAGTAGTCCAGAACCGCTGTGGTTCTACTCTTGCAGGTGGTTACATTCACTGGTACAAAGTGCTGTGTAAGAGCTACGTGTTAATGATATTGTTATTACTCTAAATAAATAATGTTTATCTTTTCTTTTCGAACAATGTTCATAGGCCCTTGATAGTCACCCCAGTGGCCATATTTATATCGGTGCAGTAAGCGCCAGGGGAGGTAGGCACATATTTGGTAGATATGTCCCTGAACTCCATGCAACAAGATTAGTAGGATGGGTTGAAAATTTTCTGCCAAATTGTTTCTTGGGAGAAAATTGTGTTTTCAACTAAATAAAAATTTTCACCAAAGCGTCTGTTTTCCATGAAAAATTGTGACTTTTCATCAAAATAACAAAGACTAAAGTTTTCTGCTGAAAACTCAGGAAATTTCCTGAGTTATGTCAATGAAAATGTGTGTTTTTATTTTAGTTTTTCATCAATGTTTTCTGCAGAAAAATATGCTCATTTTCTGATCAGCTGTAATGGTTAGATTGATGACTAGCTACATGAAAGCAAAAATCAGGGATTTTTTAAAAAAGAAATCAAACTATATGTATATTATTAAAGTGTATTGAAACTGAATACCAACAACCCCTATGTGTAAATAAAAAGAAATGCAAACTTAATACTCCAAAATAATTAAAACGTGAATCATTAATTTAAAAAATCAACATTTATCTTTTTTAACTTGAAACCTAACTTGGGTAAATCAGTTTCTTTTTCTTTGGCCTCCATGAACATTGTTTAAAATATGATTTTATGACTTCTGATATCAAATTACTGCATGTTATCTAGAAGTGCAAAATGAGATCTGTCTGGGCAGTCAATAAGATGTCATTCATTATTGTTTTACCGTAGGGACTGGATATTAAATCTGAAAAAATAAACCTTCTTTGTAAACTCCACCTACATGACAAGACTTTCTATTATAATTTCCTTTCTGATATGCTGCTTCTGTCCCAGCTTACAGCTACATCAAACCCCATCAGATTCACCCTCGCTATAATTTACTCTCAAAACACCCAAAATGCTTTACTTCCTAGAAGTGTTTATTAAAAAAATCCTCCAAAGTATATTTTCATTTTAACTATTGATATGTCACTTATTGCTTTTATTTTGAAAGCTTGGTAAATGTATAATTTCAGTATATACTAATTCTGTGAGTTTATAATTGCATTTGCTAGAGTCATTTCCTCTGACATGTTCAGTATTGCTAAATTTTATAGTCAAAAGGATGAAACAGATCATATTTAAATTCTGTAAGCATGCTTCTCCTTTTGCCCATCATTTCCATAGACTTTATACTAACCAGTGCAACTCCATTGATTTAATTAGTTACTCCTGAATTATGCTGGTATGAGAGGAAATTCAGGCCTTACTGTATGTTGCATCTGAAGAAGTGGTTTTTTACCCATGGAAGCTTATGACCAAATAAATCTGTTAGTCTTTAAGGTGCCACTGGACTCCTTGTTGTTTTTGAATGTTCCACTGCTGATCAGACCATTCTAAAAAGTGTTTCCAGTATGGAGTAAGCACAGTGTATAGGAAGTGGAATGACACAAGCACTACGTGACCTTTGCTGCAGAACGTAGACAATCTATTTTCTCTTTCTGTCTGCAGCTGCTTTAGGTGTTAGGGTTGCCACCTGTCCAGGTTTTCCCCGGATTGTCCCTTTTTTGAGGTAGCTGTCCTAGGAAATCTGTAAGGTGCTCAATATACTCTGCTAACTGTCCAGTTTTGTGGGTTCAGGATCATGCTGGATGTCCCAGTGTTTTTGTACCTCAGAGATGGCAACTATATTATGTCTACTGGCACTTTAGTCCAAAAAAATCCCCCTCTTTCTCTGGCCAGTTTACTGGCACACTCAGAATTCCTTGCATTGCAGCATGGTGTGGGGGTTGGAATTCTCTCTGGCCAATCATGAAGATCCTGAGCTCGATGTCCTTAATCCCATAGAGGAATGAATAGGAGAGTACTGGCCCACCTACCTTTGAAGAGAAGAAGACAATACTGAGGTCCTCTTCTCTAATTCTGGGGCACAGAGAACCAGAGACTGCTACAGGCTGGCTAATCAGCTAGCCTTGAAGAATTCATCATGGTTTCTCCTAATGTTTGGCAACCTAGGCACTTGTTGAAATTCCTGCCCTGTGTATGTGTCTAAAACAAGCCCTGTCTTCAGTTATGAAACTGTCATTGGTATTAATGGAAGCTATATGCATATTGCATGGGACTGACTCATTGGTTCATCTGGTTTGAGAGTGAACAGAGTAAGGACTCAGTCCTTCCTTGCCATAACTATTTTTTTCAACCTGTGCACCCCATGCTAGAATGCAGAATTGAACCCAACAAGGTGGCAACCTGAAGGAAAACACAAATCTGAAAGAGGTTAGAGGCTACAAGGCAGTTTGAGATACTGTCAAATACAAGATCAAATGGACAAAGAGCTGAAACTAATGACAGAGGCCAAGCACTAACAGAATTTAGACAGATTTTTTTCAGTAGTGTTAACCTAATGGAATAAGCTACTAATGGAAGCAATTGGTAAAAGTAGCAGTTTTAAAAAGGATTTATACTGGCATTTAGAATTTAAATAAGATGGGGGCAAAACTAACATGTATTAAACAAAGCCATCTGCTCCTCCCAATCTTGTTGTACACTATCCATACAATTAAGTCAGATGTTCCTACACACAGTATGTTATCAGTATACTACTTGCATACATTTTAGGGCTGTCAAACGATTAAAAAAATTAATCACAATTAATTGTGCGATTAAAAAAAATTAATCGCGAGATTAATCACACTGTTAATATACTATTTATTTAAATATTTTTGGATGTTTTCTACATTTTCAAATATATCGATTTCAATTACAACACAACACAGAGTACAGTGCTCACTTTATATTTTTTATTTAAAAATATTTGTGCTGTAAAATACAAAATAAATAGTATTTTTCAATTCACCTTATACAAGTAATGTAATGCAATCTCTTTAGCATGAGTGTGCAACTTATAAATGTAAAATTATGTACAAAAATAACTGCACTCAAAAATAAAACAATGTAAAACTTTAGAGCCTATAAGTCCGCTCAATCCTACTTCTTGTTCAACGAATCGCTAGACAAACAAGTTTGTTACATTTGCAGGAGATAATGCTGCCCGCTTCTTGTTTACAGTGTCACCTGAAAGTGAGAACAGGCATTCGTATAGCACTGTTGTAGCCGGCGTCGCAAGATATTTACGTGTCAGATGTGCTAACGCAGGGGTTCTCAAACTGGGGGTCAGGACCCCTCAAGGAGTCATGAGGTTATTACATGGGGGGTTGCGAGCTGTCAGTCTCCACCCCAAACCCCGCTTTGCCTCCAGCATTTATAATGGTGTTAAATATATTAAAAAGTGTTTTTAATTTATTAGGGGGGTCACACTCAGAGGCTTCCTATGTGAAAGGGGTCACCAGTACAAAAGTTTGAGAACTACTGTGCTAAAGATTCATATGTCCCTTCATGCTTCAACCACCATTCCAGAGGACATGCATCCATGCTGATGGTGGGTTCTGCTCAATAACAATCCAAAGCAGTGTAGACCAATGCATGTTCACTTTCATCATCTGAGTCAGATGCCAGAAGCAGAAGGTTGATTTTCTTTTTTGGTGGTTCAGATTCTGTAGTTTCTGCATTGGAATGTTGCTCTTTTAAGACTTTTCTGAAAGCATGATCCACACCTTTTCCCTCTCAGAGTTTGGAAGGCACTTCAGATTCTTAAACCTTGGGTCAAGTGCTGTAGTTATCTTTAGAAATTTCACATTGGTACTTTCTTTGCGTTTTGTCAGATCTGCAGTGAAAGTGTTCTGAAAACAAACAACATGTGCTGGGTCATCCGAGACTGCTATAATATGAAATACATGGCAGAATGCAGGCATGACAGAGCAGAAGCCATTCCATTCTCCCCCAAGTAGTTCAGTCAAAATTTAGTTAACACATTATTTTTTTTAACGAGCATCATCAGCATGGAAGCATGTCCTCTGGAATGATGGCTGAAGCATGAAGGGACATATGACTGTTTAGTATATCTTGCATGTAAATACCTTGCAATGACGGCTACAAAAGTGCCATGTGAACACCTGTTCTCACTTTCAGGTGACATTGTAAATAAGAAGCCGGCAGCATTATCTCTCGTAAATGTAAACAAACTTGTTTGTCTGAGCAATTGGCTGAACAAGAAGTAGGACTGAGTGGACTTATAGGCGCTAAAGTTTTACATTGTTTTGTTTTTGAGTACAGTTATGTAACAAAAAAAATCTACATTTGTAAGTTGCACTTTCACGATAAAGAGATTACACTCAAGTACTTGTATGAGGTGAATTGAAAAATACTATTGTTTATCATTTTTACAGTGCAAATATTTGTCATAAAAATCATATAAAGTGAGCACTGTACACTTTGTATTCTGTGTTGTAATTGAAATAGATATATTTGAAAATGTAGAAAGCATCCAAAATATTTAATAAATTTCAATTGGTATTCTATTGTTTAACAGTGCAATTAAACTGTGATTAATTGCGATTAATTTATTTGAGTTAATTGCATGAGTTAACTGTGATTAATCGACAGCCGTAGTATATTTTGAACTATTTGGGGCTGCGAGAGTTTATTTTAACACAGGATATGTCTGCAGCAACTAGACATCCTGGGTGGCCTGCACCAGCTGACTCAGGCTTGCATAGCTCAGGCTGCAGGGCTGTTTCATTGATGTGTAGACTTCTGGGCTCAGGCTGGAGTCCCTGCGAGGTGGGAGGGTCCCAGAGCTTGGGCTCCAGCCTGAGCCTGGAAATCTACGCAACAATGAAACAGCCCTATAGCTGGAGCTCTGTGACCCTGACTCAGCTGACGTGGGCCAGCTGTAGGCGTTTTTGGTTTTTGTATTTGGTTTTTTTGCTGTGTAGACATACCCTACACAGTGGTATAAAGACAGAGACCATGATAAATTTCAACTCACAAATCAGGCAACAGATTTACATGAAATTTCTCAGGAAACTGCACCTTTATTCATGATTACATGTTTAAAATTTGAGGAAGAGTCGCTAATTCTTCCTACAAAATGGAGGTTTAATGCCTACTTAACGTGAAAAATTAAATTGGAATAGTACCTGGATAATATTTAATTTAAATGGCCAAATTCAGAGCCAGTGTAAGCGGGTGCAATAAACCAGGGGACCGGCACCCATTTACATCGGTATGTGGCCCAATGTATTTATCTTAAATCACATTGTCAGTAGGTTTATAGTAATTATACAGGCTTTGGAGCAGTTTCAGTGCTTGGAAAGTGCAGAAGCTAGAATGGAAGGAGTGCAGGAGTGAGATGGCAGTGAAGAAGTTAGAGCAGTGACTGTAAATGAGCTGTTCAATATATTTAGAGTTTCCAGGTAGAAGGAAGCTGGGAGATGGAATGGCAGGCAGAAAAGCAGATGGAGTTCAGAGTATTTGATTACTGAGGTTGGAGGAGACCACAGCATGTCTATAGAGTATGTGCAAATAGTTCAATATGAGCATTCACAGTTCCAATTACAAACAGCATTGGTTAGCTTTCATTAAACACATACAAATATATCATGTGATCTGTTCCCTGATTGGATAAGAGTAACTCTTAGAATCAGGATTCAAGTGAGATAATCATGGTTACAAGTTGAAAAGAGCGTTGTTGTTTCTTTTGTCAGCAGTGTCCCATTCTGACACCAGCTTTGGCCCTATGCCAAATGGTAGATAGCCAGAGCCTTGCAGGTCAGATTCTCAGCAGAAGAGAAATGAGTGATGCAGCGTCTGTCTATATTCTAAATGTAACTTGTTTTACCTACATATACACACCAGTCCTGGCACAGAGGTGGTCAAACAGCATGCAGGCAATCCCTTCTTTCAGGAATCTCTGCCTAATACCAATGCCCACTTCCTAGGGAACAACTCTTCCTGAAGAATGGATTCTTAATCGGAGCAGAGGGCAGAATGCAAACCCACATACTGTGCACACAGCTGCTTCTCCGAACACCAGTGCTGCACAGAACCTTGCATAACCCCAAACTCCTCCTCCACCACAGGATGTGTTCCCAAAACTGGACATATTTGCTCATACTCTAAGACAAAGAACTTAGAAGACTTTGTAACACTTGTAACCACTTGGAGACACCTGTCATAACAATAGCTTTCTGTGCACGTTCCCTTACAGTTTCTGAGACACCTTCTTGACAGTAAACTCATTTACAAGAAAATGAATGGAAACCAAATGCAAAAGGGGCGTGAACACGATTGAATGAATATTTGCACCAGATTTTTTGCTCTACTTATCCAGCTCTAGTCTTAGGCTTCAGCTGCTATAGGGGAAAAAGAGCCAGCAGAGAAACATTTGTTTTGGAAAAAATTAAGTTACAGCAGTTTTAGGAGGAAGGATGTGGTTAAAGCAAATGCCTGGGAGGCAACCGATAAGAATTCTATTCCCAGCTCTACAACAGACAGACAATGAGATCTGACAAAACCGCTTTCTTTCTCTGGGCCCCAATTCTCCTATCTGTAAAATGGGGATAGGAATACTTACCTACCAGACCTGACAAGGGTGTTGGGAGGCTAACTTCATTAATGTTTGTAAAACACTTTGAGATCCTGGGATAGATGCTATGGTGTGCACAATGTTGTATTTGGGGGTGGAGAAGAAGGAATAAATGGGTCCAATTTTAGGCTGACAAATTTGTCTCTTTAAAATGATACTTATATATATTAGTAGTATTTGTATTAAGTTAATAATATCCTCTTTAAAGTATTCATAGCTTATATTGAGTATTTTTTGCCCATCTCTGTACATAATTAGTTCATACAGATCTTGAAAGTCCCATTCCCTGCTCCTAGTGTCTGCAAAAAGAGTAATAATTTCTCTATCTTGCATGTGCCCTGAGAAGTTTAATTTCTGATAGAACATTGTAACAGTAACATGAACTCAACAGACTGTTAGAGAGAATTAGAGAAAAAACAAACACACATTTTTTGCACCTTTTAAGATCACTTAGAGAAACACATTTATTGTATTTTAGGAATAGGCAAGTGAGCTGTAGCTCACGAAAGCTTACGCTCAAATAAATTGGTTAGTCTCTAAGGTGCCACAAGTACTCCTTTTCTTTTTGCACATACAAAAAGTAACCTTTCCCCATTTCTCCTCCAATGAGTTCTGGAGCTAAGACAGCCGCAGACAAGACTTTAATCGTGCTTCCTTCCACCCTGGAACAGATGAGCGTCTCTGGGCCTAAAGAGCCTTCCAGCTTGTTTGAAAAAGGAGGAGACTAATGTCTTATTTAATTCAGCAGCACCCATTGGACAAACTGCCGCACCCCTTCCTGGCTTTTTTGGTAACCCTCTTCCTTGAAATTATGTCCCAAATAGGTCAGCCAGGCTCACTAGTGTGGCCAAGCATCACTTATCCTTAGCTGAAGTAATGTTTACACATAGGATCTTTCAATGCCATTTAAAATATGAAATGCCTGCTGTGAAAACAATAGACATATTCAAGCATTATATCCCAGCAGAAATGAGAGAGAGATGCCAAAACTCCTATAGGTGCCTAATAGGTCTAATTTTATTAGCGATATGGTAACGTACAGCAGCTTTCCCTGGACTGCTGTGTAAAACAAAGAAGCGGTTGTCAGCCTTTCGGAATCAGATGTTAATGATATTTCATGTCTTTGTTGAGTCTGTGGAAAGCAGCTACTGCACCTAAAAGGGAAATGACTTCCATACCAACCTCCCCCAGCCAAAGTCGTTCAGATTGGGAAAACTGGACAGGGGCCATATTTATATTTCAAAAAGAGGTGTAGAAGAAGATTTCAAGACAGTATTGACTGAGCCGTCTGCTGCTCTCTTTACCCAAAGTTATATCTTATCATTGTGATGAAAGTTTTTAGTTCACGGTATTCTATATTTTTTTCCAAACATATTTGGAGTTTTGCTTACATTACATTCTTTCCTCAATGTGTTTCTGGCAAACGGTGAGTGTTTTCTTCATCTCGTATATTTTTGGAAGCATTCGAATCCAAAAGTAATACGTCTTCCAAATCTGGAAGAAGGCTTTTTATTAGTGTTGCCTGTGTGCTGCAGAGAGCAAATTGTCTGCTACAGCTCCATAGCAAACCGTGATTGTTGCTCTTTCTCAACTAGTCTGAAAGACTGGAGCCAGCCGAAAGGAGGGTTTCTTTAACTTTATTGCTGAAACTTCATTTTGCTGCACTACTGTATGTCTTCACTTCTGCACACTTTTTTTTCATTTGTTTTAAGAAGAGGTCTTAATTCCAATTCAAAACCCATCCAGAAAGGAGGGCCTCTCTGCACTATATTCCAGCTGGTGGGGATTAGCCTAGTCCTTTTACCGGATACGTATCATTTTAATCTTAAGCCTTTAGACACTGTACAACATACTATTAAGTCTGTTACCAAATAAAACACTAAAAGGCTGATTCACTAAGGGTTACACACCCTTCACAGGGAAAAAAAGCCTAACATTTACAAAGGGATAACTGCCAAAAATCACTTAAATTTCATGTCTTTCCTATTTACTAAATCCCACATCCACCACGTGTACAGTAACGTCCTTCAAATATGCCCCTGGGAGATGTGCAATTCAAAATAAAGGGGAAGTTGGCCCACCAAAATATATTCTCAACTCTAAAGAGTGATTTATATCAATTCACGTTAGAAAATCTGAAAAATGTAAGTTATGTTGTTCAGGCATAAAATTAAACCCACCAGGAGGTGTGAAGCACGTACTTGATGTCTAAGATAACTACCACTACGTTTCCCATATAAGGGTTAGTGGTTAGAGCAGGAAACTAGGCTTTAGCACACCCAGGGGACTGATTTGCTGTGTGTGACCTGGTGCAAGTAACTTGCACTAAATTTTTCAGACGAGGATGTGTAAAGCTTGGCATCTAAATCCATATTTAAGCCCCTTATTATCTGAATTGCTGTGGGGGCTGAGGACCTCTGGAAGTCAGGCTACCTACTCAGATGCTTAACAGTTAATTTAGATGCCTAACTTTACTCTTGCTTGATAATTTTGGTTGGAAACATCTCTTGTCCCAAATTTTGTCCATGTGTGGAATAAACACCTCTGATATTTGTCAAGTGCTTTGAAATCTTTGGATGAAGGGAATTATATACATGTCAAATATTAATACTGTTTACTACTTAGGCTGTAGTTCTTATATAGGCTTAGAGATATCACACTACATTATATGTAGTCATTTAAGTTAGTATCAACTCTCATGGGTGCATTTTAGAGTATGAATTTCATCTCAGGAGCAGCATTAGGTAGGCTCTGGCACCAATACTGTGAAAGAAACTAAACTGATACTCTATGTCCTCCAGTTAGAGTATTATAAATCATTTAGGGTTTTTTGTACCTGGGGATTTTTTGTTGTCAATATAAAAACCATATCTCCTTTGTTTTGGAGAAAATACCCCATTGTAGAAATGTGTAATGGATCATTCTCTTAGCGCTGACAAACAGTTTTGCTTCACACTAGCCAATCAGCTTTAGTACAGCATTTTGAGACCTTCATTGTCTTGGAGGATGCAGAAAATCTGCCAGTATTGGGGGGTGAAGCTCGCTTTGCAGATTTTTACAAAATTGCAGAATCTAAGTTTTCACCTGAACAAGAAAATAAATTCCGAGTCATTTTGGTTGTGCAGATTAAATGTCAAATGGTACATGGATGCATGTTCATCTGAGTCTGAATCAGTATAGAATAATTGTACTTGCATAACCTTTTCATATTCAAAATATTTTACAAAGATAAAGGATAAAATTCACCCTTGTGCTTTAAATCCCAAGATTAAGTAGTGCATAGGCCTCTGTGGGTCCCTTGCAGAGAGGTGACTTTCACCTTCAGTAGTTAATCTGTTCACACACACATATATGCCAAAAAAGGTAGATATTGTTATCCCTGATTTACACACGGGGAAACTGAGATACCAGGGGAAGATTTTTCCCCAAAGCCATAGAGGGATTTAATGTGTCAGAGCCAGGATTAAAACTCAGGTATTGTCACAGTTCAGTCCTGTGCTCAAGCCACACAACTGATCCTAATGCAATTTTATAGCTAGTGTCATGATATGTGGTGTTTTCATTAAAGACCTAATTCCAGGAGTTGATACAGTGAGACTCTTTGCTTTCATATGTATACAAAGGAAGTTTCTAGTGCTAATGTTGTGGAGAAAAGCTTGAAAACATGATCCAGGTGCTCCCTGCAGTCTCAAAAGCCCAACAGGCAAATAAAAAGAACCCCAAATTCCTTATGATTTTTAAAATAAATGTCATGATTTTTAAGCGACTCTTGTGATTTTTTGGGGAAGGAGCGGGAGGGTCTGATTTGTGATTTTCAAATATTTGGGCTTGGCAATACTGCTAGTATGTAACAGAGAAGTGAGGTTTGTGGTAATTTGATTTTGATGATTGTTTCCCTTGCAGTGCACAGTTTATTTTGGGGGAGCCTGTATGTGGCAAGGCGAGAGAGAAAATACAAACAATAAACAAAACTCTCAACATTTATAATTCCACATTAACCTTCAACAAATCTAGGGTTCAATACCACCATGAAAAGATTCCCATTTATCTTAAGGCATTGGGTATGCAGGTGAGAGGTCTCTGAAGTCTAATGACAAGTATGGGCCTTTTTTTGCAGCATCCTTAGGCTGTTTTGGTGAGAAGTTGTGGTGTGAGGCATATACACACAGCGTCAGATTTGAACTAACTTTACTGATAACAACTAGGAAGAACAGTACATGATAACATCCTATAACTTGCTACATCCATGAAATCACCATTAGGAGAAGCGCTATTACTTATTCCAGTACCTTACAATTTCCTCAACCAAATATCTCTATCTTCGCTTGTTTTTGCCTATCAATGAACAGATGGTATAAATTGCTTTAGTAATATTACATAATATCTTGGCAAGTCTAATGCTGAACTTACTGTAAACAACACTAAATACAATCTAAATTTATTTAAGTAAAAAAATGCGTCAGTGGATGTTTCTCTCTGGTTGGGGAACATTTGTTTGGAAAAGTCTGAGTGATCTCTTACTAATTCTTCAGGTACAATTTCTTGACTTTGATGAGCTGCAGTATCTATATTCAGCTCAGGAAATATCTGCAGTTTGTTCTTGTTTGCACTCTAAAATCAAAAAATTCCAAACGAAAAGACTCTATTGTCTACACCAGTGGTTCCCAAACTTGTTCCGCCGCTTGTGCAGGGAAAGCCCCTGGCGGGCCGGGCCGGTTTGTTTACCTGCCGTGTCCGCAAGTTTGGCCGATCGCGGCTCCCAGTGGCTGCTGTTTGCTGCTCAAGGCCAACGGGAGCTGCTGGAAGCAGCGCGGGCTGAGGGGCGTACTGGCTGCCGCTTCCAGCAGCTCCCATTGGCCAGGAGCCCTGAACCGCAGCCACTGGGAGCCGCGATCGGCCGAACCGGCGGACGCAGCAGGTAAACAAACCGGCCCGGCCCACCGGGGGCTTTCCCTGCACAAGCGGCGGAACAAGTTTAGGAACCACTGGTCTACACTTCTGCCCCTGGGGAGACGACAAGAGAACAAAACGTGTGATTGATGCTAGTCACATTGTTTAATGCATTACTGGAAGGTGCTCAGACACTATGATGATTAGCGCAATATAAAAACCTATACCTAAGGCTGCAAGTCTGTCATGGAGGTCACGGATTCCATGACTTGCTGCAACCTCCATGATTTCTGCAGTGGCCAGTGCAGCTGGTCACAGAGCCACTTGAGCAGCTGACCAGAGCGGCCTCTGCTGGAGTGGCCCCAGAGCCAGCCATTCGGGCAGCCATGGGGCCAGTCACACCAGCCGCTGTTCAGGCAGCCCCAGGCAGCTGGCCCCAGGGACTGCCCAAGCAGCGTCTGGTCTGGCCCCAGGGGTCCTGGGGGCTGCACTGGAGGTGGTCTGAGTAGCAGGCGGAGCAGCAGCCCTGAATGCAGTCAGGCCCCGCTGCCCAAGCAGGGGCCATCTGTCGGTTCCTGGGACCCCCAGAGCAGCAGCACCCCAGAGGCCCCCCAGAGCAGCAGCACCCTAGGATCAGCTAAGGTTTAGTCAGGTGTATTTACAGTAAAAGTCACGAACAGGTCACTGGCCATGATTTTTTGTTTATTATCCGTAACCTGGGTATGACTTTTACTAAAAATACCCATGACTAAATCTTAGCCTTACCTATACAGAACAGAATAAAATTGTTAATGTTAGAACCAAGCACTTAGCCTAACCATAGGAGGATGGATAACATGGCCCTGTGGTTAGATGTGTGATTCCATTTAATGTAGTCAGTTAATCAATGACCTGAGGTAAGTGCAAAGTATTTATCTTTATTTATGTCCTCAGTGGAGACCTTCTGAAAAGGAGATTCTTTCCTTTGTCCCAGAGACCTCCTAGAGCTGTGGAGGTCTAGATGTGAATTCTTCTGGAGACCATCAACATAGTTCAGCTACACAAGTTGCTAGAGAGACATGATAAACAATTTTCACCCCGTTTCCTTTGCAATATCCCATGACCTGGTTCATGTTAGGAACCATTAGGAAAGGGATAGATAATAAGAGACTAAATATCATAATGCTGCCATATAAATCTATGGTACGCTAACACCCTGAATACTGTGTGCATTCTGGTTATCCCATTTCAAAAAAGAATTGGAAAAGGTACAGAGAAGGGCAACAAAAATTATTAAGGGTATGGAACAGCTTTCATATAAAGAGAGATCAAAAAGACAGGGACTTTTCAGCTTGGAAAAGAGACGACTAGGAGGGGATTCACAGAGGTGTATAAAATTGTAAAGGGTGGGGAGAAAGTGAATAAGGAAGTGTTATTTACTCCTTCATATAGCACAAGAACCAGGAGTCACTTGATGAAATTAATAGGCAGCAGGTTTAAAACAAACCAAAGGAAGTACTTCTTCATACAACATACAGTCAACCAGTGAAACTCGTTGCCAGCGGATGTTGTGAAAGTCAAAACCATAGCAGGGTTCAAAAAGGAATTAGATACTTTCATGAAGGATAGGTCCATCAATGGCTAGTAGCCAAGATGGTCAGGGATGCAACCCCATGCTCTGGGTGTCCCTAGCCTCTGATTGCCAGAAGCTGGGAGTGGACAACAGAGTATGGATCACTTGATGAGTGCCTTTTTCCCAGAGTGTGAGACCAGGCTAAGGAGTGAAACCCAATTATTTCAAGTGATTCTTGCCACTCGAGTCACAGAGTCAATAATCAGATAGTTACATAATTGAGAGGATTGCTCTTTTTTTTTTTTAAATTTTTTTAAGAACAGCTAAGAGCATTGTTGGCTTTCAGTGAAATGTTGGACTCACAGGCACAGCTTGTGGCATTTCAAGACAACATGAGCAGCAGTAGGGAGTGAGGCTACTTTAATTACTTGATTTAGATTCCCAAATGATGTACAATGACCAATTCATATGCACACAGTGGTATCAGATACTGGGAGAGGGCCAGACAGAAAATATCTTTTGTATAAATTCAGGATTTGGCGGGGAAATCCTGCAAAGTTAAACAAAATGCTCAAATGAACAAATGTTCTTAGCAAATTAAGAGTATCACAAAATGGCGGTTCAGAATGGTGGATGGGGCTGATTAGGAAATAATTGTCTAAGCAGAAGAAAGTCCTACCCTTGTCTCCACTACCCAAAAAAAGTCAGTCTTGGTGCATTGGGTCAAATTCGTTGCGGGGGTAACTTCATTTGTCTTCAGATATGAATTTGGCCCATTTTTCTTATGCTGAATCCCAGGATGGAAGGGACTGTTTACTAACTCCTGCAGTTTTTTAAACTGTCACTAGACAGTTAAGTGCTTTTCAGAATTTGCAATCACTCAGAAGCTGATGCAAATTCATAGGAATGAGTTCCTTTAAAAAGATATGACTTTGAGCCATTGCTGTAAAATTGCCTGGATTCTGGCCTGATAACAGGTTTCATCCATGCAGTGTCATTGGTCAGGCCTCTTGCAGAACACTACTTACATTTAAAGTATAATGGGCCTGATTCTCCTTTTACTTACACTGGTGTAAAGCAGATGTAATGGAGTTTAAATGAGATGAGGACAAATTAATATAAGTATGTATCCTTTACGGTTGCATAGATGAGGTTTCAGGCTGACCCACTCTTCTGCTGCTCCATGGAGATCAAGATCCCAAATAAGCAAACTTCTTCCGTGAATCCTACAAGAAATTTGTTAGCTAAGTCGTTAAGTAATTTAATTTCCAAATGGAAAAAGCAGCATAAATGTTTTTACTCAGCCATTTTGCCAGGATGTGAACTAGCCAGAGGTGAGTAACTGCTTAATATTTATTGATATTCATTATCCCGTCCTCCCTCTCTTTTAAAACCACCATTTCCAGAATTAGTTTTAAAGCTCTTTGGGGCAGGGAACATGCCTTTTATTTACATTGTTAGGCATTTAACATGCTTTTGGGGCGGTGCAAGAAATATGTGGTAATGGTAATAAATAATATAGCTGCACTAGCCTGTTTCCAGCATAAAAGGAATGGCATCAGCCATAGATCTAAATAAACTATAGAGATCTTGAATCCTTCATGGGAGAGTTATAATCATTGTATTCCTCCCCAATGAAGATGTATTTGGCCCAAGAAGAATCCTCCCCTTCCCTATGATCAAGTAGAACTCCAGATTATCATCTCCAGAACATCCTGTTTCTCCATGCAGGCATCACTGTGTACCACGGTAATGCTGGAGATGGGAATGGCAAAACTGCTGGAGCAGGCACTGACCATGATTCCATCAAGGTCACCATTGTACGCTGGCTTTGTTGTGTCAAGTGTGGCACAGAAATCTTTGATTCCTATGGTTGGCCAAAGACGTCAGATGATCAATATCCTGCTGCTTTCTGGATTGAAATAATGTCTTTGTTAGTATTGACGTTTTCAAGACAGGGGCAGCTGAAGACCTTAACAAGTTGCTTCCAGGACTCAAGGGGCATGTGGATTGAAAGTCCATTGGACTCTTGGAAACAGACCTCACATTAAACTTAGGAGAAAGCAATGCTCCAAGCAATGTTCCAATGCTTCGATGCATCGTCTCAAAAACTTGGAGTATAAGGTCTAGCTGGATGCCTTGAGGTTAACAAGGAGCAGCTTTGGTACATAATCCTTCCTAACAGGGCTGATGTAGGTAGAGTCTTCATTACCCAGATGGCTCGTTTTATTCTGTTTTCCTCAAAGCTTCTACCTTCCTTGCCTACCCAGCCTGTTTTGCTTTGGGCTTGCAGGAGGTATCAGGAGAGGCCAGAAGATGCTCTGCCTCGCATCTGACAGCCTGCAACAACATTTGGAAGTAAATCCTGGAAATGAATTATTCATGGTCCTTCCTGAGGCACATAAAACAGGGATTGTGCTTCTCTGGGAGACATAATAGTATGCCTCCTCTCAGGGCACTCTTTTTGAAAGATCTTGGGCTCAGTTCACCAACTTAAACAAGGTCAGGCTTGACAAAGCCCTGGCTGGGATGATTTAGTTGGGGATTGGTCCTGCTTTGAGCAGGGGGTTGGACTAGATGACCTCCTGAGGTCCCTTCCAACCCTGATATTCTTTGATTCTATGAAAAATTAGTGCAAGGGAGAAGAATACTCACAGCAAAAAAATCCCCCTCCGCCCCCCCAAAGGCTGGAAAAGCTAACAATTTCAGAGAAAAAGAGAGAGAATGAAGCCACCTCAGGACGTTGCTGACACTGACTATTGCAGAGAATCATACAAAAAAAAAATTAAACACACATTGGTAAAAAATGTCGAACTAGCAGTTAGAAGGCACTAGAGGGAAAGATGTGATGATGAAAACTCCAGGGTCTGAAGCAAATAGGTAAAGGGTGCACCAAGCTGAGCCAGAAGGTTCAGTAGCAGAGATGGCTGGACACAGTGACCCCAGGGAGTTTCCTCTATTGATCAGAAAGGAATTTGTGGCTGGAGACACTGTGGGGGCCCAGATTCCACTGAAGAACTAATGTTCCCTGATGGAGCCAGGACCTTAGAATGCTGATCTTTAGAGAGAACCTGCTTTGGTCTTGCATGGGTGCATGGAGCTGAGAACCCAGATCTGCCAGAGCTATCTTTGGAAAACTCAGTTATCACTAATCAAAACAAAAAGGGGAAATAACACATACACATTCTGTGTCTTGAGGGTTCTGAATAGCTTTTTCTAATCCAAGTCTAGATTCTCTGATGAAAGCTGCTGAGTGGTTTGATTGTAATTGACTGGTTCTTTATATCCTTTCTGGATAGAGGATTTCATGACTGTGTGACTTCTGAAGTTAATAGAAACACCTGTTTCTGCATCTTTTTCTTCTCTCTCTCTGTGCAGCCAACCTAGAGACCCAGATCCATACTGATAACTTTATAATAAGAGGGAATGAAAAGAAAACTTTAAAATTTACATTTCCCAGAGAAGATTTTTGCCTTTTCAGATGGGCATGTGGAGGTGGAATCTCTTAAAATAAAATATTAAAATATTAGTACCCTGGTCATCACCATAATGTCTCCTGTTAGAGTCTCTTTTGCAGACAAGAGGCAGAATCAGCATAGGTTTACCTTGGCTTCCTCCATGTAAACCTAGGAGCAAGGATTCTGAGATGGAAACTACACAGGAAATTACAGAGGGAGAGATTGGAGATTGCAGTGGTAGAAAATGGCTATGACTTTCCCTTTCCTGTGGAGTTATGGGTCACCAAGCCCTGAAAAAACAAAGTGAAGATGTACAAAAAGGGATATAGCAGACATCTAGGGGATATACTAAATCAGCAGGTGTTGCTGGCAAAGCTGCTATGGAGTTCTGAATGGAAACTAAAACTACCTCCTCCATGTCTGGTGTTGGCAACACTGCTTTCTGTGAGGAGAATTCCTTGCTAGGGACCACGCTGGTACAGGGCGGAGCAGTTAACACTTCCCTGTGCCACCTTCAGGGAATCTGGCCTCTAAATAGAGTATTTTATACAGGTCACTTGATTCATAACTGAAATGCAACAATTCTACACCACCAACATTATGCAAGTTTTTAGGAGGAGAAGTCAATAATTCAATCAATCGAACTTATTACAATTATTTTGAACTTTTTCAGCGTTTAAAATAACCTTCAAAATTTAAAAAATTCTGTTTGCATTTCTTATTTTAGATTTGTTCAAACTAAGGATTACATTATGGCCAGTCACTGCTGCCTAAAAATACATCACCTCTTAGAACTACATTTTTTTTTCAACCTGTTGTACCCATTTTTTAAAATGAAAACCTGTATTAAATGCTAGCTGGAATATGAACAAATATACAATAGTGGCCGACATGATGTGTAATGTGATCTGTTTTATTTCATGGATTTCTAACCAAGAAAATGGCTCAAAATGAGTAAGTACATTGCAGGTGTCAGCATTTATAAACTCATCTAGCCATAGGCTGGATTACTGTCCACTCATTTTTCATATCACACTGTTCACTATGATGTATTTTTTTTAAAAAAGCAAACTTTATTGTAATAAAATGTGGGGGAATCTGCCAAGTAACCTTTTCTGTTATCACAATAAAATTGTTTTCCTTCTGACAGAGCTGTTGATCATATTAATTTCCACCTTTTGAATGCTAAATCAACAGGGTATTCTGGACTAGGAAGGATGTATTCTCTCTATAAAGATTAAACTTTATAGTACAATGATGACTGCTTGAGTGAAAAACAAATGCAGTTGACAAAATGGGATTTATAGGGTTCAAGTCTCTTGTTCTGTGTAGCATGGAGACAATATGTCTGTTTCCCATTTCACCACACCCTTAGCAAGTAAATAAATCGTGTGGTTTCATCTGTCAGCAAAGGTCTAGAGGACACAGCAGTTAAATGCAGTTTCCAGGTTGATACAGGTACTGGGATTCTGAATCAAGCACTGCCTGATATGTCATCACTTCTTGGCTGTTTTCATTCTCTGTTCTTTTAAGGATTCAAAATCATAGAAATATAAGTCTGGAAAAGACCTTGAGAGGTCATCTAGTCCATCCCTCCATGCTGAGGCAGGACCAAATAAACCTAGACTGTTCCTGACAGGTGTTTGTCCAACGTGTTCTTAAAAGCTGCAATGATGGGGATTAGTGCTTATCTATCCTTATAGTCAGAAGGTTTTCTTTATATCTAACCTAAATCTTCCTTGCTGCAGATTAAGATGATGATTATTTCTTGTCCTATCTTCAATAGACATAGAAAACAATTGATCATTCTCCTCTTTTATAACAGCCCTTAAAATATTTGAAGACTGTTATAAGGTCACCCTTGGCACAGACGGAGTGGCCCGGCCCCAGGTGCAGCCTGGGCAGCCCTTCCCCGGCCCAGACTTGCTGGGGGCCAGGGGAGGGGCACCTATCCTGCAGCCCTAGCCCCAGAGCTCTGATCCAGCCCAGGTGCTGCTGCAGAGAGAGAGCACTGAGGGGAGTCCTCTCTCCCCACAGTAGCCCCGGAGCACCCTCCTGCACTCCAAACTCCTCATCCCCGGCTCCACCCCAGAGCCCGCAACCACAGCTGGAGCCCTCATCCCTTGCACCCAACCCTCTGCCCCAGCCCTGGGCCCCACATCCCCACCCCCATCCCAGAGCCTTCACCGCCAGGTGGAGCCCTCACCCCCTGCACCCAACACTCTGCCCCAGCCCTGAGCCCCTCATCCCCGGCCCCACCTCAGAGCTTTCACCACCAGCCAGAGCCCTCACACTCCTGCACCCCAACCCTCTGCCCTAGCCCTGAGCCCCCTCTCACAAGAACCCCTCGGCCCCACCCCCACCACATGAATTTTGTTATGTGCATCAATATGGAGGTGATGTGTGACACCTTTATTCTGCAAATTTATTCTGCACATGGGTTGGAAAAATTAGAGGCAACACTGCCCTTCTCTGCTTCAGACTTGAGCACTGTTTAAATGAGTTAGCCCTGGGCTTTCACAGGGATGTTTTTAAATTCCAGTGAGAAGTTCCAGGACTCTTCTGCACGTTACAAAGGTCCTGATTCTGCTACCCTTACTTGCTCTTACTGAGCAAGTAGTCCCACTCACATCACCTAGGATGCAATTCCCTCTGATAGAAAAGTGTAGAAATGGATGGCAGAGAGGTGTGTAAGGGTATTTGAATCTGGTCCCAAGCAATTTTATGATTCTTTCATTTTCTACCATGTTATGGTATGTCTGTTATGCTGTCTGGAAGTGGCTCATGGCCAGGAGTGCTTAGCTCAGGACAGACTCAAAAACAGGGCAGACATCCCAAAATGGTGGTAAATTCTATAATCTGATTTTCCAAGCCAGTAACAAAGATGAACTCTTGTATTACTATAATAGCCTTACCATAGACACACAGATAGTCCTCTTAGATTCTCCAGTCTATCTTGCCACCCAGAGAAACTGGATTCAGTGATAAATGGTCACTTACACCAAAAATCACACAATATTCAGGTTGCTTCCAGTCCCAAGAGACTAGTCCCTTATCCCAGATCAATTGGTACCCTAGATCTTACACCAAAGACAATGCCTGTAGCCAATCCTGTAGCAAACTATCTAAAGATTTATTAACTAGGAAAGATAAATAAGAGATTTATGTATAGGTTAAAGCAAGCAAACATAAACACAAATGAGTTGCAATCTAAATCTTAAGAGTGATGGAGTTGTAGTGATCTGTCAATTCAAAGTGTCTTTCAGGACAGACCCAGGAGGTAACTCCTGGGGATCTCTGGCTTCAGTTTGGTGTGTCTGGCCTGGGTGAGTTTAAACAGCAGAGATGAAATTTTTCCTCTGTTTTTAGCTAGGTCTACCCTACAGACCTATACTAGTATAACTACCTCGCTCAGGAGTGTGAAAAATGTAGTTATACTGACCTAACCCCTTGTGCGGACAGCGCTATGCTTCTCCCATTGACAAAGCTACTGCCTTTAGGGGAGGTGGATCAACTATGCTGACAGCAGAAGTTCTCCCATTGACATAGTACTTCACTGAAGCGCTACAGCCGCACCAGTGCAGCTGTGCCACTGTAGCACTGTGCATGAAGACAAACCCTTTGTTTTATTTCCTTCATTCAGCCTTCAAGTCCACAGGACAAGCTTCCTTGCACACATTATTTCCACAGTTCAACAGGGCCATGAACCAATCCTTTCTATTGCAATGTTCCTTGATGACCCATCTGATTCTGATAGTTCTTCTGGATGGGTGGGGAACACTCTTCCCATCTGGGTTCAAAAGTTTAGAGCAAACATTTTCAAAGTTACAAAGCAAAACTTACATATTTCCTTATAGCATGGAATACAGACACTACAAATCAGATTAATGCAGGCAGCAATTTACAAACATTCTATAGAGTTGAAACACTAAATACGTTCTGATAAGACTAATACATATTTTGAGCAACATGAACACACAAGTGAACTGGTCTGGTCTCCAGGTACGAGTTTGTTAATTCTTAGCTAAAGCCTGCAGCTTTGGCAAGAGCTGGCATCTGGCCTGCTAGCATTGCAGGCTGACTGTAAACCTTCTTTTTCCCCGCTTCCATTTGCCACAAAATCTCATCTACATGGGTTTTACAATACTGTAAATCCACGGACTTAAGAATTACATGGTTGGAATTGAGATCAGAATTGGGAGTAGGTAGAAAGCAATGACATAGACATAAATAGATTTTCTGCCAGGCATGTCTCAACCATCCACTCTAGTGTCAGGAAAACTAGAGGGGAATGTTAATAGATGCAGAATATCCCCTTCTTTTACTATGGTAGTAGGGGGAAAATTGGTTAGGTATGCTCATTTGAAACATAGCCTTAAAATCCAATCTTCAGTTCATCCTTGGGTACATGGTGATTTTACCCTTCATCACTATCAAATAGCTTTTAATGTGTTAATTACGTAACAGAATTTGGGAAAACAACATAACAAACATATTTGAGATAGAATTCATCCACTATTATTTCTCCAGCTGTATTTCCCTTCTTGTCCTCCTAAGCAACTTCTCTCAAACAGACGCTTCCCACTAAATTACAGTAGCCAAACAATTTAAATTAGTATGTGATGAGATAGAGAGTCATTTTATATTTGACCTACTTATTAAAACTACATTCTGAGAACTAATGGCATAATTACTCTTAATTAGTAAAATAAAAAACCTGTAACTGCTTAGAGTGGGAGTGATTACTGATATGATCAAGCATTACAATTTTTTAAAAAGAAATATTTCCTTGCGCATCATCATTAGCTCCATATGTTTCAAAGTGAATGGAGACACGCCTGCAGTGACTACATTTAAACAATTATATCTCATCTCCGCCTTAGCATTTGATTCATTAGTCATTGATAAACCTTCGTTCTTACTTGTCTATAACTGGGAAAATGTACCCTTTAACCTCTTATAGTTATTAAAACATTCTATTACAATAGTGATGTTGTCCTCAGATAAAAGAGGTATTGTAAGATAAGTGGCAATGAAGTAAGAGGGTCAGTTTTCAGAAGGGACTTATTTCAGTAAAGCACCAAGTACACAGGAATGGAACTTGGGTCCAGGCTGCTTCCACATAAATCTCTAGCACCTCAGCATATAACAGTGGCCTTTGTGCATGCTTAGTAGAGATCTCTTTCCTACAACTTTCAGAGTAACAGCCGTGTTAGTCTGTGTTCACAAAAAGAAAAGGAGTACTTGTGGCACCTTAGAGACTAACCAATTTATTTGAGCATAAGCTTTCGTGAGCTACAGCTCACTTCATCGGATGCATACTGTGGAAAGTGTAGAAGATCTTTTTATATACACACAAAGCATGAAAAAATACCTCCTCCCATCCCACTCTCCTCCTGGTAATAGCTTATCTAAAGTGATCACTCTCCTTACAATGTGTATGATAATCAAGGTGGGCCATTTCCAGCACAAATCCAGGGTTTAACAAGAACGTCTTGGCGGGGGGGGGGGGTGTAGGAAAAAACAAGGGGAAATAGGTTACCTTGCATAATGACTTAGCCACTCCCAGTCTCTATTCAAGCCTAAGTTAATTGTATCAAATTTGCAAATGAATTCCAATTCAACAGTTTCTCGCTGGAGTCTGGATTTGAAGTTTTTTTGTTGTAATATCACAACTTTCATGTCTGTAATCGTGTGACCAGAGAGATTGAAGTGTTCTCCGACTGGTTTATGAATGTTATAATTCTTGACATCTGATTTGTGTCCATTTATTCTTTTACGTAGAGACTGTCCAGTTTGACCAATGTACATGGCAGAGGGGCATTGCTGGCACATGATGGCATATATCACATTGGTGGATGTGCAGGTGAACGAGCCTCTGATAGTGTGGCTGATGTTATTAAGCCCTGTGATGGTGTCCCCTGAATAGATATGTGGGCACAGTTGGCAACGGGCTTTGTTGCAAGGATAGGTTCCTGGGTTAGTGTGCCCACATATCTATTCAGGGGACACCATCACAGGGTGAGTGACATATTATGTAAACATATAGTCTTCTCTTTTAATAACATAGAAATTCTTTCCCAAATGGATGCACATAGACTTTAGGATCAGAAGGGACCATCAGGACCATGTAATCTGACCTCCTGCACATTACAGGCCACAAAACCTCACCCACTCACTCCTGTAATAGATCCCTAACCTCTGGATGAATTACTGAAATCATGATTTAAAGACTTCAAGTTACAGAGAATCCATCATTTACACTAGTTTAAATCTGCAAGTGACCCATGCTGCAGAGGAAGGTGAACCCCTTTCCCACAGGTTCTCTGCCAATCTGACCCGGAGAAAAAATTTTTCCTGACCCAAAATATGGCGATCAGTTGGACCCTGAGCATGTGCATAAGACCCACCAGCCAGACACCGAGAGAGAATTCTCTGTAGTAACGCAGAGACTTCCCCACCTAGTGTCCCATTACCATTCTGCATAAGTCAGAATGGGCTCTGAGCAGCTTTAATTCACATGATACTTCCTTGCCTCATGCAATTTACTATAGTTGAACACAAACACAGTACAAATACAAAAAACAAAGTTAAAATATGTCACAGAATTGCATCTTTCATCCACATTATCATATAAAAACAAGTGTAATATTACAATTTTACTTTTCATTTTCTTTGCATCCTTTAAACTTGAACAAGATATAAAAAATAAATTTATTTTCAATAGCTCAAATTAAGAAGAATCTGTTACCTTAATTGATAGCTAAAACACACACATTACATCAAAGGCATACAATCAATATTAGAATCATAGAACCATAGCGTTAGAAGGGACCACAAGGGTCATCCAGTCTTATCACCTGCCAAGAAGCAGGATTTGTTGGGTGTAAACCATCCAGGACAGATGGCTTTCCAGCCTCCTTTTGAAAACCTCCGGTGGAGGAGTTTCCACAACCTCACTAGGCAGTCTGTTCCATTGTCCTACTGTTCTTACAATTAGGAAGCTTTCCTGAGATTTAATCTAAATCTGCTATGCTGTAGTTTGAACCCATTGCCTCTTGTCCTGCCCTCTGTGGCAAAAGAGAACAACTTTTCTCCATCTTTTTTATGGCAGCCTTTCAAGTATTTGAAAACCATTATGATGTCTCCCTCTTAATCTCCTCTTTTCTAAGCTAAACATACCCAGTCCATTCAGCACAATTTAAAGGCTTGGGGAGCGGCATGTGACCACCCCATGCATCACCTCTGTCCTCTTTCCTCTGCGCCTCACAGACCCACTCCAAGCTGACACCACCTTGACCCTACTCCCTTCACAGCTCCTTCTCCACTTACTTCTCCTGTTGCCTCCCTGCTGTGGGTGCAGCACGGGCTGCAGCAGGCTACGGACACCTACTGCAGAGCAGGTAATTGCGGCTGTAGGCAAGGAAGGGAGGGGACTCAGAAGGCTTCCCTTCTACATACAGCTGAGCTATGCTGCAAGCCCCATCTCTCTTCCCTGTTCCGGGCACCTCCTAGGTCCTAGGAGAACTCAGTGGAAGCACTAGGTGCTGATGCTTTCCCAAGGCATGCCCCCTCAACTGCCCTCACCCCAACTTCCACCCTGTCAGAAATCTGGGAAGGCAGACAACTTCACGTGCCCCCCCACCCCCCGCAGTTGCCTCTGATTCCATCCCTTTGATCATCTTTGTCACTCGCCTCTGGATCCTTTCCAGTTTCTCTACATCCTTTCTATACATTGGTGATCAAAATTAGACACAGTACTCCAGCTAAGGCCTAACCAGTGCTGAGTAGAGTGGTACTATCACCTGCCCTGTCTTGCATGCTTTGCCTCTGCTAATGCAAATCAAAAGTATATTTGCTTTTTTTGGAACAGCATCAGATTGCTGACTCACGTTGAGGTTGTGATCCACCACAACTCCCAGATCCTTCTCAGCAGTGTTGCTGCCAAGCCAGTTATCCCCCGTTCTGTATCTGTGCATTTGATTTTTCTTCTTTAAGTGTAGCATCTTACCTTTGTCTTGGTTGAATTCCATTTTATTGTCTATAGCCCAGTTCTCCAATTTATCAAGATCCCTCTGAATTTTAGCTCTATCCTCCAAAGTGTTGGCAACTCCCCCCGCTTTGTGTGATCTGCAAATCTGATCCATATGCTCGCTATTCCTGCATCCAGGTCATTAATAAAGATGTTAAACAACACCGGACCCAGAACAGATCCCTGGGGACTCCACTTGAGATCTCCCTCCAATCTGACATCATTCCATTAATAGTTACTCTTTTTTTTTTTTTGCAGTTGTTTAACCAATAATGTATCCACTTAATGGTAGTTCCACCAAGCTTGCATTTTCCCAGCTTACTTATCAGAATGTCATGTGGGACTGTGTCAAAATCCTTGCTGAAGTCCAGGTATATTATGTACACTGCAGTCCCCTTACCCACCAAAAAAGTTACCCTGTTGAAAAAGGAAATCAAGCTGGTTTGGCATGATTTGTTCTTAGTAAATCCATGCTGGCTGTTAGTGATTACCCCTTCATTCTCCAGGTATTCACAAATTGAATGTTTTATACATTGCTCTAGTAGCTTCTCAGATACCAAAGTCAGGGTGACTGGTCTATAGTTCCCCAGCTCCTCCTTTCCCCCTTTTTTAAAAGATGGGCACTACATTAGCCCTGCGTATATTAGATCCTGGAAATTAATCTTTTCTGTAGCTACCACAGAAGCTATAAGCAAGCCACACTTCGTTCAGCGAATGGAATGACACGGATTTTGCCACAACAGAAGGTAAAAGACTTATTGAGGTGGCAACAGCAGAGACAGGGAACATTGCAAAGGGCATGTGCTTGGAGGATAACCATTAGAGTTGGCTGAAATTTTTTCAACAACTTTTTTTTGTTGAAAAATGGCATTTCATTTTTAAAAAGTATGTGTGTTGGTGGGGGGGGGGGGGGAGTTTTGAACTGCTTTTTCTGCTTTTCATCAGAAAACTGAAATTTTGGGGCCTTTCAGTTGCCAAAATCTAAAAGTTGTCAGTTCTCAGGTTTTCAGTACCTGACATTTTTCATGGAATTTTTTGATGAAATAAAAAAAGGTTGTGGGAGGAAAATAACTACCCTAAGAACAGTAAAATTCTTCATGAGCTTTCATCACTAACACCTACCATGTTTCCCACAATGCCAGAGAAATTAAACTCTGACTGTATAGATTTGCAGTGCATAACAAATAATGGGAGGCATGTGATTTATTGTGCTATGCATAATTTAGAGCATCGTGTTTATTAACTATGTTTATTACAAGCCAGTAACACATCTGCAGTGGCACTATATGACCTTTCATAGTAAAAAAAAGAAAAAAAAAAGGCAGGCAGAAATTATATAGAAAGGCCCTTTACTGCAAGAGTGTAGCCTTTACAAATTACAACCATTAATTTCTATATGAAAGTGAATCAAATAATGGAGGTAATGCTGTGCCTGTGCTTGAATTAATCTCTTTCCAGGTCTCCTTAGATATAAATATTAATGATATTAGAGAGGCAAACATCTAACAGCAACACTGAAAGTAAGGGCAACCTAGTGTTGTTCAGAAATTAACCAAACACTGTCACCATTCCTTTCTCTTCAGTTTACCTGATTAATTTGAACCTAACCAGTACCTCTCTCCTTGATATCGCTATGAAACCTGCTAAAATGAAAAGGAAAAAGTCCACTCAGAGGAGAAACGTTTTGTGTGCTGCTTGTTGCTAGGGAAACCTGTACAAATTCCTTTCAGAAAACACACCTAACTGCTTAGGCTAGTCAGACTTCAACCTGGTATCAGGGAAAGAAAATAAAGATTGAAAACAAACAGGACAACATGCTTGTCAAGCCAGGGGTGGGGGAGAACTAAAAAGGAAAAGGCATCTACCAGAGAAGAACATCTCTCATTTAAGGCAGATCAAACCCTATCTATCCTATTGTTCCTTCTGTAGAGGAACCATTTGCTTTAAAATGTAAGAGAGACTGTGTGTCTTGTTTTAGTTATCGAGCTGATGGTGTTAAAAATCATCTGTCAACTGGAAATCCATTTATTAGGCTTCTCTGATCCATTGTGAAAAGGAAGCCAATTAAAATTATTAACAAGATGATCTCCCGGTTTTTAGTTTGAAGTGTGGTACTGGCTCAGAATGGAACAATATCAATAATTATCAGCTATTTAGTTGGACATCTTTTGTCTATCTTGTTGAATTCTCTTTTTGCTTTTTTCTGATAGCGGTGTCATTAAACACTTAGCAACAAATTCTGGAACGCTTCAGGACTGGCCATGTTAATGCTGCAAAAGCAGCTTTATTGTGATCCCACGTCCTGACGTGCCCAGACCCCCCCCCCCACCCAACTTCACCTCCCCTCCTCTGCTACACCATTTCCTGAAGAGATCATTCATTTCAGCAGCTGGAATAATTTGCATGGGCTGGGGTCTGTGAGGCCAAGTCAGCACACATGTATGAATTATAGAGGGTGCTGATCACATCTTTATGCCCCATCCTTTCTAGGCGCCTCGTCATCATAGCATCTGAGTATTCCAATATCACAGAATGCATCTCCTTGGATCCTTTATTGGACTATATCATTTCAGACAGCACCCCGTAACGTAACAATATCAAATATGAGAGGCCACAGTGGCTGAGATTACTTCACCATCAAACTCCGAAGGACAGGCTCCCTTAAGGGTAAGGAAAACTGAGACTGGACTTCTGACCCTGGCTAGTGAAAGAGAGCAGAGCTTTGGACATCAGAGGCCTGACCCTCACGCACCAGCATAAACCAGGGTTTAATTCCACTGGCCTCAGTAGAGTTATTTTTGATTTACAAGAATGTATGTAAGGAAAACCACCCCAAAACACCAGAACAAATGCTTTGAACTGGTGCTTTTTTCATGTTGATTCAAGCTGACAGAGAGGACCCGCCAGCATGGATTGAGCGCTAAAATAGCAAACAATTAATGGTGGCTAAATCGAGGATAGATAGGGATAGTTGTCTCTTCCTTGATCTACTTTGAATAATAATAATAAAGTAAATCTATATAAATATGGTTATGAAACAGTGTACATTTGATTATACCCCCCCCCCACTCCCTACCCTTCACACATCGGTCTTTGGTGGTATGGTGACAGGCTGCTACAGACATGGAGGAAAATCCATAATGGGAAGTGGGGCAGAGAGCTGCTGAAGCTTCCCTGGAGGCCTTCCCTTAAGCAGTCACTTGCCTGTATTGTACTTAAGGCCAGACCTGCTATAGTGAAGCCCAGCTTCAATGTTGTTTAAATAAATATAGCTTTTTTCCCTGTGAATTTCCTTGCGGTTTTTTATTTTAAGATAGCAGATAAGAGAAAATAAGAAAGGATGTGAAAGAAGCTGTGTTAGAAAAGTGTGTTAAGAATTGGCAAGAAATCATTGGTGCTATTATGATAGGCCAGCTAAGTATGCAATAATAGCCAAATTGTCCCCTCAGTGGATTAATTTCTGCATAGGGTATGAGAAAGTCGGTGAGTTTTGTGCTTGTGGAGTTTCTGCCTGATAGTTCCATTGGAAAGGTGGGATTTTCTTCTCATGTGGAATGGGAGGAAAGTTCAACCCCCCTCAAACCTTCCCATCCTGCCAGATTTACTGCAGGCCACAGCCAGCTAGATGGGCTATGTGTAGAGTGTGTGTGTGTTGGGCGGGGGAAGAGTATGTTTTAAATATACAATAGCCAATAGGTGTTGTGGATGTGGGGCAAGTTTTGACATGTGAGCTGGTGGAAGAGAAATTGCACTGTGTTCATAGGATTTTAAAACAGGTTAGTTTGTCTTTTGTTTAATACCCTTTCTTTGTCATGCAGACAAAGTTTTGTGTGTCTTGGCTTTACAAAACAATGATATGAACAAACCACGGGCACAGCTGGGTTCCAAATAATTGTATTTACTAACAATGCACAACATTCAAGGCCTAACTCTGGCTGGCGTCTGGCCACTTCTAAAACATAACAACACAGTGAGTATCACTAGAGGGCTCACAAACTCTTTATCGGGATTCTCGCCTCATCCTTTACACTACACAGTGCCAAGAAGATCTTTGCTTCTTGACATCCCCAGTCTCTTTGCAGCCATGGGAGTCATGCTCCCATGGTTCTCACTGGCCTCAAACAACCCTCCTGGAGGAGTGAGGGCACAATGATATAAGTAAATGCTGTGGGACTGAGCATTAATTTACAATAAAAATCCCAGTCTACAGGATTGAATGGGTAGGATGCGGGGATAAGGCCAAGGACAGCACCTGTATCCTCAACTCCCTTCCTCCCACCTTTTGCTACCTGCAGTCCCTGATCCCAAAGGGACTGGGGGGAAAAGAAGAGAATATCAGAGCCAGCACTTCCCCCTCTACCAAATCCACTGCTTTTTGCTCCCCTCCACTTGCTGAAGACCAGGGTGACCCATTTGACCTTTTGACCTGTTTTTGCATTGTATTATTTACCTGATATATTGAATTATCTACCCTGTAAATACCTATTTAGAAGAGCCTTTAAGAAGAGAAGAGTTTATTTCTCCTGTAGAGACCATGAAGTAGAAGACAATTAAAACTGGCAAATCTCTGTATTGTTTATGTAGCACATCAAAGAGAGAGGTTTGAAGATTGATTTTTGAAAAGCTGGCCTGCAGCCTAGAGTAGTTTTGTGCTGCTGGATTTACCATCTAACCCATGGCTCAGGGGACTTATTAAGGAAGCATCAATACAGCCAGAAATGTTGTTCTGGGGTTGATTGGGGAATGCAGCCACAGCTCCACATTGGAATAGTGCACAGCCCACGCAGGAGTTCTAAGAGGCATTGTGTCTAAAGAGGGTCCCGGACTCCTGGAGTGCCAAGGTAGAAGGCAGTGCCTGAGAGAAGGCAGCATCATTTCCCCTCTCCACCTGGTTTGGTCCTTCATACCCCCTGGGGAGGCTCATGCTGGCATCAGTAGATCTATGGAGTGCTGCTTCCTGAAGGCAAGGACCCGTGTTGTATCTGACTACTTCATGTAGAGTACTATCCCCACAGAACTCAGGCACAATCTGACCATAAGAGCAGAGAAGCTATGGTAATTAATCTGTGGTGTTACTCAGGCAGATATTAAAGATCTCTCTGGGACTGTCCCTAGCTTTTGAGAAATCACCTCTTCCTCTCTGACCATGACCCCCCATGACAGATATGTTCTACTGGAACAATGAAATTATCAGCCAATAGCAGGAGGCTGCTGCGTGCAAGAGCCCGAGCTTTCACAGGAGCTGGTCCTCAACACTTCTGCAAGGCATGACCACAGACTCCACCACTTTCAGATCTAAATGCAAAACTCCTCTCTATGACTTAGCTTTTCCTCAATCATTTCTCAACTCCCTGAGGCACAGAAGCCACCCTACACACCCAGACACAAATATAAACAAGCAAAGAAACAACCCATACATTAATCAAGCCATTGCTTCTACAAATCGGAAAGAAGAAAGCAAGAAAGAGATTATTTCTACTTTTGAATAATTGGGAGAGGCTCCAACACTAAGGGGAAGGAACCATATAAGTACCATAAGAAATAGGCACATGTAGATAAAATGATATTTTCTATCAAATCTATCATAGTTCTAAGGAACCCTATTACCTTGGTGTCCAACTGGTTTAGATACAAAAATTGCTTTAAAATTGTTTCAGGATTAGAGTCCAAATTGAGCAGTCGATCCCTATTCAGCAAAGCATTTAGGCACATGCTTTACTTTAGGCATGTGCAATCTAAATATTAAATCAGTATAGAAGAGAAAGAGTACTTGATTTTGAACATGTGTAGTGTAGCAGCTGTCTTTAGTCCCATCTCAGTCTCTGAAGTAAGAGCAGAGTAGAAGATGAGAGCATTATTGATCCCAGCAATTTTTCTTCCACAAGCAACACACCTGAAGTACTATCTAAAATAAACACACTGCTCCAGGTTTCAGAGTAACAGCCGTGTTAGTCTGTATTCGTAAAAAGAAAAGGAGTACTTGTGGCACCTTAGAGACTAACCAGTTTATTTGAGCATGAGCTTTCGTGAGCTACAGCTCATGCTCAAATAAACTGGTTAGTCTCTAAGGTGCCACAAGTACTCCTTTTCTTTTTTCTTTTTACACTGCTCCAGTGGACTAATGTTTTGATGTGTAATTTACATATATTTATTTCCAACTCAGTAGTAAGAAGCACTGTTGTCTAAGTGCTATTTGGGACAGAAAAAGGCAGAAAATCGTTAAGACTGATCTTAAATTAAAGTGTGAAGGTCAATGGTAGTTTTAAAAGGGATACATGTATCTTTAAAGTTTTGCATGAGTTCATGTATCATTTTTCTTAATGGGGCTACCTTAATTTTGTTTACATTCAATTTCCTTTAATTTTTGTTTTGCATGACATATCTCCTTGCTTATTGTGTTCCCTTTTCTGGTCCCAATTTTACAAGTATCTTTCTTAGAGAAATCACCTATTTTTCACCAATGCAATGAAGCACCATTTCCCTAGGCAATGCAATGTTGTACTGGAATACCATATGTTTATTTTGTACAAGCTCGGTAATGAATTATTGTCTAATAAATAATAAGAATAAACATGGTTGAAATTTTAAAAATCTTGCAACAAAAATAAACAATTACCGCACATATTTAGTATACATAAAACTATTGTCTAATGACTATTCATATAACACTTTGGTGGTAATTTAATGTACCCCAATGTACCCTCATGGTAGTAACTACGAGGACAAACATTAGAGAAAATTTCTTACCATCTTCACATCCATTTTTCACTAAATGATACAAATTCCACAGTCCAAAGCGTTCTAATATTGACACCATTCACAGATCTCCAACATTTGCACCATTTGACGTGTGCTGACCCATAATGCTAGGATAAATCCAAAATATATCAAATATCAATAGATTGGGCTTGTGTGTTTGTGATTTCTAAGGCCTGTCCTTCAATCTCAGGACTATTTCAAGACAACGGGTAAAATTTTGCCCTCAAGAAGTCTACAATATAGGTCTGTCTACACATAATTATTCCCATTCCCCATAAAACAAAGAACCCTGTGCACGATGGACTTAACCACTCCACCTGTACAAAAAGCTACATGAGAATTTGAATGGCCACATGTGGTGAAGACCTCAGTTTCATCTCTATTCAATAATATGACATCTCCAGTAGAACAGTGCTGCCTGCTAGCACCATACTGAAGCATTGGCTTAGCCTAGTTTGATGGTTAGGGCATAGAACAGGGAAGGTCAGGAAATCTTGGTTCTACTTTATCCAAATATAACAATTGGGGTCTATTGAAGTTGAAATAACTCTTGTGTCTAATTCACACCTTAGTCAATATTGTAAATTTCTCAGATCCTACAACTGCACTGATGGATGTACACTATACACATTTTTATTGTGTTTCACTTTCCCCCCTGTACCCTATGCAAGACTTAAAAACTCTCTTCATCAGAACTGCTTTAGGTTCAGAGCCCAGCATATCCTATTAAGGGTATTGGACTACAGAGAATTCTTCTTCTAGCTGGCACGGCAGCTTAACAGATTAATGAATTAGACTGTAATACCTTCTCCCTCTAATGACTGGTTCAAATTTTGCTGCCGTTACTTTGATTACCACTATATTCTCTGGTGCTGAGCTCATCAATTCCTTATATTGACTGCACTGGCGTTTGCTACTGTCAGAGAGGTAGAAAGAAACACTATCCTATAAAGTTTGCATTGATCTAAACGTAAAATTATAAACATATCCATGTATTTTGACAGGACGAATAGGGCTGCTAAGTGTATGAAAATAACCAATGCTCTAGGCAGCCTATCATTCTTTCTTTAAATATATAATACTACTAGGATAAGTTGTTGAATTTAGTTTATACCAGCAGTTGTTCTCTGAAACTCAGTAGTTTCATGAAGTCACTGATATTATAAACCACAGTGGTTTGTTACAGTATTAACTTCCCTCTGTTTATCTCAGACTGTTAATCAATGAACCAGCCATTAAGTGCTGGCAACATATGATTTTTCTAGGATTACTGCTAACATTTCTGCTGTAGTCAGGAGGGTTTTTCTGGCTGAGTTCAGCAATGGGGAAATCTGTAGCTGATCAGATTTGCTCTCCTATGCAAGTGTAACTGCAATTGATGGGATTTAATATGAAAGGCAAGATTTACTTACAGAAACTATTACTTTAAACCAGCTAGCCAGAAAATATTCATCTAAATATTGAAAAAGGAATGCAGAGTTTGGGAGAAATACGTTTTGCCTGTAACTGATCTAGTTTGTATGTCACAATGGTAAAAGGCAAGCTGGAAGATATAGAATTATATTTTGTTTCCCGACCTTGTCCTTAAATTTATTATAGTTTTTAAATAAAGCAGTCCTGTGTCACGGAAAACTTTCCTCAAAGAGGTGACCACAGGAATCTTGGGGATGGGGGCGGGTAGGAGAGGGAAGTCTGTATTTTAATCTGTATATTAGCCAATTTGTCCATGGAGTTTTGGATTGGTCTTTATAAAAACATCCAGGGATTGGCAAGGCCCAATCTTAAAAGGTGCTGAGTACCTCCCATGAGGTGTTGACTGCTCCATACCGCTATTGACAGGAAAAAGAATGCAGGGAGCATGCTTCCACTCATGAGATACTTTGTGCCTTACAGCACTGGCCCAAATGACCTCCTCGTCTCAACCTTTCACTTATTCCTGGAACCAAACTAATGCCCAGACCCTGAAAATGGGTTTGTTACTCTACTTTAGGTACTTATATGGCTCCCACTACCATGGTATCTGAACACCTCTTTGTCTTTAATATATTTATTCTAACAACATCCCTGGGAAGTAGGGAACAGTTATCCCCATTTCATTGGAGGGGGTGGGGAAGAAAATTGAAGCACAGACAGGCTAGGTAACTTGCCCAAGGCCACACAGAAAGTTGGTGGCGGAGCAGGGAATTAAAGGTAGGTGTCCTGAGTCCCCAAACTATCATGCTAACCGCTAGACCATCCTTCTTATCTATTACTTGTTCAAAAACTAATCTTGTTTCTGTGTTGAATCTAAATGCATCTTCATGTTCCACTGGCAAGCCCACATCACCGCATTTTTTGTTTAATAAGAAGGTAGGCCATGCCTGAGGCAACATGATGGACCCATGTAGCATATGGCTATATTCTTAAATATCTTTGTAATATCATAAAAAGTATAATGTTCAGTGATGGTACATGTCAACTCATTCAAATAAGATATGTAATTTATATTAGCACAGGGTCTGCCTGAAGGACTTGCTTTGCATGATCAGGGCCTTAACCCTTAAACTGTTCAAGGAAAAGATTGTGTTGGATTTTCAAGAGCGCTCAGCCTTGGCCTAATCCGGCTGCCAATGAAGTCAGATGGAGATTTTAAAGAGGCCACTTAACGTGTTCTGTCAAGAGCCTAGACACTAACTAGTGCTTCAAGATAATATAGATACACTTTTGGGTGCTGTAAAATAATTATATTATATATATATATATATATATATATATATATATATGATACATATTTAAGTTCCCTGAGGAAAATGATCAACCTTTACATAACTATCCAAGCACCCAAAATGCTAACCTTATTTTTATCTTTGGAATTAACTAAAACAAAATTCCCTGAAACTGCTAGTCCATTATTTCACCTGATTTATTTTTCAATCAGAGTTCCTAATAAATGAAACACAAATACTTTCCCTTTTACTTATCTTCAGCTCCCACTTTCTTCTCATACCTCTGATTTACGTGACTTTAACTTACATGATTCTGCACTGAGGTCCACATATGGATGGACCCTTGTGCAGGATTGCGGAAAATTTTTCATATCTCTGAGCACAGTAGCTGGGTCGATTAACTATTTAGTGTAGACACGGCCTGAGCATTTTCTCCCTCCAATGGGAGGGCAGCACAGATGATACAGAACCAGTGCAGATACATGGGACTTCTCTGTGTTTGGCCTTGTTCTGCTGCTATTTCACCTGGGTCTCAGATGATCTGTGGAGTTTAGGGTTGGCATCATTCAGAGCCTCCTCTTCATAGGAAGCAAACCCAATCCTCTCTGATGGAATGAGTGGAGAGAAAAGTCTGTAAGGAGAATTTGCTGAGGTTTCTTCTCCCTCCACCCCATGGGAGGGAGCAATCAAGCCTTGAATAAGGAACTTGGAAATAGGCCCACAGTGTATTGATAGGTTTCAGAGTAACAGCCGTGTTAGTCTGTATTCGCAAAAAGAAAAGGAGTACTTGTGGCACCTTAGAGACTAACCAATTTATTTGAGCATGAGCTTTCGTGAAGTGAGCTGTAGCTCACGAAAGCTCATGCTCAAATAAATTGGTTAGTCTCTAAGGTGCCACAAGTACTCCTTTTCTTTTTAGTGTATTGATAACGAGGCTTAATATTCTCCATTTAATTAATCTCTTCCTCTGCTAACAGGATTGGAGAGCATTTTAGAACCACGAGAGAACTTCCCTCACAGTTGGACTGGTTTCCCATATTTTCTCAGTTGTAGCTCAATCCCTCTCTGGATTTTACTGTCCTGCCCTTGCCTCTATCTCATCTGTTCTACTTCGTTCCCTCACCTGTTGTATACACATATATTTCTCATCCCTTTTACCATAGACAACCTACACTACCATTCCATATCACAATTCTCCTGTCTCTCTTAGTTAGGGTGACCAGATGTCCCGATTTTATAGGGACAGTCCAGATTTTTGGGTCTTTTTCTTATATAGGCTCCTATTACCCCTCACCCCAGTTCCAATTTTTCACATTTGCTGTCTGGTCACCCTACTCTTAGTTCTCATCATATTTTCTACCTTCTGCCATCAATATCTGAATGCTTCTCACTTCTCCTTTATCTCAAGTGGATTAGATACACAATAGAAATGGAAGGTCTTGGCTACATTTTCACTTATCCTTTCAAAGTATATTAAATCTTTTATTATTTTATTTTCAAATATGTCTGTAGGAAACCAAACTGCTACAAACCGGGAGGTTGGTTATATTCAGAAATAAATAAATATAATGAATACATTAAATAAAATAATTCCCATCAAATTGTTTGTTTTGCTGTTTAATAAAAACCATCAGGCAAAATGGGACAACAATATTACTATACAACTCAGTGTTTCTATAAAAGAATCACACAGAGAACAGGGGAATCTTTCTAATTTCATTTTGTTTTTTACTTTATGCATAATAACATTTCTTAATAAAAGTTTTAAAACCAGTGTAACAATAGGTTTCTGATTATTCATGCTCTAACAATGTCAGTGGACTTTCAACTTGAATTTGAGACCAAGATTCATAAAATCAAAGAATCTCTTTCTAGATTTCACCAACATCTGCTAAAATACAGATGCTTAATTAAGAAATTAAATTTCATACTAATACAATTCGCCCTTTTAAGCATTTGCTCTTTCAAGTTTTATACATGTTGATGTTACTTTTTCCTATTTGCTTTTACTCAGATGCCCTTTCTTGTCTGTGATCTTTTCCAGGGTTTGTCTAAGCCCTTGTTTACACTACAGAGTTTTGTCAACAAAAATCACGTCAACACTCAAAAAGCACTATGATAAAAATCATTATTGCATGTTCACACTTGCTCCCTTTGTCGGCAGAATCCACAGTTGGGGCATTATCATCGACAGTGTGAACAATGCACTGTAGGTACCTATTTCACAGTCCAGCTCAACACCTCCTGATGCTCGGTCTTGTAGGAAGATGGAGCGATTCGCGGTGCATCTTGGGACTGGGCTTAATGTCCCATGATGCATTGTTTTCTGTGCCGGCGTTCTATGGGCTTCTGGCTTTCTTTCGCAGCATTATTCAATGGCACTTGTTTGCTGTGTATCCTGGCATCTTTGTGAGACGGGATGGATCCCACATGCCTCTCCTACGCTGTGCTAACTGTCATTAAGACATTGAGGCTGGCAGTGCAGTTAATCATGAAGTTCCTAACTGAAGAAGACACCAAGTTGCCTGACATGCTGTGTGATATGGATAGGAGCAACTTTAGATTGCTTTTGTCATTCACAGAATAGCTGCAGACAGTGGACCATCGCTTTTGAGTTCGGGAAACGAGCACTGAATGGTGGGATTGTATCGTCCTGCAGATATGAGATGATGAGCAGTGGCTACAGAACTTTCGGATGTGGAAAGCCACCTTCCTGGAACCGTGTGCAGAGTTCACCCCAGCACTACGGTGCAAGGACGCCAGAATGAGAGCTGCCCTTTCAGTAGAGAAGCATGTGGCAATCGCTGTTTGGAAGCTGGTGACTCCAGACTGCTACTGGTCTGTTGCGAATCAATTTGGAGTCGGGAAGTTGACCATTGGGGTTGCGTTCATGCAAGCGTGCAGAGCAATTAATCACATCTTGCTACGAAGGACTGTGACTCTGGGAAATGCGCATGAAATAGTGGATGGCTTTGCAGAAATGAGTTTCCTTAACTGTGGAGGGGTGATAGATGGCACGCCTAGTCCAATTTTGGCACCAGACCACCTTGCGACAGAGTACATCAATAGGATGGGTACATCTCCATGGCATTGCAGGCACTTGTGGATCACACTGGGCATTCAACATCAATGTGGGGTGGTCTGGGAAGGTGCATGATACATGTATATTCAGGAACACTGGCCTCTATAGAAAACTACAAGTGGGGACTTTCTTTCCAAACTAGAAGATTACAGTGGGGGATGCCCATAGTGATCCGGGAAGCCCGGTGTACCCCTTATAGCCATGGCTCATGAAACCTTACATGGGAAACCTGGACAGCAGTAAGGAGTAGTTCAACAACAGGCTGAGTAGGTGCCAGATGACCGTGGAATGTGCCTTTGACAGATTAAAGGCACACTGAAAATGGCTTTATGGCAGGTGAGACCTCAATGAGGACAATATTCCCATGGTCATAGCTGCGTGTTGTACATTGCCTAATCTTTGTGAAGCTAAGGGTGAAAGGTTTGCTCAGGGGTGGAGTGTTGAGACAGACCGCTTGGAAGAAGGAACAAAGCAGCTCTGCCAAGGAACCTTCAGCAGAGGATTACCGAGTACCTCTAGGAAACTTTCCTAGAGATCTCTCTGGAGGATTCCCATGAGATCTCGGCGTGCATCAAACACCCAGTTCTGCCGTACTGATTAGCTGCACAGGGAAATGTCCAGCACACAGAAACACAGCCAGCCTTGTACATTTCTATACCCTGAACCCACCTCCACACTACCAGGCGTCTCCTCTCTTGCTTCTTGCTCACCAGAGAGCAACTGCTGAGACTGGCTAGAGACCTCCAGAGTGGTGAACACTTCCTGGCTGCCTGTCCCACCAGGTGACCCTGCCGGGAGTGCCACATTGTCATCTAACTCCAACTCTTCATCAATGACTTTGTCCTCCAGGTTAGGTCCTCCTTCTGCCACCTCCAGGCCCGCCAAAGTATTCATGGGGCTCTTGGTGATGGAGGTGGGTTCACCACCGAGGATAGCATCCAGCTCCTTATAGAACTGGCAGGTCTTAGGTGCATCACCAGAACAACGGTTTGCCTCCCTCATCTTATGGTATGCCTGCCTCAGCTCCTTTATCTTCACTCTGCATTGCAGCGTGTCCCGATAATTGCCCTTTTCACACAAGCCTTGAGAAATCTGCCTGTAGGTATCAAAATTCCTATGGCTCAAGCACAGCTGGGACTGCATGGCCTCCTCTCCCTATATGCTGAGTAGATCCAGTTGTTCTACAGTGGTCCAAGAAGGAGACTGTTTTCTGTGATAAGCCACCTTGGTCACCTGGGAAGATGCAATGAGACCTCTCCACGCTGAGCCAACAGAAAATGGAATTTCAAAAATTCCTGGCTCTTTTAAGCGGGAGAGTAGATGGTTGTTTACCTGGCTGCTGGGCAGTGGAGTTCAAACTGCTGACCAGGGCCGTCACGATAATGGGTAATGGGTTAGTGGATGGGGGAAGCAGTTGACATGATATATCTTCATTTAGCAAGGTTATCAGCAGAGTCCCACATGACATTCTCATGAGCAAACTAGGGAAAGGTGGTCTAGATTAAATTACTAGTGGATGAATGACTGGTTGAAAAACCGTACTCAAAGAGTAGTTATCAATGATTTGCTGTCAAACTGGGAGGACTTCTCTAGTGGGGTCTGGCACTATTCAATATATTCACTACTGACTTGGATAATGGAGTGGAGAGTATGCTAATAAAATTTGTCAGTGACATCAACCTAGAAGGGATGGCTAGCACTTTGTAAAACAAGATTAGTTTTGAAAATGACCTTGACAAATTGGAGAATTGGTCTCAAATCAAGATGAAATTCAATAAAAACAAATGCAAAGTACTATACTTAGAAAGGAAAAAACAAATGCAGATCCACAAAATGGAGAATAACTAGCTAGAAAAGGATCTGGGGGTTATATGAAGCACAAATTGAAAATGAACCAACAATGTGATGCAGTTGTGAAAAAAGACTAATCTCATTCTGGGGTGTGTGACAGGGTGTATAATCCTGCCCTGAAACTGAAGGGAATTAAGGAGCAACTCTGGGCCCAGGTGATCCCTTCCAGCCACACCTGCAGAGCATGCTCCAGCTGGAGGAGGAGCTTAAAAGGGAGCCATACAGCTCAAAAGGGGCCTTCCAGGGCAGGGAGAAAGACTTCTTGGAGAAGGGCTCTGCAGAAACCACTTCTGGAGAGAAAGAGCTGCTTGCTGAGCCCAGAGTTGCTGAATGTTCAGTTATTGTTTTTTCTTTTACTATTTTGAGGCAAACTGTAAGACTTTGGCAAGAGAGTGGGTGGTAGGAAGTGGCTTAGGGAGGTAGCCTTAAGGCATTCCTGGACGCTAGACATTGATACCTCTTTAGAGTGCCCTGGACTGGAGCCCAGGGTCCCCGTCCAATCCCCCTTGATAAGAAAGACATGACAACTCTCATTTCTAGACTCTCCCCAAGGACAGGAAAGAAAAGGTTAAGACCTCTGGAAATGGCTGTCTGGGACTGGACAGCGGCGGGGATCAGTAGATGGACCCGCTATCTTCCTTGGAACCTTGGAGTGATAAGACCTGACCAGAGGGTCAGGTTGGGTCAACCTCTATTAAAAGCAGACCACTATAGGGTGTGACAGTGGCCTACGGGAAAGATTACAGTAGTGGTGAGCAAAAGCCTAACCCCCTAAGCATTAGGCAATGCCATCAGCTGACACTACCCATCACAGGATATATTAATAGAACTGTTGTATGTAAGACATAGTAAGTAAGTGTAAGTGGCCCAGGAAGGATCATGCCAATGCAAAGGTGATCCTGAAGTGGAGTGTTAAGAGCTGATGTAAAGAGCAACCAGAGGAAAATCTTTTTCAGTGCACACCATATCTTACTGGGTCTACAAAACCTAGCAATTATGCTGTATATTCTTGAGTGCCATCTAGTAACTATTGATTGACAGTTTACATAAACAGATATAAAGCACTTTTGTAACATGAGCAGAACTGATAGAGAAGCTTGAATCCCATATACCCTCTCATTTGCTGGCATAGCAAGGAGAAGTGGGCATGGGTGTAGATAAAAGGGGGCCTGGAAGTACCTGTGCCATACCAGTTCTGATTTGGTTTTGGCCCCTTGCAGCCATTGTATCCTGGCATAAGCTTGAGAGCCCGTAGGTTGCTTTAACACAATACAGAGAGGGTGGTATGCGCAAAACAGAATCAGGGCAGTGAAAAGGACAACTTTAATTCAGCCCTCTGCTTCAGCCCTCTGTGCTTTTTGACTGTATCTGAGGATGTGGCCCAGTGTTATAAACTAGTTGTTCTCACCATGGGCATTTGGATCTTCATAGCAGGGATAAAATTCAGACCTGCTTGCTTCAAAATAACATAGGTTCCTACTTTTCTATTTGAACTAAAGTAGAATCCCCAGGAGTCGTTCATAGTATGGGGCCTGTGAAGTAAATGGAGCTGTTCTGGTGTGATCTCGTAGAGGGCAGTGGCACACATACACACTAGCCATTCCATTATAATATGAACAAACACACTTATGCCTACAATTAGAGTATTCATACTTCTGTTGTTCTGATAAGATTACAGGTTTGGTTGATCAGGGTAATAGTGTGATGTAATATACTTAGACTTCTGTAAACATACTTGACCTGGTACCGGAAGACATTTTGATTAAAAAAAACTAGAATAATAGAAAATTCACATGGCATACATCAAATGGATTAAAAATTGGCTGATAGATGTCAACATGTAATTCTAAATGGGGAATCATGATTGATTGGGGTTTTTCTAATGGAGTCCTGCAGGGATCAGTTCTTGGCCCTATGCTATTTAACATTTTTCTCAAACACCTGGAGAAAACAAAATAATCACTGTAAAGTTTGCAGATGGCATAAAAAATGGAGTGGTAAATAATGAAGAGGACAGGTCACTGATAAAGAGTGATCTGGATCACTTGATTATTTGCTAGTATCCAGTTTGTGTTTTAATACATAATGTATACCTCTAGGATCAAAGGATGAAGGATTCTACCCTGAGAAGCAGTGACTCTGAAAAAGCAGCTGAACATGAGCTCATAATGCAACACTGTGGTCAAAAGGGCTAATGCAATCCTTGTGTAATCTCAACTAGGAAAATAGAAGTTATTTTATCTCTGTGTTTGGCACTGGTGCAACCGCTGCTGGAATATTACGTTTAATTCTGGTGTCCACAATTCAATAAAAATGTTCATAAATTGGAGAGGGTTCAGAGAAGAGCTAAGAGAATGATTAAAGGGTTAGAAAGACTTAGAGTAATAAACTCAAGGAACTCAATCTATTTAGCTTAATATATAGAAGGTTAAGGGGTGGCTTGATCATAGTGTGTATCCCCTTTGGAGTCAGCTCTTGTAATGCTGGACTGAGCCTCTAGGGGACCTTATGGACTACAACAATTGCTCCAGAGCCTCCAGATACAATTTCCTATCCTGCTTATAGTCTGGGGCAGGGACAGAATAGACCAGAAAAAGCCAACAAGCAGGCTTCTGATGGGGTGATTTTATACAGACAGTTGGCTGGGCCACTGAGGAGCCAGGACTGCTCAGTCCCAGTGGCAGAAGACAACATGACTCAGAGACAAGGGGATGAGTCTTAGTTTCATTTTGGGGATGTTTGTGTTTGGATGGAGCTGAGAGAGAAGCAAAACAGCTCAGGGTGTGTCTGATTAACACCCACTCCCCACAAAGGGAGTCTTTGAATTGCTGTGAATCCGGTGCATGGTCAGACAGCTCAAGCCCGGCAGAAAACCAATTTGGCACCGGCTACCTAAAGCCAGCCAAGACCTCCACAGGACTCTAGACGAGGGAGTCAGGAGAGGGCTTCGCTCCACCCAGGGATGAAAATGCTAAGGGGACCCTTTGTTTTCTTTAAGCCAGCCAATCTCCAGACTCATCTTAGGTATTCCAACTTCTTGGGAAGTTGCCAGGAAGGGAGCTGGGGTTTGTGTTACAGTTGTGAATAGTGGCAGGTGGAGTACTGATTGTATTATGAATGTTTTAGCATGTATTAGTTGACCTTAATCCTTTCCTTCCCTAAAGCCTTGTTTTCTTGTCCCCAGTAAAGTCCCCCTTTGCTACATTTTTGGGTGTGCCATTTCATTTGCTGGAATTTGTATGATTGTATTTTGTTTCTTGTGTACTGGGTCATACTCCTAATATTAGTTATTCACAGGGGAGAGCACCCGTTGTGTCCCAGGCACAGAGAGGAATTACCTAGGGTGGTGGCACCAGGCTTCACAACAAAGAGCCCAGGACCCAACCCATGTGAGGAGGGAGGAGAAGCCACTCTCATGAGCAAGCACCTGGGAGGAGGCTTGAGCCACACCTCTGGGGAGGGGCTACAACAGTTTATATCTACACGAAGAACAAATATTTGCTAATGGGCTCTTCAGTCTAGCAGGAAAAGGTATAACATGATCCAATGGCTGGAATTTGAAGCTAGACAAATTCAGACTGGAAATAAAGCATATGTTTTTAACAGTAAGACCAAGTAACCATTGGAACAATTTACCAAGGGTCATGGTGGATTCTCCATCACTGACAATTTTTAAATCAAGACAGGATATTTTTCTAAAAGATCTGTTCTAGGAATTATTTCAGGTAAATTCTGTAGCCTGCGTCATACAGGAGCTCAGACTAGGATGATCACAATGTTCAGTTCTGGCCTTGGAATCTATGAATCTCTTAACTTTTCAGACAATAGACTAATTAAATAGAACACCAGGTCATAGATACTATCTCTAGGGGAACATGTTACTATATATTTTTCCCTTTTGTTGTACAGCTGCAATATTAGGTCAGGCATGATCTGCTTATATAATCCAATAATTAGTTCTAGGAGCTAGGGAGTGAATCTCTCTACTGGAGTTAACTGGTTTAGCCTGAGAAAAATAAACCTAAAGATATTGTAGGAGTATTATTCCTGTGATTAAAAGTGAAATAAACACAGCACATGATTGGAAATATTATCCAGTAGTTGCATACAATGCAATCCTGTATTGAGGATGTCTTTGTATGCAACTACTGGATAATATTTCCAATCATGTGCTGTGTTTATTTCACTTTTAATCACAGAAATAATACTCCTACAATATCTTTAGGCTCATCATCTTCAGTCTAAACCAGTTACCGTGTGTGTGTGTGTGTGGTAGTATAGTCAGTGGTGTATAAACAGAGCTGGTCTGCTCCCTAAGGAATTTACACACCAAACTAGTCACAGGTCCTACCTAACACATATATTATCTTTCTATCTGAAGGAAGACAAGCTGAAAGCCAGTGTTGAGACATGCCTTATTTTGTGCACCTCTGAAGCATCTATTTTAACATTTCAAAACTACATAAAATAAATATATAACAACCTCTCTTCTCCCCCCCCCCCCTCAGGTCTTCATGCTGGTCTTCATTCTGGACACTGTCCATAAACCATATTATACACAACTAATTTATTTTTAAAAAATCAGAGGAATAAACAAGATGTTTTTCCAATACAAAGCACATTTCATGATAATTTCTTTGCCACCTTGTGTGCCCTCGCCCTTCCTCTGTTCGTCATCCTTTGCTGTGGTAAATCCAATGTATATTGCAAGCTCCTCAGTGCAGGGACCTCCTTTTGGTTGTAAAGTGCCTGCACTGCTAGATGTCAAGTATCAGGGGGGGTAGCCGTGTTAGTCTGTATCCACAAAAACAACAAGGAGTCCGGTGGCACCTGAAAGACTAACAGATTTATTTGGGCATAAACTTTCGTGGGTAAAAAACCACTTCTTCAGATGCAACTTCAGAAGAAGAAGCATCTGAAGAAATGTATCTGAAGTGCATCAGAAGTGCATCTGAAGAAGTGTTTTTTTACCCATGAAAGCTTATGCCCATATAAATCTGTTAGTCTTTAGGATGCCACCGAACTCCTTGTTGTTTTTGCACTGCTAGAGCAACTTCCCCTGCTGATTACTGAAGTGAATCATTGGGACAATTTGTGTGAGTTAGGACAGTGAGTGAAATCCTGACCCCTTTGAAGTTAGTGGGAGTTTTTCCATTGACTTTGGAGGACCCAGGATTTTATTCAATGTGTATGTGTTGCAGAATTGCTCTGTATAAGTAATAATTAAGGCTCCGTATTTGTCACGGAAGTCACGGATTTCGTGACTTTTCGTGACTTCTGTAGCAGCCTAGTGCGGCTGGCCCAATAGCCACCTGAGCAGGTTGGGCAGCCCCTGAGCCAGTCACACTGGTTGCTGCTGGGGCAGTCTCGGGCCTCTCTGCCCCATCAGCAGGAGTTGGGTGGTGGGAGGGGCTTAGGGCTGGGCTTGGGGTGCAGGGTGCTGCTTACCTGGGGGGGGGGCTCCCCGGAAGGGGGACAGGAACTCCCCTCCCTCAGCTCCTTGCTCCACTTGCTGCCTCCACCCACAGACACCACCCCTGCAACTCCCATTGGCTGTGGTTCCCAGCCAATGTGAGCTGCAGAACCAGGACTTGGAGTGGAGGCAGCATGTGGAGCTAGGAGCTGGGGTCGCTGCTTCCCAGGAGCTGGGTAGGGAGCCTGCCCCAGCCTCCCACCCACGTAGCATCTGCATGCTGCCCGGGCCATGCCCCCCTCCCCAGCACCCATGATGCTTCCTGGGGCCGTAACCCCCACAAGTTTTACTCAGCGGTATATAATAAAAGTCATGGACAGGTCATGGGCCATGAAGTTTTGTTTACTGCCAGTGACCTGTCCATGACTTTTACTAAAAATACCCGTGACTAAAACATAGCCTTAGTAATAATATATTGATAATAATGTTGATCATTATTCAAATTCAGGTTTATTTAGCTTGCATTGTATTCCAGTACAATTAATATACAATGCAAGATAAAATATTAAGATACAAAGCTTCCTATAGATAAGTTAATGACTTCAGCCTGGTTAATTATTAATCATTCATAATTATTTTTAAAGCACTGAAAAGTTTGCATGATGCTTTACAGAAATACGTAAAAAAAAATCCCTGTCCAGAAGAGTTTTCAATCCGTTATTATACATGGTTTAGTGACAGGGTGCCCAAGTGGGGGAATGGATGAGGTTGATGATAATCTGATCGCATGATGACTCACTTCAGTCACATACATCCTGAACTTTCTTTGTAAATTCGGTGTTTTAATTAGTGCACTTCATTTTAGCAACATGGCAGAAGTGAGATTTAAGAGCAATCGGTTTCTGGAAGACCAATCCATGCATAGGACCAGCACGGGGAAAAATGAAGGTGGAGCAGAAAACCAATGGAATGGCAACACTGACATCAATTGCAGAGTAGAGAGGGTAATGGGAAGGTGTTAGGAAACAAGGTCAGTGATATGTACCAGGGCCTGTCTATCCAAAGTTTAAATCCAGCTCATCATAGACATTGGATCATGCACAGAGTTTCAATACAAATCCTGATCTGAGCTTTTTGTGAAGTTCAGTGGCATTTGGACCCTGGATTTTAGTTGTGTCCACTTTAATTAAGGATGAATTGTCACCCTTAATTATGAATTTCCTGGCATATGCTGTGTCATAATTTTAATGGTATTTAAATAACCAAAGTTTTGTTGCTGATGGATGTTTGTTTTGTTTTACTGTGAACACACTGCAGTCACTGTTGATCAATCTTTAGACTACTGAAGTTGCATACAAAGCCTAGCCTGTACATAGATCTGCCTTTGTATGAAATGGGTAATGTGTACTTTAGTATTTAAAATAGAAATGAGTCAAGCAAATCATATGTTTGCTATTTGCAGGAACTTCTAAAAGGTTTGGGTGGCTTTTTTTGTTCCTTCTAAAGTTATATTAGAAAGAATGTCCATAGTGCTACTGCAGATATAAATAAACCAAAGCATGCCAAAATTCCTATCTAAAAATCTCATGAATTTTAACTGTTTCTGACAAATATGGATTTCTGTCATTTAACAGTGGGTAGAACTAGATGATGGTTTGCGATTAAGATTTTTTTTTTAAGATATAAACAGGGTGCTCATGAATTCAAGCTAATCAGTGTATTGGGTTGGTCAAAGTATGGCCATTAACCAAATGGCTCTGAAGTTCTCCACTGTGGCTGCCCATGTTCATAATATGGAGTTGTCATGTGGGGATTACAGGTCCCTGCATACAGTACGCTCCAATCTTGATCTGAGCAACTTGGCATTTTGTATCAACACAGGGCATTACATAATACCTACAGGGCACATCTACATATGAGAGATTAGGGCAGCTGCAGTCTGCTCCATTTTCTCTAAATTAGGTGCTGCCTTTGGGCTTTTGGAATCTCTCCAACGTGTCATGCTGTTAAACCAAGTTGGGGTGCCTCTGATGTAAGTGGTAACATGCTGCAAAACAGTATAACAAGCCTTGCAGGACCCTGCTAATCACAATATTGGTTTCAGATGGCAAGTGCCACCTTGTTGCTGTTGGTTTTTATTACTATTATTTTGCTTGGATTTTTTCTCTCATGGGGGTGTGTGTGTGTGTGTGTATTTTGTGCATGTGCCTGTTTGGAGTGGGAGTGGAAAAACAATAACAGTCTCGACTAGCAGGTTGAGATCTGGAAACATGTTCCCGGAACAGTATTTTGGATCAAACACCTAGCGTTTAGAAATGAAGAGGTCCATCAGCTATTGTAAATTCTACACATTCATTTGCATTATCGTGTTAGTGGCAATGCACATGCTTTCTTCATATTTATCAGGTGAGTTTTCTTAATCCCCTGAAATTGCCCCATCATCCCTGATATTAGTGGAGCATGTTTGCTAGCTTTATTATTTCCACTCTGTTTTTACACAGTAACAAAATACACTGTGGAGTGGGAAGGATACAGAGTGCCTGAATTCAGTTTATACCTATGCCTGCCTTCCCATTGTCTTGTGTATCTGCTTGGATGCTTTCCAGTTTTGGAATCTCCATCCTTTCCCTGTTATGTTGTGAATTTATTCATTCCAAGGAGATGGCTCTGATTTCTAAATCTTGGAAGACAACTGCTGAATTCAGATTTTTACATGGAAGAAAAATCTTAATACATTTATTTGCATTTTTTTTAAATTAAACACACTTTGTTAATCTTCAGGGATCTTTTTGTATTTACAAAATGTGTGAACTTGAATCTTCACATACAAATGAAAAAATGTGTGAACATTTTAAAATTTACAAGCTTTATATTAATCCATAAAACTTTTTTGTTATAAACTTTATTAACTAATGCTTTTGTTAACAGATAAAAATAAGCATGTTATATAACCATGGAAGGCTCCCACAGCCTTCACCTTTTCCCCACAAATGACACACTCAACATTCTTGGCTAGAGTTTTATTTAAAACACATTTTAAAGACACAACTGTAAAACATTAGATCCCTCCAAAAAGCAAGTGTTATAAATTGACTAACAGGAAGAAACTAGGCGGACCCACTGTGCAACCCTGGACGAGTCTCCATCTGACTCAAATCGTGGTTTCCTATACAGACCCCAACCTTATACGTCAGACAGAAATAGTGCCTCTTCCAAATTCACCTACTAACTTGGAATAACAACAAATGACTTTCCAAAGTCTGTAATCTCCCTACTGATCTCCTTTCTGCTCTGATTCATTGCTTTCATGTCTCTTGTGTGCCAAACCTTTCCAAGAGAAGACATTGGATTACATTATGGGCAACCTGCAGTTCAAATCCTGAATAAAGACTAGGTCTCATCCTATTCTGAAGTCTAGGTTCACACCTAGGAAGACTCCCAAATTGATGTTTTATCTCCAGGTGGAGCACCAGTCTTTGAGGTTTGAGCAACTACTTCTTTCCTGTACTACAGCTGTAGCTCTTTGTGTTATCTGATCCTGTTAGATCTCATGATATAAGCATGGTTGGGATAAATTAGTATTTGCTTGGGGAACCTGGGCACTACAGGAAGTGATGCTGATGATTTAATAGGTAGCACTCTTCTCTTTGAGTCAGGACTCGGCTAGTGGCCTAGAATGGCAGTGAGCGGGAATGCTGTGCTGCTGGAGTTGCTATCTTTAGAATTAGATTAAAATCAAGACAGTGATCACTACTAGTCATTGAAGCTGGGCTGGACCTTGGGGTCAGAGTTGAAATGCATGAACCCCTATGTCCTGGCCAAATTCCTGCCTGGGTATTTGCATTCAATCTACCCAACTTCTCCATGCAGTTTCAATTGATATAGTGTTCCTAATTTTCTCCCCTAAACAATTGTGTAGCAATGCTGTGTAAGTAAAAGTTACTGGTTTAACCTTCAGGATAGCTGCATTTCATTGGTGGAAATCCCCGATATTTGTAAAGTGCTTTAGAATCTTTTAGCTTATCTGGTACAGTCTAAACATAGGTGTGAAGGGTACAAAGCCTGAAGGGGTAAATTAGGCCACTTACCATTAGGCTGCAGCTGGAGGAACCTAGGGAGTGTTAGGGGTTAATTGCTGATGAAGTCAGCTGTGGGAGGAGCTGGGTGGGATCTATAAAGAGAGGGAGTTGGTAGGCTGCAAGGGGGGAAAACCTGTGGTCAGACTCCCTGGTACAAGGGGGAAGAGCAGGAAGATGTAATGACAGACTAGGAAGCAGTCCAGGCAAAGAGCAGCAAGAGCTGGGAGAGTAAAAGCCCAGAGCTGCTGGATTGAGGACTGGCTGGAAGCAGACTTTGACGGTACCCTGAAACAGGGGAGAACTTTTAGGTGTCTTAGGTGGAGGGCTAAGCCATGAAGAGGAAAGTGCTGCAGCTCCAGGTACGAGAGGCCATACAGTGAGTGAGTGGAATGATGGGCTGAGTAACTGCGGAAAGGGGTGTCAGAGGTAATTCCCCAGTTGAGCCACAAGGAGGTGCTGCCGAGCAGTGAGTAGAGCAGACACTGTCACAGTTGGATATTGTAAATACTTGCCTTTAGACTCTTTTCACAGCATTTCCATTCACTGGCCGTATCAGTCGCTCTGTTAGACTACTGCTGCTTCCTATGTGGCATCTCAATTACTGGAGGTTTGCAACCATGGTAGTCCATTCCATATAATCCTCTGCTAATATCTTTGTGGAAGAATATTCCTTTTGATCTACCCAGATGTGTCTAAGTGGGATTTTTCTGTAATATTTGTATGAATATTGAGGGGAAATTGAGGCACACAATGTGCTGCATGGTAAACTAGGTGGTGGAAAAAGGCTGTTTATTCTTGTGAATGGCATCGAGTTTTCTTGGGTTTGGGGCCAGGGTCAATGGAGGGTCCATGAAGACAATGGCAAATCTAATCACTGGGACATTTGCTACTTAGCAACTAATATCCATGGATGGTCCACTCTCTGCAAGTAGCCAGCCATGTTTAACCGGCTGGACAACAAAGCACTGAGGAGGGGCCAGGTGGGACACTGGACACTGGACAAAGGGGACAGAGTGGGAGCCAGGTGGGGACACTGCCTGTCTGGGGCTCTGGGCTAACCTGGATGGACCATACTGTAACTTTCTTCCCTCCACGCTAACCACAGACTTTCTGTGCTGTGTTCTAGTTGACTAATAAATCCTTCTCTTTTGACAATGCTATGTGAAGGTCATTGCAGATGCTGTAGGAGGTGTGTTGCTCCCTAAGATTGTACAAGTCTCCCTCAGGGGTCTCAGTGGGACTCACTGAATGGAGGTAACGGTGGGAAGCAGGAGTGCCGAAGGACCAGAGGTCCAGCCTAAGGAGGCAGTGAAACCATGCAGCTTACCCTCAAAGAAGAGTGAGACCCCTTGTGGGTCTTTCTCACTGAAAGGGTCCTCCCATAAGCTGTTCCAAAGCTGGGGTCATAGCACAGATTGTGTCGATCCATAGTAGTAGGATACCAGATCATCCATACAAGATCTTTTTCTGCCTTGTGTTCTTCTGCCATCAACTTTCCCTTCCAGTGCCTGTAAACCTGCATCATGTGCTGCACCTCAAAAAGTGTGCCCGCAAAATTGAATCTTTCTTTTTAGAAGATCTGACACATTTGCTGAGTTCCAATACTTTTTCATTGGTTACACAGTCCATTATATTTTCAAAATTCTTCCATAACACCATCATTCAAAGGATTGTAGTTTCTTCATTATCCATTTGTTTGAATGTCTGTGTTTCACAGCTGTGATTTAACAGAGGCCAAATGTAAGTTAAGAGTCAGAATTTAGTCTTAAGATTTATATCCCTTCTCATCAGATGTTCACTCTTCTAGAATGTCTCTTTTGCTTGTGCTAATCTGCTGCTGACTTCAATATCCAATCTTCTATTTTCTGTAATGATGCTTCTTAGGTAGCAATGGTATCTCACTTGCTGTATGGGTGTGTCATTCACTAGAATATTGTGTGTTTCCGCAGGATCTTTGCATATCACCATAGTTTTTGTCTTGTCCACATTCCACTCTAGACCTGTCATAAATATAAAGGGAAGGGTAAACCCCTTTAAAATCCCTCCTGGCCAGAGGAAATCTCCTCTCACCTGTAAAGGGTTAAGAAGCTAAAGGTAACCTCGCTGGCACCTGACCAAAATGACCAATGAGGAGGCAAGATACTTTCAAAAGCTGGTAGGAGGGAGAGAAACAAAGGGTTTGTGGCTCTGTCTATATTTTGTCTTTGCCGGGGATAGACCAGGAATGAAGCCTTAGAACTTTTAGTAAGTAATCTAGCTAGGTACGTGTTAGATTATGATTTCTTTAAATGGCTGAGAAAAGAATTGTGCTGAATAGAATAACTATTTCTGTCTGTGTATCTTTTTTGTAACTTAAGGTTTTTGCCTAGAGGGGTTCTCTATGTTTTGAATCTAATTACCCTGTAAGGTATCTACCATCCTGACTTTACAGGGGGGATTTTTTTTTATTTCTATTTACTTCTATTTCTATTAAAAGTCTTTTTGTAAGAAAACTGAATGCTTTTTCATTGTTCTCAGATCCAAGGGTTTGGGTCTGTGGTCACCTATGCAAATTGGTGAGGCTTTTTATCCAACATTTCCCTGGAAAGGGGGGGTGCAAGTGTTGGGAGGATTGTTCATTGCTCTTAAGATCCAAAGGTCTGGGTCTGTAGTCACCTAGGCAAATTGGTGAGGCTTTTTACCAAACCTTGTCCAGGAAGTGGGGTGCAAGGTTTTGGGAAGTATTTTGGGGGGAAAGACGTGTCCAAACAGCTCTTCCCCAGTAACCAGTATTTGTTTGGTGGTGGTAGCGGCCAATCCAAGGACAAAAGGGTGGAATATTTTGTACCTTGGGGAAGTTTTGACCTAAGCTGGTAAAGATAAGCTTAGGAGGTTTTTCATGCAGGTCCCCACATCTGTACCCTAGAGTTCAGAGTGGGGGAGGAACCTTGACAAGACCATATTCATATATAATCTCCACTAACTTCATCAGACCACCTTCTAAATAACCAACAGCATTGTCATCTGCATAATGATTGTTGTTCATCTATTTTCCATTCATCTTAATACATTCTTCTGTTTCCTTGATTAATTTAATCAAACATTCACTATAAACACTGAATGAAATCAGGCTTCAGCAACTCATAATGCACCCAGCACTGGGAATATACAGTAATGCAGAGTCACAGATTGTGTTTGCCCTGTTGCACCCCTTCCTGACTTAGTGTGTTGCTGCAGGCACTCCTTTCCTCAGTTACCCTTCTTTCAGGGCCCCTTAAGAGCTCCACACTGTCCAAAGTGGTTTAAGAGAAAATTCCCCTGCTGGGGTTCTACTTTATTGAATACAAAGAATCCTGAAATAAAGTCTCTCCCCTGGGGCTCAGGAGTTACACAGACCTCCTCTTTGGGCCTGGGTTTCTCAGTCCTGGCCTCCCTGGCCTGTCGTCTTTCCCCTTGGACTCAAGGGTTGCACAGCCCCCTGTTTTGGGGCTTGTGGTCTCTGGGAGCGCCTTTCCCCTAGGAGAGCTTCTCTCTCTAAGCATGTCCCTGCAACTGAGTCCTGAAGGCCTTTTGTGAGCCCCAGGTGCTCATTAGTCTTAACTACCTGGATGGGCTCAATCCCCTGAAATTAGCTCATCACAGCTGCTGGGCCTGGACTCATGAAAAAGGGCCAGCAACCCTCAGTGTTGCCAATTCTCATGATTTTGTCATGACTCTCATGATAATTATAGTTTTCCTTAAAGCCCCAGTTGCTGGAGTCAAGTGGACATGTGATCATTTCAGCCTTCATTCTTAAAGAAAAACTAAGTTTCTAGCCCTAGTGGCTGTGGAGAAAGCTTCAGAATGTGACCCCAGTGCACCTTAAAAGCACAAAAAGCAGAAGGCAAATAAACACCAGATCTATTATTTTTACATGATCTCATGATTTTTGAACATTTGGGGTTGGCAATACTGTGACATGCAGGCTTTCCCTCAGCAGAGGCCCAGGACAAAAGCTATCCCAGGATTGCCTTTTTATTCTAATGATTAGCTTCTCTCCCAGGGAAAGGATTTGAACATTGGGTACCAGAGGACTTCATCTTGTCCAACACCATATTGAGCAGAGGGATGGATTGATGTTACAGGAAATTCCATCAGCCATAAGAATGGTTGTTGGGTTTTCTTTTGTTTGGGGTTGGGTGGGGGAAGAGTGTGTTTTGTGGAGCGGGAGATTTTCATTATATCCAGTTCTATAAATGTGTATGAAACTACCTTACATAGGATTTTTGCTCAGGTGGGAAAGGCTATATTTAAAGTCTTGCCTTTGCTTTTTCCATAAAAAAAATATTGATTAACCTTTAAAATTTGTTGCTGATTGTAGTGAGTGTGTGTATGAAACTATGAGAACAAGAAATGAAAATGAGCAACACGTTCACATCCATATTAGAATTTCCCTCCAAGACTGGGATGTTTAGATCAGGGAGGATTCTCCAGTGGTGAGAATCTTTAGAATAAAAGAAAAGATTGTGGCACCTCAGAGACTAACCAATTATTTTGTCTCTTAGTCTCTAAGGTGCCACAAGTACTCCTTTTCTTTTTGCGAATACACACTAACATGGCTGTTACTCTGAAACCAATCTTTAGAATGTGACTCTGTGACTGTTAAATAGCAGATGACCTGACCTCCTTTAATCCACCATGTTTTATAAAATGCTGAGCTTAAGCAGGAAGGTTGAAGTTGCCTCACATCCTGTAGGATAGTACTATATGTAGCACCACAGTTCATGTTGACTCTCAGGGTATGGGCTACGCTGCAAAAAAAAAAAAATTTTTTTAAGTGGCAGTGCACCTCGGGACCCAGGTCAACAGACTTGGGCTCATGGGACTTTCGCTATCAGGCTTAAAATAGCAGAATAGACATTCCCTCAGGCTGAAGCCTGGGCTCTGAAACCTGGTTAGTGGGGAGGGTCTCAGAACCTGGACTTCAGCCTGAGCAGGACCATCTACACTGGTATCTTTAGCTTCATAGCACCAGACCTACTAGCCCAAGTTCATTGACCCAGGCTCTGAAACTTGCTGCTGCATCTGTTTTGTTTTTACAATGTAGACACATCCTCACTGACTCTCACAAAAGGAGACGGGAATTAGTTGCAAAAAGTGGGAGAGAGAATACGTCCATGGTAGATTACAGCAGCATCAGTACTTCATTTCACTTCCAATTGGTAATAAATTCAGTTTCACAAACCTTGCCTCAGTCACTACTGAACTAGTACATAGGTCACTATACCTCCTGTCCTGTTGTAGGTGACACTGGACTGTCAAGAGCCCTGCCTCTTTCTAACCTGGTTGCTTTCCCCCTTTGAATTCTTGCAGAATTTGATTTATATTTACTACATTTTCCTAAACAGATACATAGTATGATTGGGTGGGAAGTGGTAAAAATAAAAAGCGCCCTATTTGCAAGTGCACTTTTAAATATACAGTCTCTTATATCAAAGCGTTGCTTCCATATTATTAAAACAAATAAAATGAGTAAATCTCACAAAGTCTTAATCTTAAAATAGGTGATTTCACTAAGAATAATTGGTATTCACAGACAAGATGAGCATTTTCATCCACCTAGTAATGAGCAAGTTAAAAGACACCTAGTGAGTTGTCTTAACAAAATTACCAAATGTAAAAGGAACTAATTACCACTTGATTCATCCGGAATACAAAATTGCATTAGCAATGGTCTGTCTACCTGACGTTATGTAGACTATGGAGCAAAGAAACTGAGCAGGTGCCTGGTGATCAAACACTCTGTCCTTACTGATGGCTTTGGCAGTAGTATGCTCTCATGGTTAATGGGGGACTTTTTAATGTATTCTATATAGGCTCTTAGAGCACGCTCTTTACTGACTTCCAGTAACGTATTAAACAATGTGACTAATATCTATCATGTGTCTGTTTTCTCCTCCTCTCCCCAGGGAAAGAAGTATAGATGAATAAAAAAGAACATAAACACAAAGGGTGGGTCTACACTGCATCTGGGAGCTAGCTTCTCAGCATGGGTCCACAGCTTCTCTTGCCCACACCTACCGTCCCAGGCTTCAGAGCCCAGCTCATACCCAGCCCATATACAGAGGGACAGATTCAAGGTGCTTTGTGGAAGGACACCAGAAATTGTCTGCACAACCTACAATACATGTGCACAGATAATCTAAAATTTAACAGTTCTGGGAGGTCAGGAATACATACTCAAATAAGAAGTAGGATTTTACCTCAGCTGCCAGAATGCACTGACTACCTTCCCACAAATCACCTTGGCATTCTAAGCTAAATACACCCACTCCCCCTTTGAAGTCCTGTGTCATAGATGGGGGTCTGGATGTTGAGAGGAAACGGTGAATGTGACTGGTTTATATACTGAGTACAGATCAAAACAAATTGTGTTGCTTCACTGTCCCCACTTCTGTGGGGTTTTTTGTTTTTGTTTTTTTTCCCATCTGACCAGGTTAGGATGGTTTTTGGCTGTGGATAGATGCATTTTGATAAATAAATAAAATGAATATTGTTGCAGCTTTGGCCCCTGTGGTTAGCACTCAGAGTCTTGCAGATTTGTGGAGAAGTCAATCATATGAGTCAGGTATGTTCTCAGAGTGATCTTGTTTATTTACAAAAAATGTACATAACGTCCCTTTCCCTTTGAACACAGTAGAAATAAATGGCAGGCAGTATCCTTGCTTTGAAATCCCCCAGTATGCCACACTAGCAATCTCTGTGTCCAAGAAGCTCTGTCTTTCGGTGTCATCTGAAGTGCCACTCGCAACTGCTTCTCCAGGCTTTCTGTGGGCTCTTTGCCTGTAAAGACATGTCTACCCTGGAGCTGGAGGTATAATTTCCAACTTGGGTAGACATACCCATCCTAGCTTGCTAAAAATAGTAGTGTGACTGCTGCAGCATGGACGAGCCACTCCAAGTGCAATCCCATCTGAAACCCTCCATGCACACGTGGGGTGATTATTCCAACCCAACACTCAGGCAGCCACAGCAATGCTGCTATCTTTAGCCTGCTAGCTCGATGAGTGCTAACGCAGGTATGTCTACCAGAGCTGGAAATTACACCTCCTGCTCTAGTGTAGACTCGCACTCTTATTCCATGACTTTGCTACCAGGCAAACACCAAGGCCCAGACTATGTAGCTCTGACCTGCCATGCAACCTATCATTTGGTGTTGTCCCCCACCCCATTGTTTCCAGCTGTCTTTACTATATAAAAGGATTTTAATTGCTGTTTCCTCTGAGCCTGACAAAGAGTCCGTAGCATACCCATGGGCTTTAAGGAGGTCTACAATTGTCTTTGGATCAAAGATGCACTTGATGGTAGCCATTAGCTCCTTCCATCATAACAACAGGCTCAAATCCTAGAGGTCAGGTCCCCATGAGCCTAATCCAAAACCCACTGAAGTCAGTTAGAACCTTTCAATTTATTTCAATGGGCTCTCCATTAGGAACTATACTAATTTAACTAACCTGCCTAATTTACCCTAACCTACCAACTTTCACTAAAATCAGTACACAAAGATGTTGTCTGCTCACAGAACTTGCCACACAGAACTCCAGAGTTCTAATCCCAATTCCTGACACTGACCCCCACTGTTTCAGTGAAATGTGTGTATCTTTTTGTTTCTACTTTTGCAAAATGGGAATAATACTTGCATCATAGGGGTGTTCTTCTGTGCATTAATTGCTTAATGTTTGTAAAGCCTGTGTAAAGCATTTGGAGATGAAAAGCACTCTGCCAGTGCTAATTATTATTATTATTATTTATTGGTGTAGCTGTTGTTATGCAAAGCCTTGACCTTGGAGCCATTCACAAGCTGTGAATTCCAGAAGGCCAGGTCTCTGAATCCTTCCAGGACAGGTTACTCCTTTTCAGGGTGTGACATTTTCCCCCACCCCCCAGGGGTGCCACCTGGAATTGGGGTACTGCTGAGCCCTCTGACCCACCAGCCTGGGCTTCCTCTCACACTGTGCTGCCATGGCAAGCTGCAGACCCGCTCCTGGTCCTACACTTCCACTTCCAGCATTCACACAGGCAGGGACACACCCAGCTGCAGTTACAGGCAGGCTCTCTGACCAGCCACTGCGTGAACCAACAATAGAGAGGCTACAGCCAAAATAACCACCAGGTCCCCAGGCACACACTCCCCTCTGGAGTATAAAATAAAAATTATACCGTCTTGTGCTGCATAGGGAAACTCATAGAGTTTGCCCCTCTCTGAATGTGGAGAGGAAATGCAACAGCCCCCTGAATTAAGATTCCTGAGCACTTCACTCCAAACTTACTGGTTTAGATTAAAACATAAAATAAATTTATTAACTACAAAAGATAGATTTTAAGTGATTATAAGTGATAGCAAATAGATCAAAGCAGATTACCTAGTAAATAAACAAAAACACAATCTAATCTTACCATACTAGAAAGATAGGATTTGAATTATCAGTCTCACCCTGGCTGATGACACAAGCAGGCTGCAAATTCTTAAGGCACAAGCTATGCTTGCTTTGCAGCTTGGAATCCCCAGGTTTTTCATAAACAGGGTAGAAATCCCTTTAGCCTGGGTCCAGCACTTTCTCCAATTCAGCCTTTATTCCTCCGGTGTTTTTGTGAGTCTTCTTGTGTGGGGAGTGAAGAACAACAGACGATATTACTCCCTGCCTTTTATAGCTTTAGCATAAGGCAGAACCCTTTGTCCCAAAATCAGTTTGTGGCAAAACACTGACATCCCAAGATGGAGTCCAGAGCCATGGACCAAGATGATGGCCTGGTCACATGCCCTTGCATACATTGCTGAGTCATAGCAGCCATTAAGGCTATCTGGAATGTTCACATGAAGGTTAAGTTCTTCCAGGGCCCATTTTCTTTGCTAATGGTCCATCAGCACTGTCTGGTTTCTTCATTGTTGTAGCAGAAAGGCTAGTTGTGGGTGTCACCCAGAGTAAGCACATTTGAAATACAAATATATTCAATATTCCTAACTTTAGATACAAAAATGACATGTGCATACAACTAGGATAATCATATTCAGCAAATCATAACTTTTCCAATGACACCTCACATGACCCATCTTGTACAAAATGCATCATAATTATGTCATAATCGTATCATAATATCACTGTGAAGAATATGGGGTGCAGTGTCACACAGGGTCAATAACATGATGTCTTCTTTAAGGGAAATCTTGTCACACTCCATTTTTTTGTTGCAGGGCCATGCCCTTCTCTCCTGGGTATGCTCAGTAATCAGAAAAAAATCTTCTGTCCCATATGTCTTCATGTATTTATCAGTAAGGATTTCCTTGCATCCGATGATGAATTTGTATTGACCAGAAGCTGTCATCCTTCCTCTAGATCCTGGCTGTTGCCCTCTTAGCTGGGAACAGGATCAAATAAGAATCAAATAATATCATCTATCTGCTTAGCACTTTTAGTCTTGAATTTCAGAACACTTTGACAGCAAGATGAATTATGCTACTACTGAAATGTCAGCCACCTCTGGAGTGGAACACAGATTTTTCATTTTCCAAGTGCTAAAGAATCTGTTTACAGAGCATAGCAAGAGTACGCCACAGGCTAAGCTTGAAGTGGAGAATAATTCTGTATCATACACAAATACAGATGAGATCCAGCTCTTTTTAGCTTGCGAGGCCACAGAGATCTGAATACAATCCATGAACTTGTTTAACATGGCAGCTCATCATCAGCTAGTAACAGCTTTCTATCATTAATAAGCTATGCTGGATCTGAATCAGTCCTCTACATTTGAAAGGTTTTCTCTATTACCTATGCCCTGAGCGTTCTAGTCCAATGGGTTTTTGTTAGTTTATATGTTGGTTCACTTTCTGCATTAGAGTCGAGTTATTTTAAAAGGCCAGTATTTTTTTTAAAAGACCTTTTAAATTTAACAACAATGTGATTGCCTTGCATACTGACCATTGAAGGTGCTGAGCCAAAGCCCATTGAGTCAATGGAAGAACTTCCACTGACTTCAGAGGGAGTTGTATCAGTCCCCAAATGCCCAGTGGCATGGAAGCTTCTCTAAGCACTGAATTGGGGAAACACAAAGATTCCTCAGATCTCTTGATATCTAAAAACCTGACCTAACTCCTATTGAAGTCAACAGGAGTCTAGTTTTCAGTGGCTTTAATGGGTTCTAAATTAGTGGTTCTGAAGAAAACTGAGGAGAGGGTATTCTCAGGGAGTGGATGACCAATTTTTATATGATTCCATCTGGTGTGCTGGAACCATCCCAATGCTCTCCTAACAAGATGCAGAGAATCATTTTTAAAACCACTATTCCCATCAGCAGAAAGAAGAGCCTCGTGGTCAGAATGATTAGACAAAGGACAAGAAGACTGAAAGGAGTAATATAATGCAGAACTCCACAACAGTAATCTGTCCAAATTGTTTTTGGTTAGGTTGGATGTGCAGAGGTCTTTGTATTGAAACCAAACTAAATCACATTATATATATATATATATAAAACCTATACCAACATAGCAAAACATTTTAGATGTTATAATGACTAAACAAACATTGCCTTGTTTGGCAGAATTTTCAAATACATATCACTTCTTTTATATTTTTTATTACAATACAAATGTGTTTTGTGTTAAATCTATTGTTATGAGGAAATTAAGCCCCAAATCTGCCAGCATGGTTTTTCCATAAAATGAAAAAACCCTCCTGTATTAGATACATGAAAATATAAAAAATCTGAAAATGAAAAGAGCAGCCTTTGCGTAGCAAATTAATCCACAAAAATAAAAGAATTCTTCTGTGTGAACTTAAATGGTTTGATAGCAGAACACACCAAAAGAGGATAGTATGCAGGCTCCCAAAGGGAAAACAGATAATGTTTAATCATCTTTACAGATGCATCAGAGCTGTTCAGAAATTTATTTTTAAAAAAATCCAAGGCCATTAACCAGAGATTTGGTCCTTGTCCTGTATGGGAGGATTTCCTTGACTTTCCCCAATAACACAACCTCTTTTCAGATGATCTGTTCCGTGGCTTTTAACATTCAGGCCAAAATTTTCTATGTTGGGTGCTGATAATTAGGTACCTAAATCCATAATTAGGCATGTGAGTTAGCAAATTTCAGCCTCAAACCTTTCCTAATCAGGGAATGTATTTTACTCTCCCTCTTTTTAATATGGTTTTAAATATAATTTGCTAAGTATATTATACCTCACTATTTACCCCGGTCATTGAGACCATTGTTTTATTATTATTATTATTTTATTTTATTATTTGTAGGACATAAGCACCCAGAGACCTCAGTTAGACTGGAAGCCCAGCACTGTACAGACATCTAATAAGACAGTCCCCACCCCAAAGAGCTTGCATTCTAAATAGAAAAGACAGACATAGGGTAGGAGGGAAAACAGAGTCATAGAGAAGTGAAGTGACTTGTCCAAAGTCACGCACCAGCCCAGTGGCAGAGCCAGAAATAGCACCCTGGCCACTTTGTTTCTCAGTGTGTCATTTCTCCTTTCTCCCCTCTAGGAATTTCACAGAGAAAACACTCTAGGTACCTCCAAACATAGCCAGCCAGGTAGTCAAAAATAGGAGTACATGTGTAACCATGTGGGTCATTTATCAAGGGAGGGTGCACTGTTCATAGCAAAGGGAATATTGAACAAGTGCCAAATACAAATAAATCTTGCAAGGCTTGTCTCAGGATTTTTTGGAAGAGTAAATAACCTGACAAAGAAAGGCCGACAGTTTGACATAATTTATCTTGATTTTTAGGAAAATGTTTGACAGTGTCTCACAGGCAGCTGGTAAGGTCAAATCTGATGTCATCAGTAGCGAATAGGTGAAAAGTTTTGATAATGGGCCACACGGCAGCATAGACAGGGTGATAATCAGTGTGTAAAGAGTCTTTTGAAAAAAGGTAACAAATTAAGTACCTTGTGGCTCAATATTGGGACCAGTTCTGTTTAAGATTTATGCATGGAATTAGTGTTGATGTACCTTTGGCTGGATCTGAGCTGAATCACTGTGTTGTCTGATTTAGTCACTATGCAACTGGCCCTAAATCTAATCCCTTCCAGTGGATTAAACTCTATCACATTAGGAGAGTAGTTTAAAAAAATTATAGCAGCCACATTTAAATTAGAAATCTGTGTATGATTACACTCCTGGCTTCTTCTGCAGCAATATTCTGGTAGCATCACTTTAAACCAGAGTCAGTGTTGCCATGTGGCCCTTTTACACTGGCTCTGCTGGTGTAAAGGGGCTATAAACTCTGCCCCAGAGCTTAAATTCAGCTGGAGCTGTTTGGAGCAGAGCTCCAGTAAATATTTTCAACCCACTGGAATTTTTATAGTGTGTGTGTTGTGGGGACAGACACAACATGGGGGGCTCCGGAAAATACTCTAGGAGAATTTAAGACCTGCTCTTCCCAGATTTGGGGGCAGTTCAAGCATGGCATAGAGCTGGGGTAGAGGTTCTATGCCAGCCCCTTGAAACCTGTCATATACAGCTTAAGAGTGTGTGTGAGTGTGGGGGAGATGTCCAGGGAAAAGGCTGTTGCCACAATGGTCCTTGGGGCTTTGGACCCACACAAGGGCTATGTACCATTTAAGCCCTCCTCCTAGGCACCATTAAGTGTTGCTTATCGTAGGCAGTTGGGTATAGATTCAGGTAGGCCTGTGGCTGCTCTAATCTGTACTGGGATTAAACTGGAGAAGGATTGTAGAGGATAGGGTCATTAGGAAGTGCTGTGATGAAGGGAAAAAAAATCAAACAAAAATACTTACCACTCAGTGCCATTTCTGAAGACTGAAGAGCTGGAAAATAGATAACACATTAAGAATTTAAGACTGGTTACTATTCCTGAAGAATTTAAGCCTTATGGCTACTCCTTTATTGCTGATCTATTCAGATTGGATCCAGATAACAGTGATATTTTTATCTTTTGCCTGGAGAGTACCAAATTTGTTCTAAAAAAGCCCTCCACAGCAGCAATTCCACGTCATTTTGGAAGTGTCACAGACAAACAGAATTACTGCCTGTTAGGAATATGATGTTTTCCTGGCCAGGAAAACAACAGACTGTGAGTAACAGCAATTTCAGTTAGAATATTTCTGGAGTACACTGGTGCCTTCATCAAAAAGAAAGAAACAGAGTTTTGTGGAAATTTTTTTTGAAACAAAGAAGAAACAGAACAAAAGGCTTTAGATGTTAATGTGTAGTTTCCTCTTTTGTGTTCTAGCTCAAACTTGTTTAGGCTGAGCAAACATTTCTCGGACAGGAGACAAATGTTTATAATCAGACAGAACATGTACATTCTGGAAAAAGATGAGACTTTTGAAAAAGAGGCTTCAAACCTGAAGATGACGTAATACATGACATTAGTGACTTGTGACCAAATTTTCCAAAGAGCTCCGTACACCATGTGCTGAGCACTTCTGAAAATCTGGCCACTTATTTAGGTGATAGCTAAGGTCTTTTGTAAATCTGGCCCTGATTATGAGTGCTGGCGACTTTTGTAAATTTTTGGTGTACTGTCTTTCCTAGTACCACACTGTGGACCAAAGCTAATGTAAATGGTTCTTACTAAATTTTAGTCGGTGGTAAATTTGGCTCAGTGTCTGAGAATTGTGCTGGAGTTCTCTGCCCTTGTCTTAGAGCTTGCCTGCAAGATGGGGTAATGGGCACTACACACTAGGGGTGTGATTTCTAAACCGCACGAATGTGTTGCACATTAATTGGTCCATGTAGACCCTGCTGGTGTGCACTAAATGTTCCCTATTGTGCTTTAATGTAGTACTATTTCAAAGGGGTAAATGGACCAATTAATGTGCAACACATTAGTGTGCTTTAGAAATCATACCCTGTCAGGGTTCCCTCCCCACTCTGAACTCTAGGGTACAGACGTGGGGCCCCGCATGAAAGACCCCCTAAGCTTATTTCTACCAGCTTAGGTTAAAAACTCCCTAAGGCACAAATTCTCCCTTGTACTTTGGATTAGGTAACGCTGCCACCACCAAGTGATTTAGACAAAGGGCCATTTGGAGTTCCTACTCCCCCCGCCCCCTAATATCCCCGAAGCACCTACACCCCCTTTCCTGGGGAGGCTTGAGAATAAAGAAGATGAGCATAGACTAACCTTGGGTTTTTTTAGGACACTAAAAAACCCCAATCAGATTCTAAAAGAAACAGAACTTTTTTAGAAAGAAAAAAGGCAAAAGAAGCACCTCTGTAAAATTAGAATGGAAGATAATCTTACAGGGCAATCAGATTCAAAAACACAGAGGATTCCCCTCTGGGCCAAACTTTAAAGTTACAAAAAGAAAACCAGGAGTACACCTTCCTCTCAGCACAGAGAAAATCACAAACCAAAACAAAAATAAGCTAACGCATTCCCTTGCTAGTACTTACTAATTCGAATGGAGTTGGATTGCTTGCTTCCTTGATCTGTGTCCAGCAAGCACACAGAACAGACAGACCAAAACCTCCCCCCCCACACACACCCATTTGAAAATATCTTGTCCCCTTATTGGTCCTTTTGGTCAGGTGCCAGCCAGGGTACCTGAGCTTCTTAACCCTTTACAGGTAAAAGGATTTTGTGCCTCTGGCCAGGAGGGATTTTATAGTACTGTGAACATGAAGGTTGTTACCCTTCCCTTTATATTTATGACACACCCCCATAGAAGGCATTACCCCACTGTGTAGAAAAGCCCTATGTTTCTAAGAGGAGGAAGGGAGGTTCTTGTTGGACTATGTTCAAATGGATATTTTCAGCTTTACGGTCTCTGTTTGTCTTGGACCCAAGGATGCAAATAAAGGTTTGTGTAATTAACATAGTGTTTCTATTTGACTGAAATAGCATTTTTCCCCCTAGTTTTATGATGGAATACAGTTCCTCAGTGGTTAGGCAAATGTAACAAATGGCTTTATTATATCTAATTTTGCTTACAGGATCAGATAAAATATTATTAAGTGATTCTGCAACTGTCCCTCAGTATTGCCTCCCACACATATCAATTATGGCAAATAGCTAGTCCCACAATAGTGAGAAATTCTCTTCATATGAGTAAAAGGTTAGTTTCTGTACAGGGATAAAACAGGTAGAGGAGTTAACTTAGATCTCCACTAAGAAATATGGCCATATATTATAAAACAGGCCAGGTTTGTAGATATTCTGTATTCTCATGAAAATAATGTGTTGATTTTTTCCTTTTCTTTTATTTTTAAATCACCCATGGTACTAAAATTTGTGGACACCTTAAGGTGGAAGAGATGGTAGATGCTAGAGAAAATATTGCCAGACCTCATGAGGATTTGAGGAGGATGGGGAAATGGGCAGTAGAAGGGTTGGGGCATGGAACTCTTAAAAAAGATGAACCTGGAGAATGTAATAATATATCAAATTATTCTTCTGTAAAATTATGCTTCAGAAAGTACCATAGGAGAAAGATTTGAGGTTAGTAGTCAAAGAAAGATCTTGTATAAGGTTACAGAGTAACCAGTAATAATAATAGGAAAAAAAAATTACCATCACGAGACTCAAGTTATCCACAGTGTTTTGAGAAGACAGAAGCAGACAGCATAGACAGGTAAGCATTATCCAGCATCCCAGCAAGAGAGAACCACTAACTGAACCATTGAATCCAGAATAATTGAACCACAGTATTGAGATTAGCTAGCTAGCAAATTAAGATAACACTAACAATTGGTGGGTTTGTAAAAAAAAAAACAAAACAAAAAAACAACTCTAGCTCGAATAAAAACAGATTAGCTGGTTGAAAATAAATGCTTGACTGTTTTTTGTATATTCTAAAAATCTGCAACTTGAAGAGAAGCAATCTGTCATTTGGGGGGTTTACATCATACTCTAAAGTCACTTTAGAAGTAATTTGTCTGATTACCTTTTGCTGAATGCTGAGGTGAGGATGTGGTGGTTGATTTTCTTCCTTTAACATTAAGAGTTTTGTTGAGATGCAATTTTGATTAAACTCAAGACATTAACCAAAATTTTCTAACCTGGATGCATAAAATTAGGTATCTGAATCTACATTTTGGCACTTAAGTGGCTTGATTTTTCAGAGGTGTTGAGCACCTGCTGCTTATACTGGTCCTGTAGGTGCTTGGGACCTCTGAAAAATCAGTGCCTAAATATAGATTTAGGTGCCTAAGTACCCCATCTTGAAGATTTGGGCGTGTGTGTGTTTAAATCTTCTTAATACCAGTGGCTCCTACACTAATTTGAAAGTAAAGAAGGTTGGTTTTACCCACAAGTCTAATATAATTGATTAAACATACTAGATGGGTGCACAAAGTTAACATTAAAGGATGACTGGCTTTTTATCAAATACTGCCTAGGTAGCATAGATACAACACACTTACAAATTAATCAGAGCATAAATGAAAAGCTCAGCACACGTCCTAATTACTGATACTAAACTGATATGACCTCTGATTTCTACTCAATCAAGGTGATCTTTTCAATAAAGGATAAAATAAATTGGGTCTGATTGTGCTCTCATTTACCCAGGCACAATGCAAGATTAATTCCACTCCACTTCATGCTAGTTTAGAAATGGTTTGAGATCAGAACCAGGGTCCATTAACTTTCTTTGCTGTCTCCAAAGCAACCTATATAAATAATTACTTTTAACCAGTGTAAAGATTTATCCCTTTGAATACCTAAATAATACTGAGCATTGTCCATCCAACACTACATTCCTTCTCTTTCTATAAATGACTGTTAGTTCAAATAAACCGGTTACCACTGGACAGAGGAAAAGAGATACAAAGAAAAAAGGTATCTATGGAATCTTACACTAATAAAGGTCTGTATACAGATATAGAACACGAAACTGAACCGTGCTTGAAATTATAACAACAAGAGGGAAAAAAACCTAAAAGAACTACACTTGGAAGCATGGAGAAATAGCAAATTAAAATTACAAAGAATTATAAATTATAGGCAGGTCCCTATCAAATATATAAAAATAGGTTATTCTTTGCCTCTCCCCAGACTCTGTGCCAAGAATTGAAGATGCTACTCCTCTATCACTTCAACAGTAAAAATCCACACCCTGGGTGAAGGATGACTGAATCTTCAAGATAAGCACTCATCCTTTTAGCATGTTCACTAGATGAGCCTGAGACTCTGCTTCCATTACAAGCAAAGATTCCTCCTATACCACCCAATTGTCTTTCCTTTTCCCTGGTGCATCCTGTATCCCTTTTTTGTTTATGCTAGTCATTGACTATGGATTAAAACAATGTGACAGTGATACATATGGCCTAAAATGGAACAATTTCAAGGCTATTGATCTAGACTTTGCTGACGACATTGCTCTTATCAAAGAAGATGCCAACTGACTACAAAAATGCACAAACCAAGTAAAAGAAGTAATGGAGAAGATAGGTTTGAGATACAATGCAAAGCAATGTAAAGTCATGTTAATGGGGACTACAGGGACAGAAATCAAAATTGGTGAAGAGAAACTGGAGAAGGTGGACAATTTTATGTATCTTGGAAGTACCATCATCCAAGATGTTACCAGTTTTGAGGAAATAAGAATTGGGAAGGCAAACGCTGCATTTGGAAGACTCAAAAACACCTGGCAACTCAAAAACATCTCTCTCAAGACAAAACTGAATGTGTGCAAAGCAATTGTTATCGCCATCACAACATATAGTCGTGAGACATGGCAACTTACCACAAAAGATACGCAAAAGCTGGATGCATTTCATCACAAATGTCTGAGAAGAATATTGGCAATAACATATAGAGATAGGAAGACAAATGAAGAAATCAGAAAAAATGACTGGACAAGGCACCCTCTCACAAGTAATCTACAAAAGAAGACATCAGTGGCTAGGACATGTGCTGAGAATGGAAAAAGAACACTTACCAAGTATTGCTCTTGAATCGAAGCCAGAAAACACAAGAAGAAAGAGAGAAAGACCGTGAATAACATGGAAACAAACAGTTCTGAACGACATCAAGCACCTCAACATGAAATGGGAAGATTTGGAGAGAAGGGCAGTTGACAGGCAAGGATGGCAAATGTGGGTAGCCCAGTGTGCAGCAAAGCATGGGGTGGACTAAGGTCTAAGGTAAGGTCAGGAAAACTTCTAGAATGTGAATCTTATGGGTTTCCTTGGCAAGAAGCATGTGGACAGCAGAACATTTTTTGACACATTCCTCTAAAACTCATCATGAGCCATACATATTTTTCTATCCAACCCAAAACAAAACAAAACAAAACATAAACAGTGGGCACCCAAAGTATGTGAACATTAGCCATATGTTTATGAGTGGCTCAAAACTGGAACTTCCCTTCAAATTTCAAGTTTGGAGAACAGGAGGAGGGCCAGATGCAGTTCCTCAAATCTGAAATGTCTTTATGGTTTTGTTTTTAATTTAGGTCAAAAATTGGCAGAAATCTATTTTGTATTCTGGCACATAAGTGTAAGAAATTTTGTGCAACCTGCTTATTTTGTGAGTTTTTTATTATTTTCAGGCAAAATCTCATAACTGCTTTCTTGAAATGTGGCTTTTTGTGGTAGATAATGCAGAAATTTAAAAATGATGTGAAGTCTGAAGAATGTATAAATTATTCTGTAGCAAAGAATGGGTCTATTGATAGGTATTTGTATAACACTCATCACCATGACATCTGAAATATATATGAGGAATTCCAAAATGTATTGTATACAGCAGGGATCGACAACCTTTGGCACATGGTCCATCAGGGAAAGCTGCTGGCAGGCTGGGATGGTTTGTTTACCTGCAGCGTCCGCAGGTTCGGCTGATCGCAGCTCCCACTGGCCGCAGGTTGCCATTCCAGGCCAATGGGGGCTGCAGGAAGCGGTGCGGGTGACGTGCCAAAGATTGCTGATCCCTGGTATACAGCATCATAGTAATAATAGTCCATAATGGTGGAAAGAGGAAACATATTTTACACTAGAAGCATAAGGAGGCAGAGTTAAGGATGAGTTTCCAATGTTAATTCTATTTCTGAGCTCTAAATTCCACATGGAAATCAGATTAATCTTGTACTTAGTGTTAAATTTCCACACTAAAGTTTGTAATTGACTATGAAATCATGTAAATGATGAAACTGGGTTAGACTATTACATTATGTCTAATTAAAATATAACTGCTACTATTCTAATTTATTTTACTAAATAATACAAGTTTCAAGATTTATTTCATTGTCTTACATTTATAGTATGCTGGTAATACATATGATTTTTTTTTTTTTAGGAAGCTATCTGCTTTTTGTAAAAATCGCGAACTGCCTAGACTACATGTAGACCAGTGGTTTAACAGAACAGATGCTCAATGAGATGATAACAGCTTCTTAATTTCATATATTTCCAAGCATACAAAACTGACATAATAGCCACTTGCGATCTCCTGTAACTGCAGAAATAATTGAGAAGTACAGTGAGCTGTTCGCCAAAGATTTGGACACTGACAAATAAGCCCTTCATGAGTTTGAGTTCATTGTCATTCACCCATTAAGTTGAACCACTGGGAAATTCAAACTGCTCATAAGCACAGGAGGCCATGGAACTGCTTGGCTTATTTGGTCACGTTCAGAATGAGATCATGCCCCATGATCTCACTCTGAACGTGATTATTTTTGGTCTGGGTGTGACTTAAGGCTTGAATGTCAGGAAGACAGAAAAAAGAAAGGGTTGAGAAGCATGAACTGGGAATTTGAAAGTAGAAACATAACAAGACAAAATGCTCAACCTGACTGGCTGTATATTGGGATCCCCTAAATACCTTTCTGATCCAGAAGAGAGTCTAACAAGACTTCCAAAGGGTCTTGCACTATAACATCACAATACATGATGCCGATAAGAAATGCACCGCAGAAAGGTTTGGAATCATGTTGAGAATAGGCCCAGCATCTAAGGGCTTGTCTATACATTGACTGGTTCCTGATTAACTCCATGTCTGGACACTCTTATTCTGGTTTATGTGGTTTAACTAATATACTTCAAATTCTGGAATACGAGTGCCTTGTTCTCATTGTGCTTACCCCATGAGAGCAGACAAAAAGAAGCTAGGTGCTTGGGGGGGGGGGTTGGGGGGGGGAGAATAATCCTTGCAAAAATGGGATTACCTCAATGTACTGGACACTGTGACTGAGTCTGATCACCACAAAGCAACCTACGTTTGGCTGGCCTGACAAGAGGTAGATAGGCAGGTAGGTGTGGGCGGAGGGCGTGTGTGTGAGTGAGAGAGAGTGCAATTGTCATAGGGCTGAGTAAGATGAATTTGTTGCTGTTATAATTAAGCCTTAATGGACAAGCCCATGTGTAACAAGACTAATATTGAACAGATGTCAGCTGATGGCTGAACACTACACCCCCTGAATTAATAGGATTTGCTGACTTGCGCTACCTAGCATTAGGAAATGTCCTGGCAAGGCCAGCCTGGTCAGATACATTAGATTTAATTAAGACTAAGCATGTGGAGATTTTTTAGTATTTTCCCTTCCAAAAAGCACTGTCGAGATCGGGATCTGATACACAAAGGAAATTACAGCACATTATGGTTTCTGTTATGGCTACCTTGTTTGGGAGTACTGCTGAGGAAGAATGCCCAAGTGTCCCATTTGTCACATGCCCCATTAGTGGCTGGTTCACAAAAAGGATATCTATCTGTTTAGAAACTTATAAGGCTCCCATCACCATAATATCTGAGCATCTCAAAATCTTTAACATATTTATCCCCAAAGCACCCCTCTGAGGTAGGGAAGTACTGTCATCCCCATTACAAATGGGGAATTGAGACTCAGAGACCCAGATCCACAAAGGTCTTTAGGCGCCTAACTTCCCATAAAATCAATGGAAGTTAGAAGTTAGGAGCCTAAATACATTTGTGGATCTGGGCTGGAGAGACTGAGTTCCAGAGTCTCAAAGGTATTTAGGTTTATCCTAGTTCACTTCCAAAGTGAATTAAGATAAACTGAATGAAGGCCACTTTAATTCTGAATAAGTGTCGACACAGAGATGTAATGTGGTTTAACTATTCCACTTCAAATTAACACCGATAGTTAATTCAAATTAATTTCCCTGCATGTCCTGTTATAGACAAGCCCTTCAGGAAGGAAATGACATTGGCACCAGCTCTGTACACCTCAGGGAATTTGAGCATAGTAGGCATGTAACCCTTCCCTTCCCCATGCACCAGTTCTGTGGGGAAAAACAGAAATTATATAGGTATAGCTAGTGCCACAGCTCAGTGCATTCGCCCCAGTGCTCAGGAAGTATTGTACCTTTCTTAGGCAAAAAGTCGTCTTCCCTCAACATGGGTCAGGTGCTGGAGGGGTTTTCCCTTCTTGCACACCACTTCTTGGCAGAAACCACAATTTGGCCCTATGTAGTTTTTACCTGCTCTGGTTGTAGTGGAGATGAGCTATGCAATGTTAATGTTTTGTAGCCTTGAGCATACGGTTCCACATGGGGAATTATGAGCTAAACTGGAAAAGATGGGGATCAATATGAAAATTGAAAGGTGGATAAGGAATTGGTTAAAGGGGAGACTACAATGGGTCACACTGAAAGGTGAACTGTCAGCCTGGAAGGAGGTTACTAGTTGAGTTCCTCAGGGATTGGTTTTGGGATCAATCTTATGTAATCTTTTTATTACTGACCTCGGCACAAAAAGCGGGAATATGCTAATAAAGGTTGCGGATGACACAAATCTGGCAGGTATTACCAATACAGAGAAGGACAGGGATATCATACAGGAAGATCTGGATGACCTTGTAAACTGGAGTAATAGTAACAGGATGAAATTTAATAGTGAAAAGCACAAGGTCATGCATTTAGGGATTAATAACAAGAATTTTTGTTATAAACTGGGGAAGCATCACTTGGAAGTAACAGAGGAGGAGAAGGACCTCGGAGTATTGATTGATCACAATGACTATGAGCCACCAATGTGATATGGCCGTGAAAAAAAACTAATGAGGTCTTGGGATGCATCAGGCGAGGTATTTCCAGTAGAGATAAGGAGGTGTTAGTACTGTTATACAAAGCACTGGTGAGACCTCATCTGGAATATTGTGTACAGTTTTGGTCTCCCATGTTTAAGAAAGATGAATTCAAACTGGAACAGGTACAGAGAAGGGCTCCTAGGATGATCCGAGGAATGGAAAACCTGTCTTATGAAAGGAGACTCAGAGAGCTTGGCTTGTTTAGCCTAACCAAAAGAAGGCTGAGAGGAGATATGTTTGCTCTGTATAAATATATCAGGGGGATAAATACCATGGAGGGAGAAGAATTATTTAAGCTCAGTACCAATGTGGACACAAGAACAAATGGATATAAACTGGCCATCAGGAAGTTTAGACTTGAAATTAGATGAAGGTTTCAAACCATCAGAGAAGTGAAGTTCTGGAACAGCCTTCCAAGGGAAGCAGTGGGGGCAAAAGACATATCTGGCTTCAAGACTAAGCTTGATAAGTTTATGGAAGGGATGATATGATAGGATAGCCTAATTTTGGCAATTAATTGGTCTTCAACTATTAGCGGTAAATATGCCCAATGGCCTGTGATGAGAAGATGTTAGATGGGGTGGGATCTCAGTTACTGCAGAGAATTCTTTCCTGGGTGTCTGGCTGGTGAGTCTTGCCCACATGCTCAGGGTTTAGCTGATCACCATATTTGGGGTCAGGAAGGAATTTTCCTCCAGGGCAGATTGGTAGAGGCCCTGGGGGGTTTTTGCCTTCCTCTGCAGCGTGGGGCACAGGTCACTTGCTGGAGGATTCTCTGCACAGTGAAGTCTTTAAACCACGATTTGAGGACTTTAATAGTTCAGACATGGGTTAGGGGTTTGTTACAGGAGTGGCTGGGTGAGATTCTGTGGCCTGCGTTGTGCAGGAGGTCAGACTAGACGATCATAATGGTCCCTTCTGACCTTAAAGTCTATGATTGAAACCCTGCACATTTGTGAATAATAAAGAAAAGCGTTTCTCCTTTGCTAGTGGCTTTCAAAATTGCCTATTGAGACTCCTGTGGGGGAATGAAGGGAACCTAGGGCAACATCTACACAGAGCTCTCTGTTCTCTGCTGCCAACCAGACAGAAATCTTTCATTTCAGACATCAGTCACCACAGACTGCTGTGATTCCTCCAAAGCCACATAACCTCATAATGTACTGACATTAACACAAATCAGTTCAATTAATACAGATAGGTTTGCTTCTGTTGGCAAACTACCATCCAAAGAGAGATTTCATTGACCTATTTTGTGATGATGCTTAGCCCTTTTTTCCTGAGAAGTAATATAATAATTTAATTCCATTAGCTTAATAATAACATGCAACAGGTGTGCCTGCATACCTTTTAACTTTCTTCCTTGTTTTTACATTGGTGTTTTAATTGGTTTGGGTTATTTTTAAGGACAGTACAAGTGGGAGTTCTTAGTATCTTGAGCCTTGATCCTGAAAATACCGAAGCACCTGCATAAATTAGGTCACATGAGTAGTCCCATTGACATCAATGGGATGCGTGCCATGAATAAATATATGAAGATGGGGGTGGTGCGTTTGTTCCTTTTTGAATGGTTAAGGAGGTGGGCAGCTGACTTCTGCAGGTGCTGGAGTTTTGAGAACCAGAGCAAAATCAGGAGGAAGGGATAGGAATTAACAGGGTTAGGGTCTAGAGCAGTAGGAGAAACACAGGCAGAACAATAATGCTGGCCAAGCAGTGAGATGAATCTATGTCCTGGGATGAACTTAAAGCTAGTGAGATGATCCTAAGACTTGAAGCCCAGAAGATTTTTCTGCCCCCTAGAAGCAAGACCTCACCAAAGGCTCATAAGCAAACTAAGCAGTCATGGGATAATAGGGAAGGCCTATTATCATGGATCAGTAACTGGTTAAAAGACAGGAAACAAAGGGTAGGAATAAATAGGTTTCAAAATGGAGAAAAGTAAAAAGTGGTGTCCCCCAGGATCCTGCACTAGGACTAGTGCTGTTCAACATATTCATAAATGATCTGGAAAAGGGAGTAGACAGTGAGGTGGCAAAGTTTGCAGATGATACAAAATTCCTCAAGCTAGTTAAGTCCAAAGAGTTACAAAGAGATCTCACAAAACTGGGTGATTGGGCAAGAAAATCACAGACGAAATTCATTGTTGATAAATGCAAAGTCATGCACATTGGAAAATGTAATTCCAACTACACATACAAAATGATGGAGTCTAAATTCACTGTTACCACTCAAGAAAGAGATCTTGAAGTCGTTACAGATAGTTCTCTGAAAACATCCACTCAAAGTGCAGTGACAGTCAAAAAAGCTAATAATGTTAGGAATCATTAGGAAAGTGATACATAATAAGACAGTAAATATCAATATGCGACTATATAAATCCATGGTACACCCACACATTGAATACTGCGTTCAGTTCTGGTTGTCCCATCTCAAAAATATATATTAGAAATGGAAAAAGTACATAGAAGGGCAACAAAAATGATTAAGGGTATGCAACAACTTCTGTGTGAGAGATTAAAAAGACTGGGACTTCTCAGTTTGGAAAGAGACAACTAAAGGGGAATATGCTAAAGGTCTACACCAGTGGTTCCCAAACTTGTTCCGCCGCTTGTGCAGGGAAAGCCCCTGGCGGGCCGCGCCAGTTTGTTTACCTGCCGTGTCTGCAGGTTCGGCCGATCGCGGCTCCCACTGGCCGCGATTCACTGTTCCAGGCCAACGGGAGCCGCTGGAAGCGGCGTGGGCCGAGGGACGTACTGGCTGCTGCGGGCAGGGGCTTTCCCTGCACAAGCGGCAGAACAAGTTTGGGAACCACTGGTGGAGAAAGTGAATAAGGAAGTGTTATTTACCCTTTCACATAACACAAGGACCAGGGGACACTTGATGAAATTAATAGGCAGCAGGTTTAAAACAAACCAAAGGTACTACTTCACACAATGTGCAGTTAACCTGTGGAACTCATTGCCAGCAGATTTTGTGAAGGCCAAAAGTATTATTGGATTAAAAAAAGAATTAGACAAGTTCCTGGAGGATCGGTCCATCAATGGCTATTAGCTAAGATGGTCAGAGATGCAGCTCCTTGCTCTGGTTGTCCCTAAGCCTCTGACTTCAAGATGCTGGGACTGGATGACAGAGGACGGATCACTTGGTAATTGTCCTATTCTCTTCATTCCCTTTGAAGCATCTGGCACTGGCCACTGTCAGAAGACAGGCTACTGGGCTAGATGGACCATTGGCCTTGACCCAGTATGGCCATTCTTAAGTCCTTACATTGATACTAGGGCTGTCAAGTGATTAAAAAAAATAATCGTAATTAATCGTGCTGTTAAACAATAATAGAATACCATTTCTTTAAATATTTTGGATGTTTTCTACATTTTCAAATATATTGATTTCAATTATAACACAGAATACGAAGTGTACAGTGCTCCCTTTGTATTAATTTTTATTACAAATATTTGCACTATGAAAAACAAAAGAAATAGTATTTTTCACTTCACCTAATACAAGTACTGCAGTGTAATCTCTTTATCATGAAAGTTGAACTTTAAATTGGCCTGAAAGTATTTCTACGAACTGCTTAGCCAGCCCTGATTTGCAATCATTATCTTGTTTCCAGAATTGACATAATGAACCCTCTGGCACTTGCATAATAGCTAATTAAGTAAAAAGATAAATGAGAGGGTTTCTTAAATTTTTAATTAAAAAGCTACAAATATAATTATTTTTGCAGCCATGACAAAATATGGCAAAACACTTTGCATTTTACATTTCACAGTCTTGCTGGAATAATTAATTTTGAAAATAAAACTTCCATTAGGGGAAAGGGGATACACTGCATTATTAGTCTTGTAACATAAACAGAGCACTCGGTTGTTATAGTGATGAAATAATGTTTTGGGGGGAGATATTCAGGGAGGTGAATTAATAATTTGATTCTGTCAGTAACTGGTCCAGGCAGGATTTAGGTTTTTTTTTTTTTTCTTTCAAAAAACACCAGTTCAAATTTACTACTCTTGGCAATGAAAATGTAAAGGTTACTCTGTATCTCCCTTGCAGTTTAAAAGTTGATAAAATTAGAGCTCAAAAGACATTAAAATCACATTGAATTATTTTCTGCTACTTCCTGGTATAGCCAAAATTTTTACATGATGGCCATTTATTTTTAGAAGAAGCAGATAATTTTGTATCATTCCCATGCTTTATATGGGTCGTGGTTCCAGTTTACGGAGGCACAGAGTGGGTTGAAGGTTGCTGATTGTTTCACAGAGTGATTTTTAGAACGTATGTGTTCTGTAGAATTCTGAAAATTTTGGCTGGAGTTAGTCAAAATACAGCTGGCAAATAAACTGAGTTCCTTGTAGGGAGTGGTGCGGAACCATATATCCACAGGATGGGTAATAATCCCTCAGGCACAATCCTTCATCCAGCTCCCCAATAAACAGGGTTGATGTGTTCATGTTGCATCATCCATTTTGAGCGCCCAGCCAGCTCTGCAGGCCAATGGAAAGGTAAAATGTGGCTTCTTTCCACTCTTCTGGGGTAGGTTGCTCCTCTTGGGAACAAGAAGAGAGCAATCTCTGGGCTTCATAAAGCACAGGGATTACTTTTCTGTCTAGTCTTTGTGCAGGATGTACAATGAAGGTAAGACTATCTGTAACCTTAACCCCCTTTGTACCCCATCCCTGCATGATGTCTGGCCCTATAACGTTCTGATTTCCCCTTTTATGTCCTGCTCAGGTGTCTGACTTAATAACTTGACTGCCAAGTCAATAGGCAGAGCAATTAATTCTCCACAGTGGCTTTATTGTGGCTAATCAACATTCAAAATGACTGGAGTTTTAATAATCTACTAAAACTAAATTCGTTTGTTTAATACCTGCTTCACATTCAAAGTGGAAAGGAAGCTCCTTTAGGCTTCATGCAGCTAGCATATTGTTAATTCGTTTTTAAAAGCCATCAAAATGACTAAAGAAGACTTTTCTCAGGGAAGCAAGTCTATGTTGCCCTGTTGGGCCCTAAAAGCTCTGTCCTGGTAAACACAAGATGACCGTGCAATTAAGGAATAACTTACTTTTACTGTGCGAATGTATAACAACAAGTTAAACCTGACATTATATTTAAATTAGAACATAAATATAGCTATGCATAATTCAACAGGAAGTTGCGCTTGTAGTCAGATTAGACAGAGGGTGATTGCCCCTGGATGATAGTTTTTCCAAGTGCTGTTATTACATGGCTGTAATGAAGTCAGTCTTTGGGCACAGGGTTTTTTTTGCATCCTTGACAGGGAAAAGGGATTTATCATCCTTTCTAGGCACATGTGTAGTGGATAGGGTTTGAATCCCTCCCATGTATAACTGGATTGTTAACCTTATTGACTCATCACATACATATTCAGAGCCTGCTCATGTTGAGCTTTCCATCAGCAGGGCAATGACAAAAATATATCACACATTGCTTCCATACCACAACAATCCCATCCCCCCATTCACACACACAAACACCAGCAAGGTAGATCTACATGTCTTCTATCTTAGGTATTTCTAATGTACTTTTTTAGTGTCAGATCTAGGTGCTTTCTCAAGACTTTGCATGAGCGTATCCACCCAAAAGGCATTTTTATTGCCTCATTTGCTCTATATAAATAACCTGTCCTAAAGCTGGACACATTTAACTCTATCTATGGCAGAAGTATACAGCAAAGGTCTGTCTTTTTATGGCTCAGCACTCAAACAGCTGAGAAGCAGATAAAACATACTCCATTTGTTCAGTAATTCATTTCAGCCCTTGCCAGATTGATTTCCATGGGTTTGTTTGCTTCTTTCTACACCCTCCTTCAGAATAATTCTAACTAGAATGATTTATTAACTTGATGCCAAATTCTTTGTTACCTTAATAGTTAGATTAACTTCAGGAGATTTTTTTTCCCCCAGGTGCTTGGGGTGATGCTTTTCAGTAATGAATGAATAGGGTCAGAACTGTTGGGCATTTTTCTGATTTCCTGTGCTAAATTTTTGCTTTCCTAGAGGCATTCTGAGTAGACATAAATAAGCTGGCAAATAACTGTTACTCAGAATAGCCTCAGAATACCTTCTCTCCAGTGGACACTCTGAACAGGGTAACTAGATTTAAAACCTGCCTCATGACACTGACTCTGGGGATTCTCACTATCTAGAACAGTATGAAGTGGTCACAGAGCTGAAATTTCCAAGAAATTAGGATAGGTTAGATGTCTTCTATCTACAAATGGAGAATAAAATTGGTAACACTATAATGATGTCTGCTACTTTCCGAGAATAATAAACTCTCTCTTACAAGAGCCCAGAAGTGCCCATGCAATAGTGTTGACTTGGCACTTCAGTGCAAACGTAAGTTGTGCACCATCGCCTAAATCAGGATATTAACATCATCATGCTGGGCGCATATCGAGACACGTCTTTAGGTGACACGCTTCTGTTACACTGTTAATGTAATTTTACCCAGATGCCTTTGGCACAATTTGTAGATCCTCTAAGTGGTGGTTTTTGTCATGTGTGAGAGAGAGTGGAGCAAGAGAAACTTAGGGTCACTGCTTAGTGAAGCATGTAAGCCAAGATCATTAGACCTACCAAGCCTGTTTGTAACAGTTAGCATTGTGGCAGATGCTGACACTGTCTGAGCTGCGCTCTTCCCAACAGCGCCAATGAGAAAACAAGGTAGGCAGTCAGATACCACAGTTAGTGAGATGGCATCAAAAATAAAAAGAGAAACAAAGTGTTTTGGGGGCTATGATGGAAATAATGTGTTAAGTAAGCCTGGATAGCTCAGTCAGACGAGTATCATATGCTTTATCTGAAAAACTGGAGTTCAAGCCCAAACAAGGGGGTAAACACCAGGGAAAGAGAGAAGCTTTTAAGCTAAAGGACAATGTTGGCACAAGCGCAACAGGGTGTAAACTGTCCATTAATAAATTTAGGCTGGAAATTAGAAAGTTTCCAACTGTCAGAAGTGTGAGGTTCTTCCCATAGGAGTAGTGGAGACAAATGAAGGAACTAGATGGAGCTTGTCTGCCAGCAAGGAATTGAATTAGTGTCTGTCAAAATAGTGGTATCTGGTGTGACTGTATTTTTGTTGGAGCTGGTTTAAGTGTATATCATTCAATCTTTCAGTGACATTTTTCAACAAAAACTGTCAATACAAACTTTTTTGAAATATATTAAAATGTTTGGAAATATTATTTAGTTTAAGTGGGGAAATAACATCATTTTCCCCCTTTTGCACTTTCTGCCCTCTTTTCTCTTCCCCTCTCACCCCCCCACCCCACAAAAAAAAGGTGGTGTGGGAGGAGAACAAGAACAAATGGATATAAACTGGCCACCAGGAAGTTTAGACTTGAAATTAGACGGAGGTTTCTAACCATCAGGGGAGTGAAGTTTTGGAATAGCCTTCCAAGGGAAGCAGTGGGGGCAAAAGATCTATCTGGCTTTAAGATTAAACTCAATAAGTTTATGGAGGAGATGGTATGATGGGATAACATGATTTTGGTAATTAATTGATCTTTAAATAGTCATGGTAAATAGGCCTAATGGCCTGTAATGAGATGTTAGATGGGGTGGGATCTGAGTTACCCAGGAAAGAATTTTCTGTAGTATCTGGCTGGTGAATCTTGCCCATATGCTCAGGGTTTAGCTGATCGCCATATTTGGGGTCGGGAAGGAATTTTCCTCCAGGGCAGATTGAAAGGGGGCCTGGAGGTTTTTTGCCTTCCTCTGTAGCATGGGGCACCGGTCACTTGCTGGAGGATTCTCTGCTCCTTGAAGTCTTTAAACCACGATGTGAGGACTTCAATAGCTCAGATATAGGTGAGGTTTTTCGCAGGAGTGGGTGGGTGAGATTCTGTGGCCTGCGTTGTGCAGGAGGTCAGACTAGATGATCATAATGGTCCCTTCTGACCTTAGTATCTATGAGAGAGAGTCAAAAAGGTGGGGGGGGGGTTAACACACACTCCTTTTTTACCAACGGTAAAAAAGGTTTAAAAGTGACAGTGGATTCCCTCACCCCACCCACAGAAACAAACTTTTTTTAAACACCTCCACCTGCTGGAAATTTGTTGTTTTTAAATGTTTTATCAAAACACAGAAAATTTTTATCAAACAAAATTTTTTCATCAGTGTTTTCCTTTTGTTCCAAAAAACAATTCCAACTAGCTCTAGTGTTCACTAGGAGCTCGACGGAGACCGCAACTTATTTCACTTTAGCCACCAGATGATAATGATTCCAGCTAACATGGACCGGGGCTAAGTTTTGAACTGATGATCTAGAAGTAAAGCCTTTCTCTGACCAATCCACAGGCCCTAAGTTATTAAGTGGCAAATTTCCACCAGCAAAGACTGCTGTGTGGATGTGTTGTGAATCAGCACTTCCTCCAGCAGTCCTGGAAGCACACTGTGGCAAGCACAAGCCATTTTTAGGGGCTGTGCTGGCTGTGTTCAGTTCTATTCCATCACACTACACACACACAGGCACTCTCACACACATGCAGAGTGGAGGTTGTGACTACTCTGCCCTCCAAAACAACCCAGCATACTTCTCTCCACGGGAGAGCTACTGCCCCAGTCTCTGCCAGCTTCTCCAGGTCTAGATCCTGAATATATTTCTTGGAATAAATGATGTAGCGGACAGATACCTTAGTATCTAAGATGATGAACTCTGATCTGTTCAATTTAATGAAACCCTTGTCCTCTGCTGACAGTACAAACTGTGTTTTTGATACCTTGTATTTAGCCAAGCCTTTGAATATGTAAACACCATCTTAGTTCTCAATGGAAAGAAGTCAGTTTATCTCTGGGAGTGGTGGTTTGCAGAGCTTTGGCTCTGACAATATTTTTTTGTAAATATTTGGTTGCTGTGTGCAGACTCCAAATGGCAGATATTCTTAACGGCCAGGACTGAACTGCTTCCCCTTTTCTGTGGTTAAATTGGCTATAAAGCCTCTCACTCCAGGTATTAACAACCAGAGCTTGGATGTATTTGGGATGGAGTGAGGGAATGTTATAAATGAATTAGTATGTTCAGATGACCTGATTTATTTATTTTTTCTAAACTGATTTGGAAAATCAATCCCCACCCTGGCACTGTAAATAGATATAGCTAATAGACATAGCATCATTAACAGACCTAGCATAAGTAGTTAGCTTACTGCATAGTCAGGGTATAATGTTAGTAACTCAGATTTCTTTTGGGTAGGAAACACATTGTATGGGCAGAAGTTTCTCTTCCTAATGTTTCTAGCCCTTGCCTGGGCATGCAGTTGGTGTCAGTGTTTTTTGAGCTGTTTAAATCTAACTATATGTCTTCAGTTAATAAGTGGGATCACACTTGATAAACTGGGGAGTTGGTCTTCCTGTGGGCTGGGTGAATAAATGGATGATAAACCATATATTCCCTGTATTTCAGCAGGTCCTTTATTTTGTGATCTGCATTGTTCTGTGTATATTTGCAGCCACCATAAACCTCCCAATTGCCTGAAATGGCTCTGGATAGGGAAGGAGGAGGATGGGGTGAGTTTTCCAAACCCTCAGTTGTGCTATTTGGTTTCGATGTCTTGGGAGATATGCTTTCTAAGGACGCAATTTTCAAAAGTGACCACTGATTTTGAGTGCCTCGTTTTTTGGAGACCCAACTTGAGACTGGTTAGGCCTGATTTTCAGAGGCTCAGAGCACCCAAAGGTTCCACTGACATCACTTGGTATTTTGGGTGCTCTGTCCTTTTTCTGAAAATCCAGCTTAAAGGGTTTCAGGTTGGGCACCCAAAGACTGAGGCACCTGTAATCAGTGGTCACTTCTAAAAAATTTCTCCAGAGTAGTCTGAGCTGGTCACTGTAGCACCTCGTACAGTGGCGAGTTTAGAAGCGAGTGTATGATTTGCCCCCATTCTGTAGGTTAGGTGCCTAACTAATTGAACCCTAATTGAACCCATTCCATAAAACCTTATTAATCTTAGTTGGCTGCACTGGGATTTCTATGTACAAAGCAGCAAAGAATCAGATCCTATGTGTATTTAATTAATTGTTAGTTAGCTTTGTAGGAAAAGTGTCCATCCATTGCTCTGGGTGCTTTCACAATAATTAATAAAACACACTGGAGCTTTGTGCTCCCCTTTTTCATTCAGTCCTCAACTACCAACAGACTTGCTCACTCTGGAGAGAACATAGTGTGGATATAAAGCACAAACCTGTCTGAAAGACCTGGTGTGGGGGTTTTATTTCATTATGAAAAGAACAAGGCAGATCTCAGGAACCAGAATAAAAATTGTTTGGGAGTTTTTGTTTTGTTTTTAAAGAAGGTTAAAGTTTGGTAGCTTGGATTTCCCCCCTGGTTATTTCATTCACATTTGTTGTTTATAAAAGCGGTATGATCAAATGAGCCTTCAATCTATTCTTACCCTCACTTTGTCAGTCTAGTTTGTCTTGTTGTGAGTTTATATTTCTGCCGAGGCCAGAATCTCCTGCTCCACATGAAGAAAGGAAAAATAAATGCCAGAGGGCTGAAAAGGTCTTGGCAGCATTTTAGTCTGTTGATTATATTTTTGTTTTCTTATAGCTGTTTTGAACATACTTTGAGGATTTCCTGTTTGTGAGCTATTTTATCTGATCCATGCACCTGATTGAAGCATTCCAGTTCAGTCAGTGCTCTCACATTAAACAAAAATGCTTTGAAGAGTTTCCATGTAAAATCAATGTCAGTGGTACATTGGCCTTCCTGAACTGGGATCTTCTTATCTGTATTAGAGGGAGTATATGTGTGTTTTGGCATGAGCATCTTTAAAATAACATTCCTTAATGAAGCAGCCAGATTTTCTTTCTCTCTCTTTCTGTCACTCTTCTCTTCCTTGTTTAAGTAAACACAGTGTTTATGACTTAGGAAGCAAAAGTACTACTTACTGAAGCCCTTTATATGTCCACAAGGTGTGAGCAGCTTCACATTAATAAGAAAGCTGCCTTGGAGAAGCTGCTTTGAATTCATTCTGCACCTGCCATTATTCCCAATCTTCACTGAACAGAGATTATTTATTAAATTATGAGTGAGTATAGTGAATCCCCAGATTCACAATTCTGGAACGTTCAATGCTCTGTGTATCTGTAGAGCCAATGTAGCATTTGTGGTAGCAGTGCAAGCTTCTCTACCACTGGGTTGTCAAAGGGCCTCATCAGTGATCTGCAGGGACCACCTTAGAGTTGAGAAGAGGTAGTTCGTTTCCCCCGGGCACAGACAATCTTTGGTCTCTACACAGAAACTGCCAACAAGAGTGTCATTTAGTACAGAGCGTGGTTGTGATCCCATCCTTTTACTGAAAACATGTCTGATGGCTGTCGGATTCTAATGACTTTCAGCTACTTCCATTTGGCTGGATTCAAGTTGGTGGCCTGGAGGTGAATATGGATGCTGCACAAAACAGATAGGCAGGCGAATAAATACCCTGTTACCAATCCCATTAGCTATCCAGGGTTTATTAACATTATTTTATATCCCAAGTAAGAATTTATGCGCTATGGAATAAGGTGGGCCCCTGTCTCTTTTTCCTAAACTTGGAGCAGTCCCTGAACACCGGAAGGGGGAGAAGAACTCCAGTGCTTAATCATACTTGTATGACACTGGTTATATAACTTAGATTGTGTGTGCTGCAACATTTTGTTTTGCAGTCATTAAATGGGTACTCTATTAAGAATTGCCTGATGTGACACACAGGTTTTGTCTTTAGGTGTGTACATGTTACACGGAGTAATGAGAAAGGACTTTGATTACTCAGCAAGTTTTTCAAGCTGGGATTGTCCAGCTCTGCTGTAAGAGTTGCTGTAAAAGTTTCTAATGGCCATACTTTGATGCTATAGCTAAGCCTCTGGGACTTGAAAACAAGGGACTACCATAAGACATAAGGGCATCATGTTATCAACATGTCAGAGCTCGTTATTATTGGATTGCAGCAGTGTCTAGAGGCCCCGGCTTGAGAGGAGGGGCGGGGGCAGACAGCCATTGTGCTAGGTGCTATTGCAGTCCTGCTCCAAACAGTTTATGGTCTTATGCCAAGATATAACAGCAAGGATGCAATGAATAGGCAGGAGAGGGTGAAGAGGAAACTGAAACAAGCAAGCGGTATTCAGTAGGTAGTAGTGATTGCTTACCACCAGTCTAACCACAATCAACTGGCAGGGTTCCATAGCCATCAAGATAGAGGTGAACTTTGAGGAGCAATTTGGAGTGACCTTATCACCTGCCATAAGTGTTCTGTGAAAAACTGCTTATAGATAAAGAAAGGACAACTTGAGCCTAGCTCACAAGTGTCCTGCACGTGCATCCCACGGAGGAACGTAGGCTACTTTTTGACTGGCGATTTGGTACATAAATGACTTATTGCCAGGCTTACTGTGTACATTACCACCTCCTCCCACAAAGGCTGGAACTCTCATAAGAACTCTATGCTTTGCAACCCATCTAGGTAGGCCAATGTGCCAGTCTGCAGAGGATAATGAGGCAGAAACAGTGTGATTTATATTGAAAAAATAGTACGTGCTTCAGAAGCTGCTGCTAGTGATCATGGGGAAGGCGGGACAATAATTTTGCAAAGCACAGAACATGAAGAATTACATGTTTTCCTTTAAGAGAGGAGCTATTACAAACGCTTCCATACACAATCATGATTGCAGATGATTTTACTGTTACCTGTCTCGGCAGATTCTGTTCTCTCAGAGAAAATGTTAAGACTTCAAAATCCTAATTACAGGTGAATCACCTAGGACCTTCGCTGACTTATGCCGTATTCCTTCACCATGAAGAACTGCATAGAAATACTTTTGCTCAAAAAATGCACCAAATTAGGGTAACATCCTGTTCCAGAAGAACTCTGACTGGCAAAGGCAATAAAATAATATGTCTGGTGCCAGGCCCTTTGCAGTAATTAACTTTAAGCACTTAAAAGTAAAGTTAAATAATTCAGTGTGGATCCATCCAGTCTGTGGCAAATTAATTTCCACTGCAGTCCAATAGCAACCCCACCTCACAGGCGATAAGACACTTGTCTGGATTATTTATGTTTCCAAATAGAAGGACAAAACACAAAGTTTCACGTTTTCCTTTATTGTTTGCACAGTACAGGGTTCCCTTGTTGGCACAGGCTTTCTTGGGAGATTTCCAGTATTTTCTGATTTTGGCCGGGTTGGAAACACCACAAAAATAGCCTCCCTTGTGGTATCTCTGCTGTACGATGAAACCAGGAAATGCAGAAGTTTGTAAAAGACTTGTTAAAGAAATTAATTGAGCTTCTGGAAGGCCTATTTTATTTTGAACAAAAATCCTTATTTTTGATAAAGGTTTACCATGATTCTAATTTATTCAGATCAGCTCACCTAGTCATAAATTCAATTTACCTTTACATTGGATCATGGGTTTTGGAACAGTTTTTATAGTGGGGGTGCTGAGAGCCTTTGAACCAAATTATATACCCTGTATATAATGGAAACCTCTTCAAACCAGGGGATGTGGCAGTACCCTCAGCACCCCTAGCTTCAGCACCTATGCATTGGATTAAAAAATCCGCTTCACCTACACTTTCAACGCAGTGGTATCTGAAACACAGCAGTTATTTCCGAATCTGTGCATTAACTGTAGGTCAATAATGACTCTTAAATGGCACTCACTGTATTTACAAAAATGGATATAATATAATAATAATAAATAATATAGGGGGGAGGCATGGGGTAGGGGTGCTAAGAAAACAGTCCCTTTATTTTGAAATACAATGTTGGCAAACATAGGTCACACTGGCAAAACCAAATACTACCCAATGCATGAAGTAAACTGGCAATAAAAGAGAGAGAGATTTTATTTTCATGGCTTCCAGTTATAGTAATGTCATCCCCAATTCTGAAACCCTTACACACACTTACATGGGGAGATTTCATAGCAGCCTTCAACTACCTGAAGGGGTGTTCCAAAGAGGATGGAGTTCGGCTGTTCTCAGTGGTGGCAGATAACAGAACAAGAAGCAATGGTCTCAAGTTGCAGTGGGGGAGGTCTAGGTTGGATATTAGGAAACACTATTTCACTAGGAGGGTGGTAAAGCACTGGAATGGGTTAGCTAGGGAGGTGGAGGAATCTCCATCCTTAGAGGTTTTAAGGCCCGGCTCGATAAAGCCTTGGCTGGGATGATTTAGTTGGGGTTGGTCCTGCTTTGAAGAGGGGGTTGGAGTAGATGACCTTCTGAGGTCTCTTCCAACCCTAATATTCTATGATTCTATATACTCAACTTTACTGCTAAGAGTAGTCATGTTGATTTCACTGGGGTTACTTGCCGTCGTAAAGTAGGGTTCAGGTATAAGCATTTACAGGATCAGGGCCTTATCTGTTACTTGTAACTATGATCACTAGAAAACAGCCAGACAGAAATGTAATTTTCAAATTGACTGGTACCTTTAAGGAAATATATAAGTAAATGATCAGATTAGGTTGAAATTAAAAATGACCGCAGATCCAAAAACGTCTGAATTTTGGGGAGCTTGGGTTGGGTTCAGACCCAAACTTTATAGCATAGGCACAGAGAACCCTATCCAAACTGCTCAAGTGTTGCAATTTAAATTTAATGAGCTGGGTGAAACCTTGCTGTGGGTTGAGTTAGAACCTTGTCAAACTGATGTGTGAACAAGCCCGTCATTTAAGATAGTTGTAAGTGAGGGTAAAGAGGTTGCACCTAAAACAAAGCCTAATAGAGTCTGCCCAGAAACTAGCGCAATGTGGGTAGGCAGTGCCACTGGGTATCATGATCCAGGTATGTGTGTGTGTGTGTGTGTGTAAAGGGAGAACACACACAAACTGAAAAACACAGGAAAAAAGAAATCCAAGCAATAGCCAGTGACCATGCACTGACCCTGCGAAAAGCTAGATAGAGCTTTTGGGTTGGGGCATTGGCTAAAGAGGCTTGGGGCTACAAGCTAAGGAACTGCTTCTTTTGGTTTTGTTTCCTCCTCCATTCAGAGGAGCAGGACTTTGTACGTTCTTTGGGAACAAACAAGATTTGCATCAAAGGGAGAATCAGACTCCATCAATTTCTGCTTCTAACTGGAACATCCTCAGGCCCTGAAATTTGACTAGCCACTTGGGTCAAAAAGGGGCAACAATATTTACTTATTTATTACATTGATTACATCCAATTCATCAAGCAAGGATGTGTTGATGTCAGATTATTTGTATTTACCTTGCCGTGACAGAGCAATGGCTTATATCATTTAAAATAGTACATTCACTAGCAGTGAATCCCCACTCTGCTGGTGAAACTCTTCTGGATTCACTGTATCACTTCCAAGAAGTAATGATCTCCATGATGAGGAATAGACATGAAGCAGAGTAGGTACCATAGGAAATGTCTGTCCTTATTAATGAGCAGGCAACACGCCTTTGCTGTACTCAAAATATCACACCAAACACAGGAATAAAATACTACTTTCACAGTTAATTTTTATGAGGACATATACACTGTTTCTTTAATCCTATAACAGGAAGTCAAGTAGTAGGGGACTTCGGGAATATTCTAGGCAGAACCTCTGCAGTGAAACAGGGAGAAAAAAGCTTTAGGGATAATGTTGTGTACCTTATTCTAATATGGCATCTTGTTCTGTGTTAGAAGAAATCTGCTCTTTATGTAATTATATTTTTACCATTGTGGCGTGACAATCTTGATTTCCACTTTCTTATATTAAATACTTTGTTCACTAAAAATAAAATTAAATTAAAATAAAATAAAATTAAAATTGGTATGTACAAATGCCCTGTAAATTCTCTGACATTCTGGTTATCCACGCACTTTTATGGAAAAAAGAATATTAGTCAGGTGAAAGTAAAGTTGTCTTGTAGCTTGGAATACTGTCCCAAATAATCTGGCTCAAATTCAAAAGACAATACTTACACAGTTTGTTGTGTAGTCACATTTTCACTCCAGAGCTTGGTTTTCACTGACCAAGTTGAGATACTTAAACTGACTTTCAGTGAAGATAAGAGGAAAGAAATACAGCCCTTTTAGCAGATCTTTCCTCTGCTGATTGGAAGAAAGGCCAAGGCAAAGCCCTTTAGCATAGATTCCAGGAAATGGGTAGGAAGTTTAAGGGCACAATTGTTTAAGGGTACGTTAGTAATCACAGAATGGTACCTATGCCAGATCTGGGACTGATGAAGCAGAATAAACCTAGAAATACTGTGGGATTGAGTGTTATTAACGTAGTAAGCTAGGTAGCTATCTATGCTCTGAGACCTCATATATAGATACAATAAATTGTGCAACATAGAACATGCACAAAAATATCTGTTATCTTCACGGTTTCTCATGAAATGGCCATTGGTGGTTTTATGGATTCTAATAACTGTTCCTGAATTTTGGCCAGAGACTATTTATGACCAAACTCATAAAAGTTCATAAATATTTCAGCTGAGTGGGCACTAGAATATTTGGCAGATGGAGAGCGGGGCATTTGTGCTTGGAAGGCTCTCCATGAGATATTAAATGGGAGGTGTTCTGTGGTTATTTTATTGCAGCCAGTGGCCAGTATGTGTTTTGCTCAGTGTAAAAAAAAAAATTCCATAGTATAGATCATTTTTATTCTGAAACTGAAACACATATTATGCAGTATTTAGTCTCCTAGTCCAATTGTCTATCAGGCATTTTTTATTGCTTTTCAATGAAGAAAGGTTTAACATTTTCCCTAGGTATTATATTTTCCACTGTCCCTCATTTCGTCTTGCTCCAGCCAATGGCAGCTGAATGAGTCCAAGCAAAGCTTCCTCACAGCATTGCAAGGGCAGCTAGGCTGTCTGCAGACTGAGATACAGTAGGTTAACAGCGATGAGACAGTCTTTCATCCTTCCCTCCATGTGGCTTTCCCCACTTGTATGTTTGTCTCTGTGTATGTTGGCAATCTCCTGGAATAGTGACTCTCCTGACTGGTATGTAAAACCTTAAAGAAAGTCATTGTTTCTTCTGTAATTCTGAATCCCAACTGGGGGTGCTGGAAATTAAACTTGCAGTGTCTAAAAGTGTGGTAAGATCTAGGAGCCTAGCAACTGAGACTTTTCAAATGGGTTTACCAGATTTCTATGTTATTTAATAGCTTGTGTCTTGAAAGCCATTAAATTTACATCATACTTTATCAAATTACAAACAGTAATGGTCCAAAGTTACTGTTTTGCAAGAGGCCACAGACTTCATTTTGGATACAATTTATCTATACATTCTTTTGTTAGTTTTGATTAAAAATCCTATTCAGAATACTACACTCACTCCAGTGTTTTAGCGCTACAACTTTTCTTCCTCTTCAAAAGAGTTATCTCAGCAGCTGAGTAATGCTTTCTTTGGACGAAGTTCTTTTTGCATTATTTTGTTCATTGTACCCCATCTCATTTTCTGCAGTCCTTGGAAACTTATTGAAGCAGCAATATGATATTAGACCCTTAAACAATGTCACCAAGAACACTGTATTTCTAGTAGTGCTGTCCGATGTGCAAAAGCATGACTGTGAAAATGATTCATGCTACCTATTAAAGGCTAATTTAAATACTAGAATAGTGTTTTACAATTCAGTTGCTATAAATTATTGCGTCTGCTGTAGTTTGGGTCTAAATCTAACTAGTGTTTCCAATGTCCCAACAAAATCCATCCCCAAATAATTTATATAGAGAGAAAGGTAGAGAGAGCCATAATAGACAGATCCTTTTTTTATTTTACCTATATGAGTAATAATCTTTCATACATTTTAATACAATCCTAATGAAATCTAAAAAATAAATTTCATAGTTCATCTGCTGTTTTATTGCAGAGACTGTGAAGTAGTATATTAAAAATGTATTTCTTTCTCTAGCTGCTACTCCTTTTATCTTCTCAATCAAATAAATCAAACTTAGACTTCTAATTTATTAGCATAAACTCTCACCCAGACATAATCTGCTTGATGAGCAGACTTCTCTCCCTCTGTTATGGGGACATAAATTAGACTGATATCACTAGGGGAAAAAATGCAAATCCTTTACTTTTGACAAAATGTTGCAACAGGTTATGATTGTTTAAAATATAATGTTTTGTTTGGAAAATGTAGATATAAAATGATTAGTTATAATCACCATTACTTATAGTACCCTGCTTAAACATTTTATGATACAAAACAATTGAACATTACCTGGTGTACTTTTGATTTGTATGCTTAGAGGGTTTTTTTAGTTAAAATGTATATATATTTATATATAGTCATATGCACTAATAATATGTATATTGCACCTTTTAAATAGAGTGTCATAATTAAAACCATTTAAGAAACGTTCTTTCTTTTCGGCCCAGTCTTGCACTGTGGAAGACGAGGATTTTTGCCATTGACTTAAATGGAAATGGCAGTAGGCCCTTATTTGTTTGTGCATGGGAATAAACTTTTCAAAGTTTGCATTTACTCTCAATTGGCTGATGTTAGACTAGTTTAAGGCCTTATCCTGCTAGGTGTTGAGCACCTCCTGTAAGGTTTGGAGACCCCTCCACTCCAACGACAGCGGAGGATATTTAAGGACAGGGCCTCAGGATATTCTGGTTGATTATCTACCAGGAATATCACTGAGTATCATTTCTAATAGGGATTGTTGAATGGGCCTTTTCACAGAATTTTCAACATCTCACTTGTAATCCTCAGCAACGCTTATCTAAATATCTGTCAACAGAGAAACTTCATGCCCTCCATCCCACTGGATGGCTCCTTTTCTGCAGTTTGATCACAATATCCTAGTTAATAAGAACTGATGTAGGGTTTTTTTTTTTTTACCTTGTGGTCTCCACACTGGAATGAATATTACCATACAACAAGAATATTGTTGAAATGTACATTTTATTGGTGCAGAAATCCATCCTGTCTTTCTTATGCCATTTCTCTAGTATGCCTGGCATTGTTTAATGAACCACATGATACAGATTTTAACTTGTACTATAAAACCTCAAGGACCCTATTTTCAAGAACTCAGCAGCAACAGTCAAGACCAGATTTCCAAAAGAGCTCAGATGAGCTATGTCCAGATCTATTGAAAATCTGGCTACAACTTTTACAATGGGAACTGTTCAGTTCTGAACACTTTTGAAAGATCTTACCTTTATTAAGGTACCTAAATGGGAGCCGAGCTCTCTTGAAAATCTGGCCCTGACTGTGAGTGCTGACGACTTGAACATTTGGTTCTTGAGGTCTTTTGAAAAATCTGGCCCTACAGGGCCATTTTCTCATTTGTGTGTTGTATTATTTTGTAGGCTTGGAAGGATTTGATTTTTATCAGTAAGTGTTGGTAAATGTCAATTTCACTGTAGAAACAGATTAAAAATATTTTCATCTGTAATAATCAAAATTTACAAATAGGCAAAGTAAGAAAAATGCTGCTTGAAAGCTTATTAGAGTTTGATTTAAGGATATTGACTCTGTATATTTTGACATTGGATGCTGACAATTTGCGTTTTAACTGTTATACAGCTTTAACTTTTGAATCTCAACATCTATTGTCATTAAACAATTGTCTGACTCCCTCCAATGACTAACTCCCCTCTATAATTTCCTGCAACTGTGAAAATTTAAATAAATTAAAAACCAACCCCCCACAATACTTAAAACCCATAATTTTGCGCACAACTGTGAAAATTCAACGCAATAAAAATTAAAAATGCTGAAAAATAAACCTATATTATTTGTCAAAAATTATTAAAAAATGAAAATAGCATTTTGCCAAATCTAATTATTTGTAACATATAAAATGGGAATGTCACCAATGACTTTGTCAGCAGCAGTATTGGGCCTATGCTATTTGAACAGTTATGTTTTTTCAGTGTTTTGTTTCTACAGTATTGTCTCTTCTTTAGCTTTTGAAAAGCCACTTTGCCATAATCAGGATAACTGTTGTCTAGTGCTTCATACTGATATGGTAACCTTCACCTGCCTGCAGAATGTAACAGATACCAGTGTAAGCCTTTCTCATTCTTGGTGTCAGTGTAAAGCACTCTTCATGAGCTGTCAGACTGAGATTACACTGCGATGGGAAACTAAAGTGAAAAACATGCTGCCTGCTGTCAATACCTCCAAAGGAAGTTTCTGTTCCTCTCTCCCATGTATGTAATAGACTCATACTATATCTCAGATGGTTGTCAGATTGTCAATGACCGTGATAAGGTTTTCAGTTATCCCAGCTGGGGAGGCTTAAAAGTGAGTAGGAATTGCAGTGGGAAGCAGCTGCTCATATTTCTGTGATAAGCAGCCCCATAGGAAGATTTTTGCTCAATTTCTGTGCCTTGCATTATTTAACTTACCACCTGATGTTCCTGTCATGCAGTAAATCCAAAAAATTACTATTTGCTGAGGTTTTCACTGTTCCAATTTATGCAGAGACATAAGACAGTTTCCCACGTCTCTTAAGCATTTAAGATTACATGAGGGAACCTTATTGTGATATTTTTGATGGTTTCTCTTCCATTCAGTGGAGTTCCAGCTGAGCTTTTAACTTTTACTTAAGACTTCGTTGCTACAATCTGGTTAGCATCAAAGGTATATCAGCAAAATATCTGCATAGACAAGTCCCTGCAGGTTGATAATAATCAGGTACGCATGAAACAATAACAATGACAAAATCAGTGTAACAAAAAATAATTGGCCTAATGATCTCAGGTGGTATTAATTGATGATTAGCATGATACATTTACATTGCACTTATAAAAATAACAAGTTAAAAGACAAGGAACCTTCTCGCAAAGAGAGGCCAACTTAGATAAAAACAATTCAGACAAATATCATTTGCAGAATCACTGTGCAGGTGCAGCTAACAAAAGTATAGCATTCACTATCAGTATCATCTCTTTGTCTTGCAATGGCCCAGGAAGTGCTACACAGTCAACAGATCTTGGAGAAAGGAATTTTTCCTCCTGTGAGTCATCAGGAAAATATGTCCTGCAACTGGGTCTGAAGTTCCCTCTCGACTTGTGAGTTCCTAATGACTTCCAACCACTTCCTTAGTCTTATGAAATTATAGATACCCTGTAACATGCTAGAAGGCTGTTGACATTGCTGTTGCCAATAGAGCTGGTTGAAAAATACCAAGTGTTTTTCATCAGAAATTTTTTTTGGTGTACATTTTAATTTGTGATAAAATGTTTTTGGTTTTTTTGGTTCAGATTACTTTTTGACTCCTTTCCCCTCCCCCCCCCCCCCAACCCCCCAGTTCTAGTAATCAAGTCTTGGTGGGGTTTTTTCAAGGTTTCAGTTTTCTCCAAATAAGAGCTCCCTCGGCTTTATCTTTCAATAACAGATGTTTGGTTGGAGCAAGGATGGGCTGAGGAGGAGCAGAAAATTAACAACTAGGGCTTGTTACTGTAGTCTCAACGGTTCCTTTCTGTACCGTGCTCCAGCAGGAAACCCCAGTGAAGAATCCAGCCACTTAGACTGTGAACTGTGTTACATGATTTGGCCCCAAAACGTTTATTGCAAGTGCATATGTTACACTACTTAAGCTTATGTTAACATCAGAGTAGGATGTGTTTGAAAAATAGGCAGAAGACATGCTCTCCATTAATGCTGCATGCACACCAATCTTTAGCAGGCTGTCTGCTGTGTTCCTAACGCCAGCGCATATCCCAGATCATTCCCTGATTTATCTGAATTTCCTAAGGAAGGTACTCTCAGTAGACTGATTCTTTGAGAAATGTTGTGACAATAACCTGACTGCTCTGTGTCACTCTTTAAAATAATCTTTGCTTTTGTTATGCAAGAGATTCCTGACTTGAACATAGTTCTTCACGTTATTTAAATTTAATCCACTGTTGCTCATTAGAGAAATAGATAAAAGAAGGTGAAGATTATTATCTCCTATACTTTAGTAACAGCCTTTCTCTCTGCATATAACAATTCTGTCTTCTTGGTTGCAAAACTGTACACTCAGTGTATTAAAGATTGCTGCTGAGTGTTTGTGGTCATGTGGCGTCTGTTATAGTTGTTGTTAGTCCCTTCCTGGGCTTGTTGAATTGGTGACTATACCTGCTGAGTCTTTGCCTGCACTTGTCATATCCCTTGTCCTTTTTATCTGGGCTTGTTGCAAGTGCTGTTGTGTGTCTGGATTGGTGTCTTTAATCTCTTGCTGTGTATAAAGTATAAAGGGTAAAACAAGCATCAGTGGCCCCAGGAAGAATTCAAGCCATGAACTAGGACATATTTTACAGTTGCTTTTTAGAAGTAAAGATATATTCTAGTACATTAACGTCCAAACTGGTTAGCAAAGGTAAGAACCGGAACTGCAGAAATTGAGAAAATTTCCAAATTATGGGGAATAACACTGTTGAAAGGATAAAATAAAAACAGTTTTGTTATTCTGTCCAGGGAAACAATATAGAAAATGAGAAGTATCTTGTATCTCTGTCTACAGCAACAGTCCATAACATTAAATAGTTGACATCCCAGAAAGAATGGTAATGCAGAGCAAAGGGTGTAATAGGTTATTAATACATTAGCATTCTCTCCCTCATTCTCAATGTTTGTGGTTACAGTTCTCGATACCTTAGGGCTCACATCTCATCAGGGTACTATGTCTCTTGACTAATAATTGTGTTGCCCTGTAACATAGTCTGGGGCTTTTCAATGTGGGGTTTGTACTCTGTTATGGTTGTGAAAATGGGCTTAAGGCGTCCGGCAACTTAGTAATATTATAGTTCTTACAGTGTTCAGTGAAATAATTCCCAGCAACATATTCATTTTTGTGAGCAGCTATATTTTTGTAATCATTCTCTAGATTGTTTTAGAGCTCTTCAAGGTCAGAGACAATAGGAAGGGAAAATGGAGAAGAAAAAAAGTAAAGGTGGAGAAATACGAATAGAAAACTGGATACTTCTGTGAAATAGAGATCAGACACACTTTGCATTTTAGGGCTATATTTCCCACTTAGGATTCTGAAACTGACATAAAGCACTCAGCTTTGCTCCAATGGTTTATGATACCATCCAAAATCGTCACTGGAATATAGTCCATTATTCACAGTTACCTTTTATTCTCCATGTATGTCACCTTTCTCCAGTCTCAAGCTATTTTATGTACATTTTATTGCTTAAGTTAATTGGCAACATATATCAGCACTACAACATTCCCTGTCCTAGCCAGCCCAAGAAGTTTGGGATCAAAATTCTGAGCCCTGTGAGTCCTCCATTTGCTCAGTCTGAAAATTCACTTTTTAACTTAATTTCTATTTCTACTTAAGCATAAAACAGACATAAGGTTGTTACAGTACCGAGCTACAAACTACAATTCAGGCACAACCAAGTGGTGTCAAATGAATCAAGCAGTCTGCTGCTCTCTGTGTTCTTCAGAGTATCATCATTAGGTGATAATAGTAGGGATAATATCAACAAAATGTATGCTTTGATTAGTTCATCCCAAGAAAAGATCTGCTCTGGGAATTATTTTGGGGAATTTCTGTGGCCAGTGTGATACAAGAGGTCAGACTAGGTGATCACAGTGGTCCCTTCTGGCCTTGGAATCTATGAACAAGGACCAAAGTTCTGTTGGTATTTAATATCAGTAACTGTTAGTGTAATACCAACAGACCTTGGTCATCAGTGAGCAGGATTTAATTTAGGACCTCTGAAGCTTAGTCTATGAGCTTCTACTTCATGAGCTAAAAGCCAAGGCTGTAGCAAACTCACCACTAGGGTGCCACTAGAGGGAGACAGAGCACCACACCAAGCAGTCATGGGTTACATTAGAACACAGAACTTCCGTTTAGTGGGAATCTCAGCAAAGCACAGTACGATTATTACCACTCAAAATAATAGATATTGTTATTATTATGGGCCAATATTATTGTAATGTCATATGAGCAATTCAGTATATATTGTGAGTTTTATTTCTGTATTGTACATTTTAACTACATTTAGTTCCTATAACGATAGACAAATAATAAACCTGTAATGGGATAACAATATCAATATGTGGCCTTAACGTTTAGAACAGGATAAAGATTCCATATCACGAGGCTGGAAGATCAGAGGGAGAGAGAGTTCAACAGTTTATTATGGTGCAGCAGTAGCTGTGGCATAGTTAGAGTTGTATTACAGAGGTCAGTTTTAACAGGCACTTAAACCTTTTATTTTGTAAAAATCTCAGTGAAATGGAAAAAAATAGAACTCTGAGCATGATTTTCCTGGTGGTTTGATGAAAAATAAATTGATACAAGCATGGTAATAAGAGTTCAAATGCCATCTATTTTCATCGTTTTTCACTAGATTGTCTCTTTTCTTTGTACCTCTTTGCAAGAAATTTAAAACATTGAGATCTGTCCTTTGGCCAGACCATTACTCTTCACGTGCTGATTCCTAGAATATCAGTTATACTATTGTTTATTATATTGTGACAAAGTCTCACCGGACTTAGCACTCCCTCATCTGGCAGGGACAGGGCCTGGGGTAAATCAGCCCCTGCCCCCCCAGAGCATGTCTGCCTTCCTTCTTTGGGGTTTGTTTCTCAGAACCTTCCCAGTAGGCCTTGGGGCAGGCCTGAGGAGTGTTCCTCTGCCAAACAAAGGGAAACAAGTCTATAAAACAAAAGGGAATACCTTTCCCTGGCCCCCCTCACTGGGGCAGGTGTTGTCCTGTTGCTGGCCCTGGGGTGTCAGTCCTTTCCCTAAACAGGCACTGGGTTTTGGATGTTTCCCCTATGGGGAGGAGTGCAGTCTCTCACACTGAAGAAGCCTATCTCCCTGCTGCCTCCAGCCTTGCAGCAGTTTGTCTCTCCCCACCCCCATCACCAGGAGAGAGAGAGATTTTAACAGATTTCAGGCAGCACTTAATTGGATTCAGGTGTCCCTACTTGACCTGAAGTAACCCCTTCCCAGCTTGTAGAAAAAAGGGCCTTTAGCATTCTAGGGCTAACATTTCTGTTTGCCTAGACCCTCCTGCAGCCCTCCGGCCTGACTTTGTCACAATATGTATTATCGTAGTGCCTAGCATCCTTACTCATGGACCAGGATCCCATTGTGCTAAGTGCTGTACAAACACAGAACAAAAAGATAACCCTGGCCATAAAGAGCTTGCAATCAAGCATAAGACAAGAGACAACAGACAGGAAAGTACAAAGAAACAGTGAGATAATACTGGTCAGTACGCCACCAGCTTCACCATTGTCAAGTTTTTGTAGGCACCACAGTAAATGAAAGTTTTTAAGGAAGAACTTGAGTCAGAAATGACATGAGCATTTTTTGTCTATATAGAACATTTTAGAACTTTACAGACGCTTCCCGAGTTACACAAGACCCAATTTACGCAAATTCGCACTTACGGAAAAATTTCCATAAGACAGAAATAGGATTTTCGAGTTGTGGAAATTTTTGCGTAACGTACGGGTATACGTTTCCAACTTATGCAAAATTCAAGTTATGCAAGGCTTTCCGGAACGGAATGATTGCATAAGTCAGGGGGCATCTGTATATCCGTAACAGAAAATATGTGGCCTCAACTGTGTTAGGGCAGAATAACTTCCCAACTATATGTATGCAGTGTTGTTGTAGCCATGTTGGTCCCAGGATTTTAGAGAGACAAGGTGGGTGAGGTAATATCTTTTACTGGACCAGCTTCTATTGGTGAGAGACACATCAACAGAAGTTGGTCCGATAAAAGATATTATCTCACCCACCTTGTCTTCCCAAATACATGGAACATGGGACTGTCAGATATGCTGATCCGTTGGTATAATTGATATTAAAGCGTATGAGCTCACTGTTAAGATTTTGCATTAGACTGCAAGTTTGATGAAGTTGAGGAGTATTGCTTTTTGGTATCTGTTGGAGATGGAGGTGAAAGCCATATGAAGGGCTGGAGTGTATTATTAATAGTGTTGTAAGAAATATGAAGGTGGGATGGAATGCACAATTATTTCCCTTAAGTTCCTATTTCATTCTCTTAACACTGGAAGTGTGCAAGGCACTGCATAGACATAGGAAGATAGTCCTTGCCATGGAAAAGCTCACAACCTAAAAGACAAAAGAAGATGAATTTGCAAACTTGACACCATCAAATTAGGCCTGAATAAAGACTGGGAGTGGCTGGGTCGCTACGAAAAATAATTTACCCTCTGTTGATACTCACACCTTCTTGTCAACTGTTGGAATGGGCCACATCCACCCTGACTGAATTGGTCTCGTTAGCACTCGCCCCCCAGACTTGGTAAGGCAACTCCCATCTATTCGTGTGCTGTTTATTTATACTTACCTACTGTATTTTTCACTCCATGCATCTGATGAAGTGGGTTATAGCCCAAAAAAGCTTATGCCCAAATAAATGTGTTAGTCTCTAAGGTGCCACAAGGACTCCTCGTTATTTTATCTGAGCTGAGTGATCAGGGTGGTACATACCATATTAGTCCCACTTTCTGGGTGGCAGCCCCCCTGCCACCATTTGAAGAATGGCAGCACTGCCTGGTGTGCATGTCCAGACCTTAGGAGGGAATTCTATGCCCCTGCTGTAGTATGCACCCCTCACAGATTCCTTAAAGGCAAAATCTAGCCAATAAAGTGTAAGACTTACTTTCTGTATCACGCTAACGATAGAACTGCTTGAGCAAGTAAAATGAATGCCTGAAAAACAAGTCATTAACAGATCGTAACATTTATAATAACATTACTTATGCTTATTGCAAACCAGAACCAGCATTGCTTCAGCCATCCTGGCTTCTATTGTTTTTCAAATTGAACACACTCTTTTACTGTGTATGTAAGAAAATATCTGGTGTGGTCAACAGTTCGGTTTACCTTTCATTAAAAAAAATAGTGAAGGCAAGGTGCTAGGCACTCCTGTGACAGACTGAGTGCCTTCAATGCCTGTCGGAGCTAGGGGGAGTCAAGGGCATTCAGCACCTTCCAGGATGGTATCCCAAATCACTGAAACAAATTCAAAGGGTAACATTCAGGGTCAGCGTGTGAGTTTGCGACGCTCTGCCTTTAGCACGTTTAGGTCTATAAACTCAGGAATGGATTGCACTCCTCTCTAGAGATGTTTTTTCATCTGTGACAGAGACTGTAGTATGTCTAATATTCTGCAGTTTAATATTTAATGATCTTCATTTAATAATTAATCCAAGTATAATTGAAGACAAGTTACTTGCAAGTTAAAAAATATTCATCATCATTGGCTTAACCGTTTCACACCACCTCGTGTGAGGGACCCAAAAAGAAAGGTACAGCTTGTTACCAAATTCTGTCCTTGATTACATGTGCACATTCCCAATGACTCCTGTGGAAAGTGAATTTGAGGGTAGAATTTTGACCCTTAGACCAAGCTCTTCAGGGCAGGGACACTGGAGAAAGGCAAAGCACCATGCATGGTAAAAACAAAAAATATTGGTGGAAAGTGGGGTGGCACTGAATGTTATCCTGATGTTAGTACAAAAACTAAAAAGAGGACCTGTTCAGTCACTGGATCATGGGTACTCACAAGCCCATAAGCGCTGCCATACTGGGTCAGACCATGGTGCGTCTTTCCAGTATCCTGTCTCCAATAGTGGCCTGCCTCAGAGCTTCAAGGGGAATGTACAGAACAGGGCAATTTGGCGTCATAAGCTGCTGTCTTCTACACCTGGCTTCTGGTAGTCAGAGGTTTAAGGTATCCCAAGCATGGGGTTGTTTCCCTGACCATCTTGGCTAATAGCCATCGATGGACCTATCCTCCATGAATTAATCCAGTCTTTTTTTGAACTCAGTTCTACTTTTGTCCCATACAACACAGGTTAATTGTGTCTTGAGTAATAAAGTACTTCCTCTTGTTTGTATTAACCCTGGTGCTCAGTGACCCCTAGTTTTTGCATTGTGTGAAAGGGTAAATAACACTTCTCTATTCATTTTTCCACACCAGTCATGATTTTATAGATCTCTATCATGTCCCTCCTTAGTCATCTCTTTTGAAAACTCGACAGCACTAATCTTTTTAGTCTCTCCTGGTATGGAAGCCATTCTATACTCTTGATCATGTTTGTGGCCCCTCTCTGATTTTTTTCCATTTCTATTACATCCTTTTTTAAAAGAAGGGGTGACCAGAACTGGACACAATACTGAAGGTGTGGGTGCACCAGGCATTTATCTAGTGGCATTATGCTATTTTGTGTCTTATTTTCTGTTGCTTTCCTAATAGTCCTTAACATACTGTTTGCCTTTTTGACTGCTGCTGTGCATTGACTGGAAGTTTTCAGAGAACTATACATGGTGACTCCAAGATCTCTCTCTTTCTTGGTAACAGATAATTTAGAACCCATCATTGTATATGTGCAGTTTGGTTTATTTTTTTCTATATGAATTTCTTTGCACTTCTTTCATCTGCTATTTTGTTGCCAAATCAGCCAAGTTTGTGAGATCCCACTCTAACTCCTCACAGTCGGCCTTTGGCTTAACTATCTTGAATAATTTTATATCATTTGCAAACTTTGCCACTTCACTGTTCACCTCCTTTTCCAGATCATTAATGAATATGAACAGCACAGGTCCCAGTACAGCTCCTTGGGGGACCCTGCTATTTACCTCTCCAGTTGTGAAAACTGACCACTTATTCTTTCGTGTTGTTTTCTATCTTTTTAACTAGTTACAGATCCATGAGAGGGCCTTCCTTCTTATCCCATGGCTACATAATTTCCTTAAGAGGCTTTGGTGAGGGACCTTGTCAAAAGCTTTCTGAAAATCCAACAATACTGTATTGACTGGATCTTCCTGATGCACATGCTGGTTGATTCCCTCAAATAATTTTAATAGATCGGTGAGGCAACACTTCCCTTTATGAAAGCTGTGTTGACTCTTCCCCAACAAATTGTGTCTATCTGCATGTCTGATAATTTTGTTCTTTACTATACTTTCTATCAATTTGCCGGTACTGAAGTTAGGCTTATTGGCCTGTAATTGCCAGGATTTCCTCTGGAGTCCTTTTTAAAAACTGGCGTTACATTAGCTACCTTCCAGTCATCTGATACAGAGGCTGATTTCATGAATAGGTTACATACCACAGTTAGTTCTTTAATTTCATATCTGAGTTACTTCTGAACTCTTGGGTAAATACCATCTGGTCCTGGTGGCTTGTTACTGTTCAGTTTATCTTTCTTAGTAGTGGTAAGTCTACCAGGAAAGGAGATGGAGAGATGGAAAGGGTGAGATTCACAAGGAGGGTGTAGGTACATAACTGCTATTTTAGGCACCTAAGTCCAACATGCAGGTACCACTGGTATTTGCAAAAACCATGCTCGGTTGCCACCTAACCAAGTATTACTTAAAGTCCCTCGGTGTCTATATTTCCACGGTTAAAGCCTCAAGGCCCCTAAATCCATAAAACTATGCTCAGCACCACAGTTCTGACACCACCAAGGAGCTCAGCACCTAGTTCACCCTAAGCCCCAGCAGAATTCACACCCTAGGTGTTCTCCCACCTATTTTGCCTTTTGGGGCCCAATCTGGGAGGTGTTCTCTGAGCATGCCTAAGTCCACACAAAAAGGAGGAGGGGGAGAAAGTCATAGTTCTCCCTGTGTTACTTTTAGTCCGGTGATTAGGGCACTCTCCCAGGATGTGGGACACTATGTGGGAGACACAGGGCTGGCTGTAGTCATTGTATCGCTTAGGGTGGCTGTAGGCATTTCATTGCTTAGGGTGGAAAAAAATTGGTGCTTCCCTTTCCTCCCCAAATGACCAAGGGAGGAAAAGCAAAACCCTCCCTCCAAAAACCTGATTTGGCACCCCAGGTCAGCCCCCTATTTGCCTGCCCCTGAGGCTGGCCCTGCAGACCCAGCTTCAATTCTTCCTTCCTGCTTCATGTGGGGAGAGCATTTGAATTGGGCTCTCCCCTTCCCTGTGTACAAATACTTAAATAAACATTGGGCCAAAGAGAGTGAGAGAGATTCTGACTCTGTAGACCAGTGGTTAGGCTGAGAGGTGACTATTTATACACAGTGGAACAGCTCTAACAGATGAGACAGAGAGAGAGAGAGAGAGAGACCTCCTGTCAAGTACCCCATAGCCCAGTGTTCTCCTCAGTATTTCCTATTGGCTAGCTTAGGTGACTCCTTGCTCAGCGTGTTGTTTTTGTGAATCCCATTGTTAGATGCCTAACTCTCCCATATATGGTATAGGAAGCCTAATTTGGATTGTGAATTCCACTGGCTGCCAGGATACCTAAAAAATAGCTACTGCAACGCTGAGTGTTACAATGCATAGGTCCCCCTTGTGAATTCCAAGGAAGATGTCTACAACAGCACACAACCATTCCCAGAGGCTTCTCAAACTGGCCAGAAGATGTGCTGGTTCAGTGCCAACCTCAAGCAGCCTGTGCCAGTGGGGTTCCTATGAAGCGGAGTCTAGATTTGTTGTCTTCTCACAGCACATCCCTGCCCCAGGGTGAACTCCATCTCCCCTGGCATAGGTGCAGTTATGAATTATCAGAAATATCAGTGAGTGTTATTGAATGGTACATTTGCCACTTTAGGTACATACTACAGTAACCATGGTATCCTACTGTGTTTAGGTCTGTGGAAATGTCAAGTGTTGAGTTTTAATGGCATCCACTGTATTTGAGTGAATCCTCCCAAAACAGGAATATAATCTTGTCTCCTTTGCACTTATAGAGGAGTCCCAATATCAAGCCCGGGAGATGTTATGTCAGTTGAAAATGCAGGGGATGTGTTTCATGAAAGGTTATTAAAATCTTTTGCAAATAGGGTCAGATTTTCAGACGTTCAGCAGCCAAAACTGTGGGCTCAATTTTCAAAAGTGCTCAGCACCCAGCAGCTCCCCTTGTAACATTTGTGGCCAGATGTTCACTCTTTTGAAAATCTGACTCTGATTGTGGATGCTGATGACCTCTCTTGAAAACACTGGCCTTGATGTTAACAGTGGAGTTATGGGGTCTTCATGTGATCAGCAAAGGCTACCTGCTGTTGTGGACTAGGACATAAGTGGTCAGACTTAGTAGTTGCTCACAGGTAGCCAGCCATCCACCTAGTCACTCAGAGAACTTCATGTGCCTCCTTCTGGCTTAAATAATGGGTCTTAGCCAATCAGAGAGGCCAGATGGTCTTCTCCAATCAGGAGCTTCATGGGTGGTTCCTTTGGAGAGCTAAGGTCCACTCTAAGCCACACTCCCTGCTGATACCAGTGAGCTATTGGGTGGTGGCTATGGTCTGCATACTGCCTGAGGACTGCTGCAGAGCCAGCTTTGAGACCTGTGATTCTTTACCCTAAATGGAGACACTGGCAGGATAAGGGCCCTGGGTTGTAAAATATTCTGAGGTTGTGGAGGATTATATTTTATCTGTGAAGTGCCATGCACACCTCTGGTGCTGCACAACTGAATTGTGCCACAATTTGATTCCGTTGTACAAGACAAATTAATGTTACCAGTTGATATGTGTTTTTAAAGAAAGACTATAGTTGATCGTCAGTCAGTGCCAATTATTAGGTAACTTAACAAAACTTTAAAAGAATCAAAGCACCTGATTTCTTCCATATCTGCTGAGTTAGTCCAATATCAGTGCTGGCCAGTCTTAAAACACAATGAGAATAAATACTTCAGGAATAAATTAAAGATCAGTGGGAATGGATGTTAAATGCTTCTCATTAATCTTCCAGGGAAGCAAGATTAAAATAATTACAGTTTAAAATCTTGCATAGGTTTTCATTAAACTCCATCTAGACCTTTCAATTAAGGGTTACTGCTCAATGACAATTGCTAGAGATGCCATCTATGGAAGCGGATGTATTATCCATATTTTATAGCAATGTAAAGAAAATATAATACATTAGCTAATTGCGGCCAAAAGTTAATATCTGATATTCTGGGCCAGAGTATTGATTAGATGCCACACATGGCAGCCCTATGTGACTATGAAGAGATCATAGGTTCCTCTAATCCAAGCTGGACATGGGAAACAATGCATTTCTCTCGGGTATTCGAAAGGCATGACTGTTACTTGCTCTATGTGGGCTACCGCTTCACCAGTCTGCATGAGTAGGAGAGGAAGCTCTGTGGAGCTGCTATTCCTTCCCTGTTCAGGTGGTGGAGAGAGGTGGGGACTGAGTGGAGCTATCGTTCTGTCCACCCTGTGTCCTGGCCAGTGGAGCAGAACTGATGTGAAGGGAGAAGTAATAAGCAGCTGGTATAGTTTAAGAACAGATGCCTTTCCTTCTGGAGCAAAGGGGAGAGCAGGGAGGGAAATGTGTCTTTCAGAGTCTGTTAAATTTCCACCACTGACAGCGGCACTTGCAGATGGCAAAGAGAGTGCAGTATTATATCCACTAGGAATACTATTGAATCATGGATGAAACCTTTTGCATGGATGAAAAAGGACTAAAAAACAACAGTTCCACTCCCTGGAGAATAAAGCAGGATAGATGGGGGAAGTAAAGGGATTTGCATGCCTTGCACATCACAAAGCGCTGCTCCACACCCTTTGCATGTCACCTTGGGGGAGGTAGGTGGGGGCCATGATTAATATGTCTGCAATGCAACCCATGTTGGCTAAAGCTGGTTGGAAATTTTCTGTCGAAACAGAGTTTTGTCAGAAAATGTCAGTTTGTCAAATCGATAATGTCTCATGCATACAATATGGGTTCAATGAAATTTTGTCAAACCACAGGCAGGTTTCCAATGGAACTCTGCCTGCCAAGCCGGCTTCTGTTGGAAATTTCTCTGGTTCCCTGCCAGTTCAACTGGCAGGCTGCTAGGTAACTCAGATTTCTAGGATCCGCTGCTCTGGGGCATCCCTACCATGCCAGGGCTTCCAGGGTTTCCAGGAATGCCAGAATTTCTCATGAACCAGAAACAAAGGTGCCGACATTCTCAGTTCCTAGAGGGTGCTCAACCCCTGCTCTGCCCCAGGCCCCACATCCACTCTACCTCTTCCTCCAAACCCCCACCCTGCCCCACCTCTTCCTGCCCCATTCTATCCCCGCCCCTGCCTCTTCTGCTCCCACTCTGCACCCTCCCCGCCAGTGCCTCCTGCACACCAGTGAACAGCTGATCACTGGCAGGTGGGTGGGAGGCGCTGGGAGGAAGGGGACAAAGCTGACCTGCGAGGCTGCCGTTGGGTGCTGAGCACTCACTATTATTGATCCATGGCTGCTCCAGCCACGGGGTTGTTGCCTATGACTAGAAATCCTGAGTTTTGACCTACTCTCGTGTTGATCCAAACCTTCATGGAACATACAGTAAGCAATGGTTGCTACTCAAACTAGTGGCTGTAGAATGGCTGTATGACTACTCCATACCCCAAGTTCTGGGCAGGATTCTACCCTGTATGCTTGTCCTCCATGTAAAGTCCATTTACTTTGGCCTTGCACAGGGATTAAAGGCATGCAATGCTTTTTTAAAATCTGTAGTAGCAAGCCCGGCAGGAGAGGCCTGAAGAAGGCTCTAGCAGTGAAGCAGGGAGAGAGTAGTTTAAGAGATAAAACTGTTCCTGATTCTGACAAATAACTTTATTTAGTGCTAGAATAGAGCAGCTCTGTGAGTCTTTTCCATTGTCACATGACCTAAGGGATGAGAACTTGCGTATAATTTTATTGCTTATGAACCTAACAGATTTACCATGTGTTTTCTCAGGCTGCTGAAAATGGAAGGGGTTGGTAATTCTTGTGAAGATCTTCTCAGATCTCTTCTGTATTGTTTATATAATTTGTTTCTCATTTAATTTTCCTCTTGTCCTGCTTTATTCCTGTTGAGATGATTTCCTTGATGTAATATCTTTTTTATAAAATGTGACATTTAAAAGTAATTTGAAATTCAGAGTTACTAAAAACAAGAATTTAAATCTCTCAGAAGTTTGACACCAATAATTATTGTACTGAAGTAACTGAGTAGACTCAGAAATACATTAATATCCTTGTACTGGACTATTGTTTTCATTTAAAACCAGTAATTTTTGTAAGGACTGTACTGCTGTAGTGTTCACACAGAACATTAAATGACACATATACTGGCATACTGCTGTCATTCTTAATTATAACCTGTTGGAGAATCTCTATTGTTTTTTATCATTTTAAATGTGATATGTATTATATTTCTGTAATGTACTTCATTGTTACAATAAAATATAATTTAAAAATAAGAATCACAGAAGTTATAGTTGGGAAATCCCTATTAGATGATCTAATTCATCCCCGCTGCCAGTTTTGGATTGTATTCCCCAGCACATGTATCTAAATTAACATTTTTTCCAGAAACCAGCCACAACAGAGATCCACCAAAACTTTCAAGTTTAGTGCTTTTATCTTTAAAAGCGCAGGATTTGTCTTTAATGTCTCTTTATTTTTAAATAAAAGACATTGTTGGTGCCATTATTTTTTTAAATAGAAGAATTATTTTAATTATTTCTATAGCACATCTTTGTGCGTGAGCTTTACACATAAATAAAAAGAGCAGGTCATATAAGTTGTTTGTTGCATATTTTAACAACTAAGTATTGTGTATAACAATTTTTTTAGTCCTGTATGTTAGACCAGAGTTGACATTCAGAGTCAGATTCTAATCTCACTTACTCTGGTGTACATCTGCCACAATTTTGCTGAAGTCAGCAGAATTACACTGGATTTACTCCAGTGTATTTGGGATCAAAATCTCACCCTAATTTCTTTGTCTCAAATAAAACAACCAAAAACATAGACGACATAAAAGGGAAATATGGCATGGATGGTGCCAGAAGCCATCATGGAATTAGAATCTACATAACTAAATTTGCACTCGTGCATGTTTTAATCACAGCGACAAAATTCTATATGACAATCAGTGGGTTGGGTTTTTTTTTTCCCTTTGTGAATGTGGAAAGCAACATGTGTCACAAGATGGAGTATACCGTGGATCATTGAAATCAAGTTTATGATCTATCCCTGCTAAATCCAAACAGCTGAACCCAATTTCACCATGGTATGGGGACTGGAATTCTCTGTCAGCATCTACCACATTTCAAGCCCCTTAATCGTAGTCTTATATGATGGCTACTCCCACAGTAAAAGTTCTAATACTCTTTCAGAGCCTCAAGCTAATTGTTACTATATGATAAACATATGTAACCTCAATCCTTATTTACTAGTTTTATTTGATTGCACTAAGTATACTTAATTCCTTGTTTGCTACTCCATTTTATTGTAAGTGGATCTTTCTCGTTAACAAAATACTCCTTAAAACATTTTTTGGAGGTAAAACTTGTATTAAAGCAAGTTTTCAAACAGCAGTTTTGAAAATCAAGTCTCTGTTGAACTGGAGCATTCACACAATGAATAGGGATAATGCAACAACAAAAGATAATTTGTTTAAAGTTCTTTTCCAAATACCCATATTTATCTATTTCCAAGGTGCACCTATGAATAGTATGTAAGACTTAGCTTAGTCAGTTTCCGGATGCTGCTTCCTTGAGCTTCACTTCCCAAAGGAAAGTTTGGGATTTGTCAGAGAGGCCTACATCAAGGAGAAGCATATACCACTTTCTGCTGGAATGGGTGCTGGGCATGCAAGGTGAAAGATGGAGGTCTGAGTACTCCCTTACCTGAAGTATTCAATAGGTGGGTGAATGAGGTAGGGTGGAACCGTAGCATGGATCATTTCCACACTCAGTAGCCCACTGAGATCTGGACCTGGAACCCAAAAGATGGAACAGGTTCTAGAGATCTATAACCAACCAAATTCTTGAGTTGCACACTTCAGGTCTGAGGATGTTCAGCTTTGGGATCTAGATTCATGGACATTTCTGCTTTGATTCACATTTACTACTTGTGTACCTGTTGCCAATATTGTATAGATAATGCTACAGACTTCATACAACAGGCATGTCAAACAATGACTATCTTCATTGGAGGTGGGGTTGTAAAGTTAAAACAGGCTTTAAATAATTGCATTGGAGTCAAATAAAGATTAAAACAATTCTTAACAAAGGCTTCAAATGCAGAAGTTAAACAACTACATCCTTTCACAAGTCAACCTTTGTGGGGTTGCAAAACGATAATCCACAATAAGATAAACATCAACATTTTCTTGTTCTGGTGAACATTCACAGCATATTGGAATTCAACTTTCATCCCAAAGATGCAGAGTTTACAAAACAAACATATGCAATATGGTCTTGGTGCTAATGAATGACCTGCCCCAAACCTGATAAAAACATGTCATATTTTATTTCCTGAAACCTTTTTATTGCTTGGGGAGAGATAACATGGAAGCTACCAAACCTCTTTCATTATTCCCTTTTGCTGTTAGATTAATAGATTTTAAGGCAAGAAGGAAATTGTGATCATCGAGTTTGACTTCATGCGTAACATGGATCAAAGAACCTCACCCAATAATTTTGCATGAAGTTCTGTTTGACCTATAGCATTTCTTTTAAAAAAGATATCCAGTCTTGATTTAAAGACTTCAAGTGATAGAGAATCCACCACATCTCTAGGTACATGACTGTATTACAGGCATGATCACTGTGTGTAATATTCAGACATTCTAGCTATGTAGGCATACTTATGTAGCCCTCAGCACAGTAGTGTTAGAGAATCTGAAACCTGTATACCCTGAACTACGCTAGCTTGACAAGATGGATATCACTTCAGGAGACTAGGCTTTGAAGCTTGGTCTATACTTAAAACTTATATCAGCATAGCTGTGTCAGGCAGGAGTGTGAAAAATCCCACACCTTGGACTGACACAGCTGTACTTGTCTAGATAACTGGGCTTGATGGCCGTGGAAGCCCCTCCCAAGCAGAAAATATATGCATCTCTGGCAAAACCCTGGGTGCAGATGCAGCTATGCTAACAGAAGAGTGCTTGTGCCAACATCACTAACATCGCTCAGGGAGGTAGTGTTGCTACCCCCCAGGCATAAGAACTCCTTTAGTTGATGTAGGATGCATCTGTGGTAGGGGGCTATGTTGGCACAGTTATGCAAATTTGGGCTCTGTAGTGTAGGCATAGCCTTTGTTTCTATAAACAGAGTAAAACATATTTTCAGTCTAAAATGACACTTTTAAACTTGAGTAAAGCAAGAAAGAACAAAACTAATCTCAACATGAAAGCAGAGAAGGTGGATGGCTCCTCTGTTATAGGCTGCAACAACTCTGTAAGTGGCTCCTGAACTCTATGCAGCGGGAGAGAGCTAGGAAATATAAAGCTTGAATGAACAGAAAAACAAAAGATGCCACAATTTCCCAGCTGTATGCACCACAGCAATCCTGATGTTTGCACATTGCATCGTTGCTATCTTGCAGTTTTGCTGCACAATGAAATGTAAAGGCCAAGACTTTCAAAAGTACCGAGCACCCAACATCTTCCACTGACTCTCAGTGAGAGCTCCTCACTCTCCTCTCACCAGAAATAATATCTGGCATAATGACATGCACTCTACCATGGGCCATTCAAGTTACATTGCAAGGGAAAGCTATGATGACCAATGTGAGCACTAATTTCAAATTCTACTTACAGCTGTTCTGCACATGGCAAGATATGGCCCATAGCAATGCCATAATATCACAACCCTGCTTTTCAGATTGCATTATTTAAGGGCCTGATCCTGGGAATAGCCTCATGAAGAAGATTATTTGTGTAAGTTAGGGCTGTAAAGTAGGGCCCTAACTCTGCGAACACGGAGAGATACAGTTTGTATGAGAGACACTACACAGAATAAAATTGCACTAAATCCATAATTTTGTTTAAAGAAGTGAAGTGTCCACCAGTTCTGGAATTAATTCTCTGGAAAGCAGCAGCTGGCTGTCACAGTCAGAAGAGAGAGAGGAAGGATGAGAGAGGCACTGAAGTGGTGGGCAAGTTACAGCAAAGGGAGTCATCTAACAATCCGTGTGTCTGCAAGAATGAGATTTATGCCACTCGAATTCTGATTAAAAGTCAGAGATGCATATATTTCCTGCTTGGGAGGGGCCTCCACAGCTATCAAGCCCAGTTCTCTGCACAAGTACAGCAGTTCCATTAATTTACCTCTCAAAATGTTAAAGCTGATTTCTGCTTGAGTACATCTTCTGATGGTCCCTTGGCTAATCCCCTAGGTAAATTATTCCATTGCCTCATTGACCTCACTGGTAGGAATATTTTTTTCCTGATGTCTAGGCTTTTTATTATTATCATTCTAGCTATTGTACGCTGATGATTGCCCTGAATAACTTTCCTCCTCCCTTTTATTTAATACACCTCAGTTAGTTTTGATTGACTGTTTCTCTGCCACTCTACTGCTTCTCCTCTATGCACCTGATCCTTTCAGGTTTCAGAGTAACAGCCGTGTTAGTCTGTATTCGCAAAAAGAAAAGGAGTACTTGTGGCACCTTAGAGACTAACCAATTTATTTGAGCATAAGCTTTCGTGAGCTACAGCTCACTTCATCGGATGCAAGTGAGCTGTAGCTCACGAAAGCTTATACTCAAATAAATTGGTTAGTCTCTAAGGTGCCACAAGTACTCCTTTTCTTTTTCTGATCCTTTCAGTGGCTTCTTGTAGGGTGCGGGAAATCACAGGGGTTGAGGAATCTGAAATACATCGCTCCAACCTCGCTGCCAGGCAGGCCATGGGATAGACCTTCCAATTTTCAGTGCAGCCACTCACACGCTCTAATCCAGTAGTCATGCCCCCAACATCCTCCTCTACACCAGCCTATTCTTGACTGGTGTGGAGCACCCTCTCCACAGTGACTGAGGCCGAGGAGCCCCCTTGCATGGCTGTTCCACTTATTCCATCATGAAGGGGCACCATGGGTCTTAAGTGCCATGGAGAGCTTTGTGCGAGCCCTTCACACGAGTGCCTTTCACCCACAGAGCATGTACTGTAATCCTTTCATCATTTATGTAGCTAGCCAGTTTAATGTTCCCTTCTACAGATGTGTCCTTGTACCAAACACAGTATTCTCATTTTGGGCTTACTGATATTGTAAAGAGGACTCCTTATCTCCATTATCTACAAAGAAGAACACACTATCATTGTAGAATTTGCAACCACTTTACAAGGCCTGTGCTTTCCACACTGCTCCTCTTGAGACACTTTTCTTCCTTCTATGTTTCAGGTAAGTATGATTTTTTTTTTCAAGAGGTCTTCTCCTCCTTCCACTGAGCTCAATGGCAAACTCCCTCGTTTATCCATGGAACTACACTGTTGAATACTGTAGGGTAAATATTAGAAAGAACCTCTAATAAGGGTCTATTAGAATGGGAAATAGTCTCCCTGGGGAGTAATAGAAATACTCCTTCAGTAGTGTCATTTAAAATTAGCATGGTTATAGTACTTAGCATATATTAATCATACTTAGCAGTTATATTTCAGTTGTGCTTTGATATGCTTTACAAACATTAATCCCTCCCTGAGATGTAGATAATTGTTGTGGTCTATTCAGGCAAATCTAAGGCCCCCTGCAAAGTGTTCTTTTGGGGGAGAGGCACTAAGCTGCAAGACAGTGTGATCCTCCTCCTTCTGCTAGCTACCCCAAACACAGATTCTGTGCCAGCTGGGATAGCGGAGGTTCAGTTCTAGGGCAAGAAGAAGAAATATACTGGACTAGAGAATGGAGTTTCTGTTAAATAAAAGGAGGTGGAATCTGTGATGAGCCCCAGCTGTGGTCACAATGTAGGAGAAGATTTTCTGATTCCCCAAAGTCTCTGTCATCCCAAGGCAGTTTAAACTCCACACCATCCTAACATTTCAACCTGGACTTGTTAGAGTGGAGACCCCTGCAATGTGGATTGCAACATTGTCCGAACCAGCCTGGTAAATAATATTATCCCCATTTTACATATGTGGCAATGGGGAAACAGAGAAGTGAATTGATCCCCAAAGTCTCTGTCATCCCAAGGCAGTTTAAACTCCACACCATCCTAACATTTCAACCTGGACTTGTTAGAGTGGAGACCCCTGCAATGTGGATTGCAACAGTGTCGGAACCAGCCTGGTAAATAATATAATCCCCATTTTACATATGTGGCAATGGGGAAACAGAGAAGTGAATTGATTACATCTGCACAGCAAGTCAATGACAGGACTGGACTCATACTTTATTAGTATACAACTTATTCCATGTTCCAATAGAGATAGCTGGCCTGGGTAAACAGAGAGCCAATCTTTCATAGACTGAGATGATCAGTCCACTGATAGCTAGGAACATGGGGACAGAAGTGTAAAAAAAAAAGCCACAAAACTTATAGCACTCCGAGTCAAGTAAACCAAAAGTGCCCTGAACCAGGTAAGAGAGTGGAATAAAATCTGGTGTAAAATTTCCCCAAACCCAAGAAGTGCAAACAACTAATAAAACCTGAAAGAAAGTAATTTTCAGCTAGAAGATCCTGTGGGCAGAGAGAATTCTCAGGGGTATCTTGCAGGATAATAGAAGTGAAATGGACCTTTATTTTACTTTGGCTTCCAACCTAAGACTTGGGTCCTTTTTGGTCTCTCTCTTCCTCAAAGTAAAAAGAGAGAGAGAGAGAGAAAGATAGAGGCATATTTTTGCACAGACAAGCAAATGGATTAGATATAAGGTATGTAAGGATGTAAGAATGTATTTCATCTGCAGGGCTGGCCCTAGACCAAATGCCACCCCAGGCAAAAAGCATCTTCAGTGCCTCCGCCCCGATTTGTTAAACTTTTGAATAGCTTGTTTGTATTGCATTTGTAGCCCATTTCACAACTTTGATGCACAATTTGCATGCATGATTTAGCCCTGTCATGCAAGATGATAAATTTGCTCACTAGGCTCTGTAAATCTGTATTTATTTATGCCATATATAAGCAAATAAAAAAAATTGTTTCCTCTAAGAAACTTTTAAATTTAAGACTAACTGAAATTGAACTGTGCACCAACATTGGGTGGACCAGTATTAAATAGTGTTACGAATAGGTGACAGCCTTTATGCCAGCAGGAAATCTGGATGATTCTCCATCACTTTCCTCACATTTCCATTCCTTATCTTCAGGCAAATCTGCTAATTTCTTAGTACTAGGACTTCTATCATTCACCTTTTGCTCCTCAATTTCTTCTGCATTGGGATAATCGCCTAAAGCCCGGTCTCTGTTGTTCTGTTTCAGCTATTTTCCCAACAAATTTGGCCCTTGCTACAAATTAGATTGGAACTGAGCTTTTTGCTTTCTATACTGAGCTCCTAAAGCTTCTTCTGAGCCATCTTTTGTTTTCTACGGGGGAAGAGAGACAGTATTAGGGAGAGCAAAAGTCTATGTTCCTCAGTCTTAGAAAGTCATTAAAACATTACGTGTTAAGTATGACAAAAGAAGTAACAGTATTTCTTTGATATTGTTGCATAGATAGGGGTTTGATAGATATCTTTGGAGTCTCATTAAAATGTTCTTTATTAGTCACTACTTACACTCTTCAAGTCTTAAAACACAAGTACACTTTCACAATTACACAATAAAAACAAGGTTTACAATATTGCAGCTGAGCTCTCACTTCCCTTCAGTTCATTTTTATATCTCACTGACTGACTGGTGACACCCCACCCCTTATATACCCGCAAGGGCATGGCTGACAACCTTCTAGGAGGCTCAAGGAAAATATAGTTCTCAGAAAGTCTGGAAGGTTCCACGAGATTCTACAAAGATCCAGAACATTGTAGGAGGTTAGTGAAAAATGAATCCACATATGCAATACCTGAAACATTTTGCTTCAAACATTCTATTTTCCCTTTTGTAGCTAACAACAAAAACTGGACCCCAAGCCCAGCCTGGCACTCCAGGAAGTTGGCTGGGTTGCCTGCCTCTAAATCCGGCCCTGTCCATCTGTTTATGCACCTGGATGTACTGTGTGTAAATACATATATATATCTTGGGTGGGGGAAAAATCATGTCTATCCCTCTTAAATAAACAGACCTCCTTGCTCCTTCCTACAGTCAAAGGTAATATGTTTTTGTAAAGCGAGGATTAAAGCCACATTATTTTCACATGTGGGAACTAGGGTTGCCAACTGTCTAATTGCACAAACCCAAACACTCTTGCCATCCCCATGCTCCACCCCTTCTCCAAGGCCCCGCACCTGCGCACTCCATCCCCTATCCCTCTGTCGCTCACTCTCGCCCACTCTCACTTTCATTGGGCTGGGACAGTGAGTTGGGGTTTGGGAAGGTGTGCAGGCTCTGGGCTGGGGGGTGGGGCCGAGGGGTTCAGAGTGTGGGAGCGGAGGCTATGGGGTGAGCTGGGGAAGGAGGTTAGGGGTGCAGGAGGGGGTGTGGGCTCTGAGAGAGAATTTAGGTGTGGGAGGGGGCTCAGGGCTGGGGCAGGGTTGTGAGGTGTGGGGGGGTGGGCTCTGGGAGAGAGTTTAGGTGTGGGAGGGGGCTCAGGGCTGGGCAGAGGGTTGGGGTGCAGGAGGGGATGAGGGTTGTGGACTCTGGCCAGGTGGCACTTACCTTGGGTGGCTCCCGGAAGCAACGGACATGTCCGGCTCCTAGGCTCAGGGGTGGCTAGGTTACTCTGTGCGCTGCCCCTGCCTGCAGGCACCACCCCCGCAGCTCCCATTGGCAGCAGTTCCCAGCCAATGGGAGCTGTGGAGTCGGTGCTTGGGGTGGGGGAAGTGCGCAGAGACCCTTTGGCTAGCCCCTGCGCCAGAGGGACGTGCTGGTCTCTTCCGTGAACTGCGTGGAGCCAAGGCAGGTAGGGAGCCTGCCTTAGCTCAGCCTATTAAAATCTCCTGGATTGGTTTCACTAGCCACTGGCAGATTGAGTCCGATTCCGGGAGACTTCTGGCCAATTCAGGAGGGTTGGCAACTTACACCATGACCCGGCACTTACAGTTACCAAGTGGTACTTATCCATATCTCATGCTTTCCAGGGGTATCTTGATAAAAGTCCTGTGCTTGAGCCAACATGATGCAGAGAGGAACGTAGCAATGAACACAATCCCTGCTGATACTACACACAAATCTTCCACCATGCGGAGAAGATCAGCCAGGAAGGCAGGCTGGAGGATGATGAACCCCTGCTGGCCATATGTGCGAGGATGGATTACTCCTCCAACTTGTCAGTTAAGCTGAAAAGTGAATCATTATAGAGAGGAAGGAAAGTCCTGTTTATAGGGAAATTAGTGGCTTTCTTTTGAGCGTGAACATGACCTCCAATCACCTGATATCATCTGAAGAGAAAAATGACAGCTCTCACGCAAAATAATGAAAGAGATGAAGGCGACTCATGGATTGAGGGAAGAAAGCATGGCACTATGTTAAGGGATGGAGACACATGATCACTTATGTGTGAATGAAAGAGGAAAGCAGGAGACACTGACTGAGGTGAGAGCTTCTGTTGGGAAAATAATTACAGAAAAAGTACCTGACAACAGAATGGGATTTTGTTACATTTTTATATAGTTTCAAAGTCATCTGGAGTGTGATTTTTTTCTCCCTTTACAACCTGGAAACCTGGCTTAGTTAGATAAAGGTCATAGTGTCTATACAACAAAATATGAGTTAAATGAAGAAATTTGCATTCATATGGGTTATTGCAGCTTGACAAAGTTCATGTCTAGATTAGAAAAAATGGTCATGTTTTAAAGCATATTAGCTAATAAGTTTTAGCTCACTTGATTTTAATAGGACTTTGAATCTAATGTAGTCATGTTTAAAAATGTATTAGCTGTTCATGTTCAACTCTTGGAGTGCCTTAGGGTTGACCACAACCAGCTACTGTGATTTAAAACATGACTGTTTTTCCGAGGCTAGGCATGTTCTAACAGAGGAGGACAAATCAGTCCAAACTAATGGATGTGAGATGCAAAGCTCAAATTAATGAGTAGGAAATTATTGTTTTCTAAGAACAATAGAATGTATGCTGAACAACATGGCATAGTCCATGGCAGATAGGAACAGTAATAGATGGAGTAGCAATACTTGGTCTGAACTACAACCATGTCTTTGGGCACAGACCCAAAGTTCTCTGAGACAGCTGACTGACCTCTCCTTAGCAATGAATTTTCTTGTGTGAGTTTTATCCTTGTTCATGGTGAAGGGTGAGATGCGAGGTGAATGGGAGTTTGTTAGCAGTAACAAGTCATGCTAATTTTGATGTGAGCTGTTAATCAGTCAATTTTCACCCAGTGTGCCAGAGTTTCTGAGGCCTTTGTGACATACAGTAAAAACTAAATTTGCCTCTTGGAAATGAGCACATAATTTTCAAGAAAGCAAGCTGCAAGATTTAAAAGAACACAATAGCAAAGCCATGCTCTGCCAGGATCATCTCAGCCACTTAATCACTTCTTTGCAATGAGCAGCTGCCAATATGCTAAAATAGACTCTGTACTTTACGATGAATTTGTCTGACATCCTGTCAGGTAAATCACTGGATTTAACTTGTTTTATCCTGTGTATTTCTTCTTCCCATGAGGTCTGGATGGCTCCAGGGATTGTTAATGGAATAGTCTTTCAGCCCCGTAGGTCTTTGGTCTGTATCCATTTTTAAGGGTGAACAAAATCCTGTTCATCTACCTGAACATTTCCAATGCACATATTAAAAACAGCCAAAAGAAGCCATTTGCACTGCACAACAAAACATTCATTAGTCCTACAATCCTGCAAGCTATTCAGGGCTTTAGCTGTCTTAATTCAGAACCTAGCGGACAAAAATGTTCATATCACAAGAAGTCCATCAAAACTAATTGGAGCTCTTGTGGTAGCATCACCCTTCCTACCTGTGACCTCAGACTGTGCCAGCATTTCACCCAAAGAGTTAATCCCTCCAGACTAGGTATGAAGCAAATTAGTAGAGGAGTGTGCGGAAGCTGCCATTGCCTCTATTAGATGTACTGTACCTGCTTAGTGCATAAATAGTTGACTTTGTTCTCCAGTGCTGCCAAGGTAGACCATTTAAAAAGCAGAAAATTCACTTAACATTAAAAAAAAAATCCCACAATATTTTTCACTGCCAAAAAGCTAATGTTTAAAACTGCTTCTTATGCGATGGGTTTATGGTGTTTGGCAAAAGTCCTGATTATTGAAGTTAAACACTGTTTAGCATCCTTGTGACTGTGGCAAATGTATTTTACCTCTATGCAATACCAAACACCAATTATAGAATTGTGATTGACAAGAATGGGAAAAAATATGAAATGAAATGGAATGTTTTCATGCGTCTGTGAGATTAACAACTGCACATTTGAAGGAAGATGGATCAAATAGGATGACCAACATTTTTCTCTCAGTTCTATAACAACAACATTTGCATTTATTATAAACAACAGATTAGGCTGATGCAGATACCAAAGTCATGAGCATGGTATAAATAATAAAAATCTAGATAAACTAAACTAATTTAGGTGAGGTTGATAAATACCTTTATGGAACAATAACATAGAATTTAGTAGCAATTAAAGCAGTGAACCAATAATTAAACTCATAATTTTGGTCACTTATTTTCTATAGACAATTTAAAAAATGTTGTTAAGATTTTTCTTAAAATCTATATAATTCGATAGAAAATGATCTCCTTGCAATAGAAATTTTAAACAATTCTATAGAATTTAGTGGAACATTATTGCTCTAGTCTAGAACTATATAGGTTTGCTTTAAAAAGGTCTAGAAAATAGTGTTCTATAGGACTTTTCCATAGGGGCAGGTAGGTAGCTAGATACTGTCTTATCTATGTTGGATTCCTTAATCTTGCATAGAGTATCAACTATTTTCTCTTTTAGGGCTGGATACAAAGCCCAGCAAAGACACTGACTTCAATAGACTTTGGATCAATCCCTTCCTGTTAATAGGCCAAATCTAGCAGTCTTTCCTCTGTCAATATTCTCGCCAAAGCCATTAGATGTTTTGCTTGACTAACAGCTGCAGGATTTGTCTCTGTAAGAAAATGGTTTGTGCTGTCTACAATTCTATCTATCTTTAAAAGATAAACTCAGTAATGAACAGCCTGAGCACCTTACCATTGACCTCAACAGCAGTAAGGGTGTTCAATACCTCTCAGCACCAAGCCATAAATAGTTAAAGGCAGGCAGTGTTGCATAAAATAGAGTTTTTCTCCTAATATAAAGCTGTGTTTTATTTTGTTTTGTTTTTTAATGTTAGTTATCTGGGCAGTCAAACTGCAAGAAATAAAAATAGCTCTGTACACAATATTTATGTATGGAGACGTCAGAGCATGTGTTGTGGAGTTTAAATTGGCCTTTAAGAAATTACCACTTCACTTACAAGGGAACATGCTGCAGGATTAGAAAGAACACAATACTAAAGCCAGGCTCTGCCTCAGGACCATCTCAGCTACTTCATCACCTCTTCATAATAAGTGGCTGCCTATATCCTAAAGGAGGCTCTGCTCTTTATGATAAAAGAGCCAAGTGTCCTGTCAGGAAGTATATCACCAGAGTAGAAGAACTTGTTTTCTGGTAAATATTTAATTTCTCATTCTCAAAAAGCTAATCCATGTAAGATTTTCCACAGCTTTCTGGGAAGAAAGTTCTGTGCTATTAATAATGCAGATGGTACCTTGTAATATACTGCACCTGGGGACATTCTGGTGTCTGAAGCACTTGTTTAAATATATAGCAGGGTTCCCAGGCTGCCTGAGATGAATAATCTTTGCCCATTTCAATGAGCTAAGAGAAGTGTATAGTGGCAGTTACACAAACTGGCAATATTGTGCATATCGGGTCAGATCCTGCAGGCTTTGTCATGCAAAAAGCTCCCATTGACATCAATTGAAGTATCTAAGTACTGCACGATTGGGTGCTTATTTGGCAGGGATAGTTTGATTACATTGCAGAGAGAAAAGGGGTGTCTAAGTGACCTGAAATGGAAAATGTAAGAGTAGTAGCAACCACATGCATTTTGCGTTGAAGGGATTTTTACACATTGATTCTTGAATTAAAGGATGGTAATATAATCAATGCCAATCAACAGGGGTTTATGGAGAATAGACCCTGTCTAACTCGATACCTTTTTTCGATGAGATTACCAGTGTGGTTGATTAAAGGTAATAGTGTTTATGTAATAAACTTAGACTTCTGTAAGGAATTTGACTTGGTACCTCATGACATTTTGATTTAAAGAATACTATATATATATATAAAATTAACCTGGCACATGTTAAATGGATTAAAAGCTGACTAACAGATAGGTCTCAAAATGTAGTGTAAAAGGAGAATCATCATCAAATGAGTGGTTTCAGAGTAGCAGCCGTGTTAGTCTGTATCCGCAAAAAGAAAAGGAGGACTTGTGGCACCTTAGAGACTAACCAATTTATTTGAGCATAAGCCTCCGTGAGCTACAGCTCACTTCATGCATCTGATGAAGTGAGCTGTAGCTCACAAAAGCTTATGCTCAAATAAATATATAAGTCTCTAAGGTGCCACAAGTCCTCCTTTTCTTTTTTCATCAAATGAGTGTGTTTTTAGCGGGGTCCTGCATAGATAGGTTCTTGTTCTTACACTATTTAACAGTTTTATTAACAACCTGGAAGAAAACATAAAATCATCACTGATAAAGTTTACAGATGACACATAAATTGGGGGAGTGATAGATAATGAAGAGGACTGGTCACCATTAAAGAGCCATCTGGATTGTCTGGTAAACTGGGCTCAAGCAAACAATATGTGTTTTAATATGGCCAAAATGTATACCTCTGGGAGCAAAGAGTGTAGACTATACTTACAAGACGGGGATTCCATGTTGGGAAGCAGTGACTCTGAAAAACCACTGAGAATTGTGGTGGATTATCAGCTGAGCTCCCAATGTGATCAATCATAGAATATCAGGGTTGGAAGGGACCTCAGGAGGTTATCTAGTCTAATCCCCTGGCTCAAAGCAGGACCAATCCCCAATTTTTGCCCCTGCTCCCTAAATGGCCCCCTCAAGGATTGAACTCACAACCCTGGGTTTAGCAGGCCAGTGCTCAAACCACTGAGCTATCCTTTCCCCAATGTGGCCAAAAGGGCTAATATCCTTGGATGCATAAACAGAAGTGTTTATTAGCATTAGAAAGGTTATTTTACCTCTGTATTTAGCACTGGTGTGACCACTGCTGGTGTCCACAGTTCAAGAAGGATGTTGATCAATTGGAGAAGTTTTGGAGAAGAGCTACAGAAATGATTAAAGGATTAAAAACCTCCTTTATAGTGATAGATTCAAAGAGCTCAGTCTATTTGACATAACAAAGAGCAAGTTAAGAGATGACTTGATTATCTTAAGAATCTACATGGGGAACAAATCTTTAATAGTGGGCTCTTCTATCTAGCAGAAAAAGGTATAACATGATCTAATAGTTGGAAGTTAAAGCTAGGTAAATTCAGACTGGAAATAAGGTGTGAATTTTTGACAGTGAAGGTAATTAACCAATGGAACAACTTACCAAGGGTCATGGTCAGTGCTCCATCATGGGCAATTTTTAAATCAAGACAGTGTTTTTATAAAAGATAGACCCTAGGAATTATTTTGGGGAAGTTCTATGCTCTGTGTTATAGAGAAAATCTATATATCTATATAGATAAAAAAATAGATTATCACACTAATCCCTTCTGGCCTTGGGATCTATGAATCTTGGCAGTCTAACAAATTTGTTGGGAAGTGTCTGATGAGCCAAACAAGTGGCCCAGAGAGAGAGGAGGGAATGAGGGGTGGAATCAGGGGACTCTGTGCTAGTTCTTCATTTTAATAATTCTTAAGTGAAAACTAATCTTTCCTCTGGTTTTTCAGTTGAGAGGAGTTTCCAGTTTCATTGTGGATGTGATGATGGGAGATATTTTCAAAAGTTTATGTTTCTAAACCAAGCACTTCCAAACACAACACCAGGGGCAAATTATGTTTGTGCCCACTGGACCATTTTCAGAAGAAGGCATAACTGAGGATCCAGGGAGTTACACCTGCCAGGAAGAGCATGTCAGAAGTTGGCCTGACATATGTATTCACCTATCTTATGCATATAGGTGCCCAATTTTGTGGCACAGAAAATGTGTCTCCTAGTCAAATCCATGCTTGAACCATAGATTCCATCTGCTAATGTCTCGACTGAGTAGAGCTGGTAATTTTTTTCCAATGAAATGTTTTTTCAACAGAAAATGCCTTTTTGAATTTTAATGAATATTTTCACAGAAAGCAGTGGCCCCGGGAAAAAAAAATAGTTACTGTTGTCAGTTTGCTTGAATTTTCTCCCAGCTGCTGGGCCTGAAGCTGCATTTTTATGTAGTTGCAACTTCTCATGTCCAAACATCTTTGACACCCCTCCCTTTGGGGCTTAAGAGCATACACAGATGATGGCATTTGCACATATTACTGTAACATAGTCACATGTTCTCATTCAACAAGGGCCTGATCCTTGTGAGGAACTGAGTGATGCTTAAGTTCCCTGTAAGTTCAGTGGAAATTGAGGATTAGTAATATTAACTGTTGTGCTTTGTTCTAATTTTTGGTTTTTTAATTTTAATTTTTTCCCTTTGGAGCCTTTCATTTTCAAGTCATCTCTGAAGCCTCAGTGCAGCTGTGATGGCAGCTTTAAGAAATGGTTGAGCTCCAATTTAATCTTTCATTATTTATTAACAGAATCAAACCCATGACAATTAGATCCTTCTGATTTTGATTTGTTTTAATATTAAGAGACTGTTTGACAGGGCACAAGTAGTGGGGGAAATACTTCAAGCCCTGGTTGCAGCAACACTGGAGAACTGGAAATGAACATCAAAGTTGGTGGGAAAAGAAAATCTAAACCAACCATTCTCTACATGCTTGGGGTTTTTTATATAATTCTGTTGTGTACAGTGAAAGGAAGAATGGGAAAAGAAAATCAAGGAACAACAACTTGTCAAAACCCGAGAATTTACGTTGTCAATTATATCAAGGAGTTTTTCTTGTTTTGTTTTGGTAGCGGGGGACACCACACAAAGAGCTTTCATGCTTTAATAAAAAGGAAGGGTGGTTCAACGTTTAGGTTATCAAATCAGGACTTAGGAGACCTGGGTTTGATTCCTTGCTCTGTTATAGACTTCCTATGCACCTTGTGCAAGTCTGTTATCCTCCCTGTTCCTCATCAGTTGTTACCGGAGGATTTAAACCCAATTCTACAAAGTCAATGATATTACTTAAAAACACTGCTTTTAATTAAAACCCTCTATTCCGATATTAAAGGCTGTGGCCCACCGTATGGATTTTCCAGAGAAAAACCGCTGACCAAGACTAACTAACTTTCCCCTTGAAGAACACAGATACAGGCGTCCGATCAAGAATAGGCAGCAAGCAGTAAATTATTTGAAAACAAAAATAGAATTTATTTAGAAGTGAAGGATTACAATAAAAAAAGAGAGCTAGAGGCAAGAATCAAATAAACAGTAAAGGTTACAGATATAATGTAAAGGAAGCGGCGCAAGAAACAAAGACACAGTATTACAATTACAATTTTAATTAACTCTACCACATACAACAATACAACCATACAATTATTCACTTAACACTCTATAACAATGTATCAATTTTAATACATAGAACAATATGTTAATTAACACTTAATACTTAACACTAAACATCCAGTCAGTACTGGCAGTTATCCGACGGGTCGGGAGATCTCACTTGAACCACAGGCATCCAGCTTTATTTACAGACAAGACCCATGTACTCTAGGAGTAAAAGGGTAAAAAGGGAAGATGAAATTTACAAAAGCTTCTTCAGTTCCCTCTGAGATTGTCTAAGGTCCTTCTGATCTGTCACAGCTTGTGATCTGTGTTTAGAGAGCGTGGTGTGGTGACGGTCTGTGTGCTGCTGCCTGCCGGGTTGCTCACTGCTGCCTTCTCCTGAGGTAGTGTCCCCTCAGGCAGGAGAGATGGAAGCCTGTTCACCGTAGCCGCTGGGCTGCTGTGAAGGCCTCCTGCTGGCAGGGTGCCAGGAGCAACCGTGGCTAAGGCTGCTGTTGCTGCTGCTGTTGCAGAGGCTGGCTTCCAAGCAGTTCTTCTGCTTTTCAGGTGGCATCTCTTGCGCAGGTATCTTCTCATAGGTGTTTGGCAGCATTCCACTCTCTTGCTGGTCCCTATTCCTATAAAACTTTAGCCTGCTGATTACTGCCTTTATACACAGTTTTAGCTCATTAGCTATTCATTTATGGTCATAATTCAGACAGTTTTACGGATTTGCATATTCTATTTTATGTCATGTGTACGGACATGTGACATTCTATTTAGAAAAGCTGGATGTGCACAAGTCCATGGGGCCGGACGAGTTACATCCGAGAGTGCTGAAGGAATTGGCGGCTGTGATTGCAGAGCCCTTGGCCATTATCTTTGAAAACTCGTGGCGAACGGGGGAAGTCCCGGATGACTGGAAAAAGGCTAATGTAGTGCCAATCTTTAAAAAAGGGAAGAAGGAGGATCCTGGGAACTACAGGCCAGTCAGCCTCACCTCAGTCCCTGGAAAAATCATGGAGCAGGTCCTCAAAGAATCAATCCTGAAGCACTTACATGAGAGGAAAGTGATCAGGAACAGTCAGCATGGATTCACCAAGGGAAGGTCATGCCTGACTAATCTAATCGCCTTTTATGATGAGATTACTGGTTCTGTGGATGAAGGGAAAGCAGTGGATGTATTGTTTCTTGACTTTAGCAAAGCTTTTGACACGGTCTCCCACAGTATTCTTGTCAGCAAGTTAAGGAAGTATGGGCTAGATGAATGCACTATAAGGTGGGTAGAAAGCTGGCTAGATTGTCGGGCTCAACGGGTAGTGATCAATGGCTCCATGTCTAGTTGGCAGCCGGTGTCAAGTGGAGTGCCCCAGGGGTCGGTCCTGGGGCCGGTTTTGTTCAATATCTTCATAAATGATCTGGAGGATGGTGTGGATTGCACTCTCAGCAAATTTGCAGATGATACTAAACTGGGAGGAGTGGTAGATACGCTGGAGGGGAGGGATAGGATACAGAAGGACCTAGACAAATTGGAGGATTGGGCCAAAAGAAATCTGATGAGGTTCAATAAGCATAAGTGCAGGGTCCTGCACTTAGGATGGAAGAATCCAATGCACCGCTACAGACTAGGGACCGAATGGCTAGGCAGCAGTTCTGCGGAAAAGGACCTAGGGGTGACAGTGGACGAGAAGCTGGATATGAGTCAACAGTGTGCCCTTGTTGCCAAGAAGGCCAATGGCATTTTGGGATGTATAAGTAGGGGCATAGCGAGCAGATCGAGGGATGTGATCGTTCCCCTCTATTCGACACTGGTGAGGCCTCATCTGGAGTACTGTGTCCAGTTTTGGGCCCCACACTACAAGAAGGATGTGGATAAATTGGAGAGAGTCCAGCGAAGGGCAACAAAAATGATTAGGGGTCTAGAGCACATGACTTATGAGGAGAGGCTGAGGGAGCTGGGATTGTTTAGTCTGCAGAAGAGAAGAATGAGGGGGGATTTGATAGCTGCTTTCAACTACCTGAAAGGGGGTTCCAAAGAGGATGGCTCTAGACTGTTCTCAATGGTAGCAGATGACAGAACGAGGAGTAATGGTCTCAAGTTGCAATGGGGGAGGTTTAGATTGGATATTAGGAAAAACTTTTTCACTAAGAGGGTGGTGAAACACTGGAATGCGTTACCTAGGGAGGTGGTAGAATCTCCTTCCTTAGAGGTTTTTAAGGTCAGGCTTGACAAAGCCCTGGCGGGATGATTTAACTGGGAATTGGTCCTGCTTCGAGCAGGGGGTTGGACTAGATGACCTTCTGGGGTCCCTTCCAACCCTGATATTCTATGATTCTATGATTCCAACTCAGCCAATCAGCTTCCAGAGATTAGCATATGTTAATGATTAGTGTATGCTAATTAGCAGGGTTGTCGATTAATCACAATTAACTCATGCAATAAACTAAAAAAAATTAATTGCAATTAAAAAATGTATCACGATTAATGGCAGTTTTAATCGTGCTGTTAAACAATAGAATACCAATTAAAATTTATTAAATATTTTGGATGTTTTTCCATATTTTCATATATACTATATTCTGTGTTGTAATTGAAATCAAAGTGTACATTATTTTTTATTACAAATATTTGCACGGTAAAAATTATAAAGCAGGGATTGGCCTATCAGGAAATCTGCTAGTGGGCCGGGCTGGTTTGTTTACCTGCAGTGTCTGCAGGTTCAGCCAATCGTAGCTCCCACTGGCCATGGTTCACCATTCCAGGTCAATGGGGGCTACAGGAAGGGGGCTGAAGGAGAGCTCAGTGGTTGAGCATTGGCCTGCTAAACCCAGGGTTGTGAGCTCCATCCTTGAGAGGGCCATTTAGGGATCTGGGGCAAAAATTGGGGATTGGTCCTGCTTTGAGCAGGGCGTTGGACTAGATGACCTCCTGAGGTCCCTTCTAACCCTGATGTTGTAAGGGACATACTTATCTTTAGCACATCTGGCATGTAAATACCTTGCCACGCCAGCTACAACAGTGTCATGAGAATGCCTGTTCTCACTTTCAGGTGACATTGTAAACAAGAAGTGGGCAGAATTATCTCCTGGAAATGTAAACAATCTTGTTTGTCTGAGTGATTGCCTGAACAAGAAGTAGGACTGAGTGGACTTGCAGGCTCTAACATTTTACATTGTTTTATTTTTGAATGCAGTTATTTTCTGTACATAATTCTACATTTTTAAGTTCAACTTTCATGATAAAGAGGTTGCACAATAGTACTTGTATTAGGTGAATTGAAAAATACGATTTCTTTTGTTATTTTACAGTGCAAATACTTGTAATCAAAAATGAATATAAAGTGAGCACTGTATACTGTGTATTCTGTGTTGTAATTGAAGTCAATATATTTGAAAATGTAGAAAACATCCAAAAATATTTAAATAAATGGTATTCTATTATTGTTTAACAGTGCAATTAATTGCACGATTAATCATGATTTTTTTTTAATCATGTAATTAGTCAGATGTATATAAAGCTCCTCTCCTGTCCGATAGACTTCTGTGGGCTTAATGCATTCCTATGAGTTTTTTCAGATGACCTTTAGATGAACTCTAGACATTTCCTGTCTGGAGATCCCATTGGTTTCTATGGGCTATAATGTATTTCTATAGGATTTTGCTGAGTCATTCCCCACAGGAAGTGATGTAATCCCTTGTCTAGATTGCATCATCACTGTTCATTTCTATGAGCTTCCATGTATTCCTATGGGATTTTCTACTACACTGCATAATTCTGTAACTGCCATTACCATATTTTCTAATTTAAACTATTACTAATTTTTATGTAATTAAAGCCTTATTCTTGAAACGAATTACTGTTCTAAGTATGTTAAAGGGTCCTGACACCATCGCCACTCTTTTGGTTTATATAAACAATTTTTATAATTTCGGCAAATTTAAACCCCTTCCAAGGTTTTTCTGCAGATTTCTCCCCATTCCGAGCTTAAAGTATTCTGGGCAACTGAGGCAAAATTCTTTCATCACATAGTAACACAGGTACAATGGGATTTCCTTACATCACAGGGATGTTGTGAGGCAGTTGAGCATTATGATAGTGGGAGCTATATAAGTATCTAAGATTGATAAGTGTTCAATATACAGAATGTTCAAATCTATGATATTAACAAGTTTGCCTTTTGCTGCCCAAATAATAGAAAACAGAAGTGAAGGATACCAATAAATCTGCACAGTAGTGCATCAGTCCAGAAATCTGTCTCTTCTGCCTATGCGCTTATTATTATTTATAAAGTGCCACAAGTGTGCACTGTGCTTAATAGATATAAGATAGGGACTGATCCTGCAAACCCTTACTCATGGAGTGGTCTTTACTCACCTGACTGTTATAGGATCACTTGGCTGGGTTTGCAGGGGTGGAGTCCATGTAAAAATATAACAAAGTGGAAATGTAAGGAAAGGGAATGGATAACTGCATTAAGAAAACGACCTTGTTTGGGTCTTTAGTATACATGCCATTGACAATAGCTTCAATGCCCCCTTCCCTTCTTTTATCCTCTCCTATCTCCAGGGCTGGCTCCAGACACCAGCTTTCCAAGCAGGTGCTTGGGGCGGCAATGAGAATGGGGCGGCAGTCCGTGTCCCGCAGCGGCAATTCTGCGGCAGCTCCGCCGCTCTTCCCGCCCCGGCGGCTTTTGTGCGGCAGCCCCGCCGCTCTTCTGGAGGCGGTGGCAATTCGGCAGCAGCTCCGCTGCTGTTGCAGCAGCAGAAATTTGGCGGCGACTGCTTGGGGAGGCAAAATTGGTAGAGCCTCCCCTGCCTATCTCTATGTCTTTTTCCATGTTTCCTCTGTGCATGAAGTCCCCCCTGTTTGCCAGTCACCACCCTCTGCTCATTTGCATCCTTCCTGAACATAAATGCAACCACTTGGGGAATAAGAGGGATTTTTTCCCCTCAGCTTTTTGCTTCCCAGTAATGTTCCTTCCAGATGTTATCCAGGTCCCCTCACTAATTCCATAGTTGCTCCTCCTATGCTCTTCTGCAATTGTGGCCACCAGTAATTAGGAGGTTAGGCAGCTGGATAGCATAGGAGTACAAGCAGCAGGAAACTGGCTGTACAGGTAGTTAAATTCCAAGACTACCTCCAGCCTTTCTTGGGGTTATGGGCTGACAGGAGCAGCCTGAATTATTCCCCTCCATACATGTCAAACGTGAGTAATAGCATGATCTTATTATGGTAGTCTCCCTAAGCATTTATTCCTCTCACTCTCTATGCCTTTCTAAAATTAGTTTGTAAGCTCTTTGGAACAGGGACCAAATATTGACCTCATTAAATTCAGTGGCAGCTTTGCAGTTGACTTCATTGGAGCTTGGATTTCACTGTGCTCTTTAAAGCATCTAGCACTGTGATGTTCTGGGGTTCAATCCAGACCAGTAAGGGGTTGTGTTGCTACCTGCCCTGCAGCTCTGGGTGTCTTAAATGCTATGGTGCTGTGGCTCACAGCCCTGATACCAACAGCCCACATACAAGCATGCAGGTCAAACCCTGGCTTCCACTGCCCAGTTTCTTTTTGCAGAGTGACCCCAATCCTGTCCCAGTCTGAAATTTTCCCCAAGTTGTCCAGCCCTCACACTGAACACTCACAGAAGCTACTGAGTTTGCTACTCTTTTAAAGAGCTTATTATCTGGAGTAAACACACCCCTCCCATCAAACACATCTCTAAATTGCTTTATAGTAACAGTGAAACAAATTTATTAAACAAGAAGTCACAGGATATCAAGTGATAAGGAATAAAGATAGAGTCACAAGCAAACAAAAGTAAAATACACTTCTAAGACTAAAACTTAATTTTAGCAAGTTACAGTCCTTGCCTAAAGGAGGTTTCTCACGTAAACTGAATTTTCAGAGAGTTCAACCCCTTAGTTGAAGGTTCCAGTGTTCTGCAATTTCAGGAGCTCTGGCCCTTTGAATCCATCAAGCGCAGTAAACATTTGAAATTCTTTGAAAAGTAAGGTTTCAGAGTAACAGCCGTGTTAGTCTGTATTCGTAAAAAGAAAGAAGAAAAGGAGTACTTGTGGCACCTTAGAGACTAACCAGTTTATTTGAGCATGAGCTTTCGTGAGCTACAGCTCACTTCATCGGATGCATAGCATATCGTGGAAACTGCAGAAGACATTATATACACACAGAGACCATGAAACAAAACTTCCTCCCACCCCACTGTCCTGCTGCTAACAGCTTATCTAAAGTGATCATCAAGTGATCATCAAGGAAGGCCATTTCCAGCACAAATCAAGGTTTTCTCACTCTTCCCCCCCACACACACACACACAGACACACATACAAACTCACTCTCCTGCTGGTAATAGCCCATCCCTCTTTGAAACCTCTCTTTATAATGCGCATGATAATCAAGGTGGGTCATTTCCAGCACTAATCCAGGTTTTCTCACCACCCCCCCCACACACACACCCCCTCCAAAAACCACACACACAAACTCACTCTCCTGCTGGCAATAGCTCATCTTACAATGTGCACAGCAATAATCCAAGTTTAACCAGAACGTCTTGGGGGGGGGGGGGGTTTGTAGGAAAAAAACAAGGGGAGATAGGCTACCTTGCATAATGACTTAGCCACTCCCAGTCTCTATTCAAGCCCAAATTAATAGTATCCAATTTGCAAATGAATTCCAATTCAGCAGTTTCTAGCTGGAGTCTGGATTTGAAGTTTTTTTGCTTTAAGATAGCGACCCTCATGTCTGTGATTGCGTGACCAGAGAGATTGAAGTGTTCTCCGACTGGTTTATGAATGTTATAATTCTTAACATCTGATTTGTGTCCATTTATTCTTTTACGTAGAGACTGTCCAGTTTGGCAAAGCTTTGTCTCCCGCTGGGGTATAGACACCGTGCTGTCTTTTCAAAGTTCAAGAGGCAGGGAGGTTTCCTGGGAGTGCAGTCTTGCCCCCTGCTGATTCATAGGTAAAAAGGGCTTCCATTGTTTTGATTCCACACTGCTTAATTTATACTGGAGACAGGTAAATAGCTGCCTTCCCTCCTGTCTGAGAGAGAACCTGTTTTTCCCTGTGTTTGATCAGAGACTTTAAAGCATAATATCACTGAGAATCCATAATTCTTCATATAGTGTTAATGCGTACATTTCACAATGCTATTAATCACCAGTGAGTCACAGGTTTTCATAAAAGACCACACCCGATACACTTTTATAAGTTGATTCAATTGCTTATCATTTGAGGTTCAGATGTGATGTCTTCATAGATAACTCACTAGTTTGATGGCTTTGTTTACCTGCTATGTTAATATACATTCATTGTCTCTGCCTGACAACCAGGCTGGTCAGACAAGAAAACACTCATTCCTTTGTCAAAGGCAGACTGTGCTTATGCATTGCTTGCCAAACATATTTTCATAACATAATTCTAGCACATATGTATAACTCTTTATGCACACACCATACATACATCATGCAAAACAGGGACAAAATTAGAAAGGCCGGGGCACAAATAAGATTAAACTAGCTAGGGACATAATGGATAACAAGAAAACACTTTACAAATGTATTAGAAGCAGGAAAAAGACCAAAGACAGTGTAGGACTATTCCTAAATGACAATAACAAAAAAACGCAGCAATGCCAATGGTGTTAAATGCTTTTTTTTGTTTCAGTTTTCAGCAAAAAAGGTTAGCAGTAATCAGACGATTAACATAGTGGAAGATGAGTGTAAATGGGGTATAACCTGAGGCTAAAATAGGGGAAGAAGAAGTAGTTAAGAATTACTTAGACAAGTTAAATGTCTTCAAGTCAGCAGGGCCTCATGAAATACATCCTAGAATACTTAAGGAACTAGCTGAAGAAATGTCTGAGCCATTAACAAATATCTTCCAGAACTCGTGGAGGATAGGAGAGATCCCAGAGGACTGGAAAAGACAAATATAGTATCTATTTATAAAAAGGGGAATAAAAGCAACCCAAGGAATTATAGACTAGTCAGCTTAACTTCAATACCCAGAAAGATACGGGAGCAAATAATCAAACATGTTGTAAGCACCTAGAAAATAATAAGGTGATAAGTAACAGTGTTGTAAGCAAGACACAAGAAGTAATTCTTCCACTCTACTTAGCACTGATAAGGCCTCAACTGGAGTAGTGTTTCCAGTTTTGGGCACCACTCTTTGAGAAAGATGTTGACAAATTGGAGAGAGTACAGAGGAGAGCAACAAAAATGATTAAAGGTCTTGAAAACATGAGGAAAGATTGAAAAATCTGGGTTTGTTGAGTCTGGAGAAAAGAAGACTGAGGAGGGACATAACAGTCTTCAAGTATGTGAAAGGTTGTTATAAAGAGGAGGATGATAAATTGTTCTCCATAACCACAGAGAACAGGACAAGAAACAATGGGCTTAAATTGCAGTAAGGGAGACTTAGGTTAGACATTAGGAAAAATTATCTAACAGTCAGGGTACTTAAGCAATGGAACAAATTACTTAGGGAGGTTGTGGAAGATCCATCATTGGAGATTTTTAAGAACAGGTTAGACAAACACCTGTCAAGGATGATCTCGATCAGTGGTTCCCAAACTTGTTCCTCCGCTTGTGCAGGAAAAGCCCCTGCCGGCCCAGGACAGTTTGTTTACCTGCCACATCCACAGGTTCGAGGGATGAGGGACATACTGGCCGCCGCTTCCAGCAGCTCCCATTGGCCTGGAGCAGCGAACCGCGGCCACTGGGAGCCGCGATCGGCCAAACCTGCGGACGCTGCAGGTAAACAAACCAGCCCGGCCCGGCCAGGGGCTTTCCCTGCACAAGCAGCGGAACAAGTTTGGGAACCACTGATCTAGATAATGCAGACTCCTGCCTCAGTGCAGAGGAATGAATGAGATGACCTATCAAGATCCCTTCTAGTCCTACATTTCTGTGATTTCTATGAAGTAGTATTAATAATCAGTGTGTTATTTGTTTTCCAATGATATATTACATACCATCTTTTGGGCATTCATTATGACAACCATGTATTAGGTGTAATGAGTATGTCAGGCCTGACAAGAGTTGCTGGCAGAGAGAAGTGTAACACCAATGAGCCTCTGAGTCACAAGCAGGTTTCTGGGTGCTGGGTAAACAATGTTAATGAAGGTTTCTTTTTTCTTTGTTTATCAACAGTTCTGTTTGTTTGTTTTGTTTTGTTTTTAAAGGAAGACTAAGCTGTATATAGGGTTCATGAAAGGAGTGCGTTTTGCAGAACTGATCCAGCACCCACTGAAAATGAAATACACACTAGCTTGTCCCCTAAATCTAAGCTGGCCAGAAACAAAACATGTGAGAGATCCACAGCTGATATGACAATGATAGATAAGCAAATAAGATACTCCTGAAACACAGTAGTAATAAATGGAAAGGAAAAATTCCATACATAACTGCTCAGGTGTTTCAGGGCTTGCCTACACTTACATCACCACAGCTGCGCTGCTGTAGCGCTTAGTGAAGATGCTTCTTCAGTGACGGGAGAGCTTCTTCCATTAGTGTAGATATCCCACCTCTCTGAGAGTTATGTTAATGGGAGAAGCCCTCCTGTTGACATAGCACTGTCTACACTGGGACATGGGTTGGTATAACTATATCACTCGGGGAAGGGGGGGAAGAGCGGGGGTGATCTTCCACACCCCTGAGCGATGTAATTATACCAACATGTTTGTAATGTAGTCCATGGCTCGGAGTTAAGAAGCAGGCAGTTAAGAAGAAGACAGTAACTCTGGTACTTTGTTAAATTGTTTCCTTCTAATATGAAAAGGCAACAGTAGCAATTTGGAATGCTGAGATGTTAATCTTTTCTTATTGTCGCTATTCCTACTTATGTAAACACTCTCTCTTAAGCAAAGAGATCTCTAGTTGTACTGCAGTACCAAGAACTGAAATGTATAAAATGGAAGATGTGTTGGAACACCATCATGCTTTTAAATGTGTTTATTTAAATTTAATTATTGTGCCAATCCCAGGCTCTAGGCGCCTTACAGTAATATAAAGCAAATGTACTAAAATATTAAGGCTATTGTATCAACCCACCTCTTTTGTACATCTCTGAGCAGCAGAAGTGTTTGTCATATGTACCACTTATTACCTTTGTTATTTACTATGGAGAATGTTAGGATTCCTATTTATTTAAAAGTGTCACATTTATATTATTTTAGGTATGAGGTATGTGAGAGGTAGAATATGTGGGCAGAAATGAGATAGTAGTTTGAAACCTAAGGACCAAGTGAGAGCTCACTGAGTTGCTGGGAGCAACCCCAGCATGTTCCCCCAAATTCAGCAATAGGTGGAGAATGAGTGTGGAGACTTGCCAGGTGGAGGTGTTTTTCTCCTTGCTTACTGAAGATGGGTTGCAGTGAGATCAGATTGGGAGAACATTTGATTCCATGGCTTATGAAAAGGAAGCCTGAACTGGGATATGAATTAAGACTTTCTGGGGCTTGAAAAGGACAGTGGGCAATGGATAGATGATCAGTACTACAGTTTCTTCATAGATTTTTATTGTAAATAATAAATTACAAGTTTGTTAATTCAGTCTGGAGTGGAGTTATTGTTAAAGGGAATTTCTGCAGTGGCCTTCAAAGAACACGTACCATACCTGGTACAGGGTTCTGGTAATGAGGGAGCAGAGAGAGGGGTTCCCCAAGGTAAAATTTCCAAGTGAGAAGCTTGGTGGTGTCAGCAAGTATCTGAGATCATGTTGTAGGAAAAGTGGGGTCATGACACGTACATATATGTACACTTGCTTATTCTTCACTGCAAAATCTCTATATAGTTTTTGGCAAGGTTCAATAACCCACAAGCATGTATGACTTGGAGCCATACCCAAAGGCCACTGAAGTCAACAGGAGCCTTTGCATTGACTTCAGTGACTGTGGATCAGGTCCATGGAGCAGTTTGTTGGATGTTTCAGTGAGTACAACAGACGACACATGAATTAATTTTTCTTTCAGTATGTTGGTCTAAATCTGGCAGTCAAAATAACTTCTAACCAAATTTGCTTTTTCACAATGCTTGGAGGATGTTCATTTAATTCAATCATCATCGTACCACATAAAATTTGTAGTGTTACTACAATTCTATCATAAACAAATCTTCTCTATTGATAATTAAAAGTAGGAATGATGGTCTAGGACTCTAGAGGATAGTACACTGGACTGAAACTCAGAAGATTTCAGGAGGCTGTGTTGGTGAGTATCTGAGTGTTTGTTTGTATCTGAGTATTTGTTGTGAGGACAGTTTGACCGTGTGCTTGATTGGTTGTTTGAAAAGGGTGGGAACTGAGAGTGCTTTGTTCCAGGTGAGCCTTAAGTGGGCCTGACTGTATAAAAAGCCAGTCAACTGTGAACCAGCTGAGCAGCGAACAGAAGGAGTTTGCCTGGGAGTTCGCCTGGGGAGAGCCCACTGAGGCTTACATCTTGCCAGATTCTCTGAGTAATTACTACAACTCCTGAGGAAGCTCACAGAAGGAAGGTAATATGGATGGGGAGTGTTCAGCTGTTGTGACCTGCACTGGATGTGCTATGTTTTTCTTTCTTCCACAGGACAGTAGTGACTTTGTCTGTACAAAGTGCAAGCTGGTCTCCATATTGGAAGAGAAGGTTCAAGGTCTGGAGCAACAGGTATCGACCCTGCATTGCATAAGAGAAACTGAAGATTTCCTGGACAGACATCAGGATATGCTTCTACGGGCACAAGGTTCTGAAGATTCAGAGCAGGCTGCACATCGGGGACAGGAGGATGGTGAAGAAATTTGGCATCATGTGAACTCCAGAAGAAAAAAGGGGAACGTCCATGTACCAGCAACGCAGATACAGGTAAGTAACCGTTTTCATGTTCTCTCCACAGGTACTAATGTGTAGAGTGGACCAGATGATACGTCTGAGGGAAGGGAGCAGAAGGAGACTCCGCCGATTGGAAGGCATGAGATGCACTGTCCTAGGGATGGGGGTTCCAGGACCACCGCTCCCAAGAGAAGGAGGTGGGTGGTGGTGGTCGGGGACTCTCCCCTCAGGGGGACTGAGTCATCTATCTGCCGCCCCGACCGGAAAAGCCGAGAAGTCTGCTGCTTGCCAGGAGCTAAGATTCACGATGTGATGGAGAGACTGCCGAGACTCATCAAGCTCTCGGATTGCTACCCCTTCCTGCTTCTCCACGTGGGCACCAATGATACTGCCAAGAATCACCTTAAGTGGATCACTGCAGACTACATGGCTCTGGGAAGAAGGATAAAGGAGTTTGAGGCGCAAGTGGTGTTCTCGTCCATCCTCCCCGTGGAAGGAAAAGGCCTGGGTAGAGACCGTCGAATCGTGGAAGTCAACGAATGGCTACGCAGGTGGTGTCAGAGAGAAGGCTTTGGATTCTTTGACCATGGGATGGTGTTCCAAGAAGGAGGAGCGATAGGCAGAGACGGGCTCCAGCTAACGAAGAGAGGGAAGAGCATCTTTGCAAGCAGGCTGGCTAACCTAGTGAGGAGGACATTAAACTAGGTTCACCGGGGGAAGGAGACCAAAGCCCTGAGGTAAGTGGGGAAGTGGGATACCAGGAGGAAGCACGAGCAGGAGCACGTGAGAGAGGAGGGCTCCTGCCTCATACTGAGAAAGAGGGGCGATCAGCGGGTTATCTCAAGTGCCTATACACAAATGCAAGAAGCCTGGGAAACAAGAAGGGAGAACTGGAAGTCCTGGCACAGTCAAGGAATTTTGTTGTGATTGGAATAACAGAGACTTGGTGGGATAACTCACATGACTGGAGTACTGTCATGGATGGATATAAGCTGTTCAGGAAGGACAGGCAGGGCAGAAAAGGTGGGAGAGTTGCATTGTATATAAGAGATCAGTATGACTGCTCAGAGCTCAAGTATGAAACTGCAGAAAAACCTGAGAGTCTCTGGATTAAGTTTAGAAGTGTGAGCAACAAGGGTGATGTCGTGGTGGGAGTCTACCATAGACTACCAGACCAGGGGGATGAGGTGGACGAGGCTTTCTTCCGGCAACTCGCAGAAGTTACTAGATCGCACGCCCTGGTTCTCCTGGGAGACTTCAATCACCCTGATGTCTGCTGGGAGAGCAATACAGCAGTGCACAGACAATCCAGGAAGTTTTTGGAAAATGTAGGGGACAATTTCCTGGTGCAAGGGCTGGAGGAACCAACTAGGGGCAGAGCTCTTCTTGACCTGCTGCTCAGAAACCGGGAAGAATTAGTAGGGGAAGCTAAAGTGGATGGGAACCTGGGAGGCAGTGACCATGAGATGGTCGAGTTCAGGATCCTGACACAAGGAAGAAAGAAAAGCAGCAGAATACGGACCCTGGACTTCAGAAAAGCAGACTTTGACTCCCTCAGGGAACTGATGGGCAAGATCCCCTGGCAGAATAACATGAGGGGGAAAGGAGTCCAGGAGAGCTGGCTGTATTTTAAAGAATCTTTATTGAGGTTACAGGGACAAACCATCCCGATGTGTAGAAAGAATAGTAAATATGGCAGGCGACCACCTTGGCTTAACAGTGAAATCTTTGCTGATCTTAAATACAAAAAAGAAGCTTACAAGAAGTGGAAGATTGGACAAACGACCAGGGATGAGTATAAAAATATTGCTCGGGGATGCAGGAGTGAAATCAGGAAGGCCAAATCACATTTGGAGTTGCAGCTAGCAAGAGATGTTAAGAGTAACAAGAAGGGTTTCTTCAGGTATGTTAGCAACAAGAAGAAAGTCAAGGAAAGTGTGGGCCCCTTACTGAATGAGGGAGGGAACCTAGTGACAGAGGATGTGGAAAAAGCTAATGTACTCAATGCTTTTTTTGCCTCTGTCTTCACAAACAAGGTCAGCTCCCAGACTACTGCACTGGACAGCACAGCATGGGGAGGAGGTAACCAGCCCTCTCTGGAGAAAGAAGTGGTTCGGGACTATTTAGAAAAGCTGGATGTGCACAATTCCATGGGGCCGGATGCGTTGCATCCGAGAGTGCTAAAGGAGTTGGCGGATGTGATTGCAGAGCCATTGGCCATTATCTTTGAAAACTCATGGCAATCGGGGGACGTCCCAGATGACTGGAAAAAGGCTAATGTAGTGCCCATTTTAAAAAAGGGAAGAAGGAGGATCCTGGGAACTACAGGCAAGTCAGCCTCACCTCAGTCCCTGGAAAAATCATGGAGCAGGTCCTCAAGGAATCAATTCTGAAGCACTTAGAGGAGAGGAAAATGATCAGGAACAGTCAGCATGGATTCACCAAGGGCAAGTCATGCCTGACTAATCTAATTGCCTTCTATGACGAGATAACTGGCTCTGTGGATGAAGGGAAAGCAGTGGACGTGTTGTTCCTTGACTTTAGCAAAGCTTTTGACACGGTCTCCCACAGTATTCTTGTCAGCAAGTTAAAGAAGGATGGGCTGGATGAATGGATTATAAGGTGGATAGAAAGCTGACTAAATCATTGGGCTCAACGGGTAGTGATCAATGGCTCCCTGTCTAGTTGGCAGCCGGTATCAAGTGGAGTGCCCTAAGGGTCGGCCCTGGGGCTGGTTTTGTTCAATATCTTCATTAATGATCTGGAGGATGGCGTGGATTGCACCCTCAGCAAGTTTGCAGATGACACTAAACTAGGAGGAGAGGTAGATACGCTGGAGGGTAGGGATAGGTTACAAAGGGACCTAGACAAATTGGAGGATTGGGCCAAAAGAAATCTGATGAGGTTCAACAAGGACAAGTGCAGGGTCCTGCACTTAGGATGGAAGAATCCAATGCACCGCTACAGACTAGGGACCGAATGGCTTGGCAGCAGTTCTGCAGAAAAGGACCTAGGGGTTACAGTGGACGAGAAGCTGGATATGAGTCAACAGTGTGCCCTTGTTGCCAAGAAGACCAATGGCATTTTGGGATGTATAAGTAGGGGCATTGGCAGCAGATCGAGGGATGTGATCGTTCCGCTCTATTCGACACTGGTGAGGCCTCATCTGGAGTACTGTGTCCAGTTTTGGGCCCCACGCTACAAGAAGGATGTGGAAAAATTGGAAAGAGTCCAGCGGAGGGCAACAAAAATGATTAGGGGACTGGAACACATGACTTACGAGGAGAAGCTGAGGGAACTGGCGATATTTAGTCTACAGAAGAGAAGAATGAAGGGGGATTTGATAGCTGCTTTCAACTACCTGAAAGGGGGTTCCAAAGAGGATGGCTCTAGACTGTTCTCAGTGGTAGCAGATGACAGAACGAGGAGTAATGGTCTCAAGTTGCAGTGGGGGAGATTTAGGTTGGATATTAGGAAAAACTTTTTCACTAGGAGGGTGGTGAAACACTTGAATGCGTTACCTAGGGAGTTGGTGGAGTCTCCTTCCTTAGAAGTTTTTAAGGTCAGGCTTGACAAAGCCCTGGCTGGGATGATTTAATTGGGGATTGGTCCTGCTTTGAGCAGGGGGTTGGACTAGATGACCTCCTGAGGTCCCTTCCAACCCTGATATTCTATGATTCTATGATTCTAAGATCCTCTGTGACTTCGGGCAAGTCTCTTAATCTACCCTGTGCTTCAGTTCCCCATCTGTAAAATGGTGATAATACTTCCCGACCTCACAGAGGTGTTGTGAGGATAAAATCCATTAATGATTGTGGGGAACTCCCAGACTATGGTGATGATAAGTACCTCGATAGAAGAAACTTAATTTTCCTACTGGAATAAGGACAAAATTTCTCTTTTGTAATGTCAGAGGCGTCTGACAAGAAATAGTACATTACTGAAGCAAGTAGGTTCTTTCTTAGTTTCCATGAATCTGAATTGCTTCTTGCATTAATTGAAAGACCATCTAAAGAAGATACTCCATGCACTGCTGGTGGTCAATTATTTATCAGTTTGAATTGCTCTTTCATCTGTTTTAATGTTACACACAATTTGTTCATTCACTTCTCTGTAGGTGAAATTATACTCTGCTTCTTGAATTTTTCAACTTGTTCACAAAGCTTGTGACACTAGATAAGCCTCATATAGAAATTTAGGTCTGATCTTTTAAACTACTCTTTAACTGTTTTATTGTAAAGGAGAGCTGGGGAAAAAATTTCAACCAAAACTTTTTTCAGCAAGAAATGCAGATTTGTTGACACCAAAACATTTCATGAATTTATGCCAATTTCACTGAATTGCCTCATTCAGAAATGAAAAACAAACTCCGAAACTAAAACAAAAAAATCTGAAAAAATGTAAACATTTTTTGACATTTTTTCTAATTTGAACTGAATTTTTTATTCAAAATTTCCTTTAATTTTATTTTAAAATATGAAAACACTTCAAAAATGCACTACATCAAAAGAAAATGTTTAGTTTCAGGTCAAAGAAAATTGTTCATTTGATCTGAAATTATTTTTATTTTTTACTTTTTGATTTGTCAAAAATTCTGAAAAAAAATTATTTTCATTTTAACCAAAAACAATTCTCTTTTTGGAATTGTTAGAGAACCAAAAAACCAATTGTTTGTCCAGCTCTATTGTTATCCCGTTCACTAGCCCCAGTACATATCAAAAGCGGATGTAATTTTTTTCTTTTATTTTCATCACCTGATCTAACATGTACTCCAATAGAACTTTCTCTCAAGCCATGTTTACCAGTTAGGGAAGGACTATTTCCTTCCAGAACAATGAATGGCGGCAACAACAAAGAGCAGACTTGACCTGCGGGCATCCTTAAACCTCTATTTCCTTCTTTTCAATATTACATCAGTTTCTTCTTATTTAACAGATGCTATTTTTTGTTTGTAAATTTCTTCAGAAACTGAATACTGCAGCACCTGTAGCAATTTCCATCTCATTTCCACTATTTAAACTACTATGGAACATTTGAGTCCCACTTATTCTGCGGTATAAATAATTCTGAAACATGGGATTAATTGCAAGCCATTCTGTTATGGACAGGCTCAGATTTTGGAAAGGACCCTTCCTTATCCACAGACTTGCTGTGGTGCTCCACGTAGTCTGGCAAAATACTCTCTTGTGCTGAATTCTTTTCTCTCTTGTGGTGCACAATGAGCACTAAAGCTCATACCTTTCATGGCTTTCAGGCTTTCATACCTCATCTTCTGCACTTCAGATATTGTATAAATATTACTCTGGTTAATAAGATGATTCCAAACAATGAAAAAATAGTTCCCCCCAATTTACTGTTATCTTGTTGGGTGTAATGATTCCAGTCTTTCTTGCCTCTGGACCAAGCCTCCCTTAGTCATATCATAGGAAAGCAGAGGTGCTCTCTTGACTTGCAAGATGTTTCTCTTGGTGGACTCAGACACACAGTCCTTCCATAATAAGTTCCTTATTCTGTGAACAATGCTTTTCTCTCTCTGAGTTCAGGATTTCTGATTCCAAATGCAAAATGGTTCCTGGGGGACTCCCTCAGACAGCTACTGAAATGGCAGATTGTGGGCAGCCAGAAAGTTTCCTGTGTGAAAGTTATATCTCTCAGCAAGGACTTTGGGGTTGGGGTACACAGTGTTTTTTTAAACACTTCAGACAAATCCTCATATTCACCCAGTTTTTGAGGTTAAACAAACACAAGCCTTCCAAGACAACAAGGGGCTCACTTTGAACCAGTAAGAAAAATGATTCAATTAGTAAAAAAGAAATTTACATAAGCCAAAATTATTGGACTGAGTACAAGATTAACTGGGTGGAGTTCTATGGCCTGTGTTATACAGATCAGATTGGATGATTTAATGGTCCCTTCTGACCTTACTATGAATCTATGAAAATGTTTTTTTTCTTTCAACACTCTTTAGTGTCACTGTTGCAGCTTTTTTACATGCACAATCTTCACCTTTCTATCTTTATTTTTAATTTCTTCTTCTTTTTAGACTTCTTCCTCACTGCTACTTCACCAATCACTAGGCTGTTTCAAAGGATATCACCCAAAGGATCCCATCCTTGTCTCCAGTGATTTTCTTGTTAACTCTCCCAAACCCCAGGCAGCCATTTGTGCCTTCTCATTTATCTGCGATAACCTTATTTAGACCAGAATGACAAACAAGTGAGTGCAATGAGAGGGCATCCTGGTTTATAAACCATATCCAGCTCAACATTGTCCTGAAATCCATCTCTAACCAACTCCAGCTGCCACTGTTTCCAACTCTTGTCCTCTGACACACAAAATGTTCCAGACCTTAAAGCCTCAGCAAACCATGCACAGTCACTGTCGTTCTTGAAGTTCCATGCTGTACAGAAATCAAAAGATTCTTATATATTCCAACTGCTTTAATGAATGCATGGAACATGGCCATAAGGTGTCACTCCAGTATGGGATTCATTTTGTTTTCCAAATTACACCTAGCCATAAAAACTTCTGAAAATTTTAGAAAGAGAACTCAAATCTCCAGAAAAGATTTATTATTTCACTAAGACTCAAATGGAGCCAACAATCCATTGGCACTTAAAAAAGAAACAACAACCAAAAAAGCATGGAATCCATTCGAAAAAGAGTTTTCCAGTGCGGTGTGAATGAATGACTGTGACAGTCTACATTGGAGTTTCTAGCTGATGAGGGCTGCTTTCTGCTTAATTCCCAGGTCATATTTTCTGTATGTGTGCACAGACAAAGTTGGTATGGTGCATCACTGCACTGATCTGTCAACATACCTTAGCTCTGATCTGTAAAGTAAATCAGACTTTATATTTATTCAGTCACTGGGTTGGATCTCCTCTGACTTACAGAACTACCTCTTGGGCAAAACTATGTCAGATTTGTGCTGTGGTTTGGGTCCATAAATTCACACCAACATTTGTTTTTATCAGAATTAGATCAGTCCTGGCAGTTCAACTTTCCCCTTACAAATGTAATCCCTGTGACAGGATAAGTGTTTTTATTTCCACTGAAAATGACTCAGAAATCTTTTATGAAGAGATGGGCTTGAACCAAAATAGATTCCAAACAGTTTGTACCCTGCTTACCTTACAGAAACTAAAAATAATATGCTCTTTGTTTATTTTAAATATGTCAAATTTAAAAGTGACCTGCAAAAGAAATAAAAAGGGGCTTTTTTTTTTTTGCTTTGTATAAAGATTTGTAAAGTGATTTTTTTAAAAAAAAATGGATCTTAGTTTATTCTATTTTTAATGAAACACTGTATGGACATCTGGGGACTTGGCAATATCATGACATGTAGTGAAACCTGATTAGTTGCAAGAGGAAGTAATATTAATGCAGATGGTTTAAAATGATGGTTTTACTGTTTGCTAGAATATATGTGACTCAAATGCCCGAATAAACATTTGGGAGAAAAGATGGCTTTGCTAAATATTGAATGCTCCTGTTCTTCAATCAGTTCTTCTTAAGACTGAGGAAGCTCAATATGTATCTGAGACCCCCCTCCCCCCAGTAAACCCCTCCCCCCACAATAAAAAGCTCAGAGCTTCTATCAGGCCTTATATTTTCCTCTGAAGGGGTGACCTCTTAACCTGACTTTAGAAGCTAAAATAGGGCTTAAAAATGCAATGGTCAAGAGTCATCGGTTTCAAGCATTAGCTTCAGTGCTGGCCCATAGGTTTTTTGTGACTGCCTCAATGTCCAGCCAACAGTGTGTTAGTAACACTGTGGTTGGTGGTTTGGTGCCAGGAGTGTAGGGTCCCCTGCTGTGCAGAGCTCAGTAAAGCGACATACAGTAAGTAGCACAGATATAAGGCCATCTTATTTTAGCTTCATCATTGACACTTAGGAAGTTTGCTGCTCATAGGTCTCATCCATTTAAAAATTGAGCTCTGAGCTAAACCTTGTTCCCTGGGCCAATCCGGATAAAAACTACACCTATTCCATTGCCTGTTGCACCTTCTACACCTGTGCGCATGGAGGAAATTGTGACAGTTTCTTCAGTCACTGAGCTGGCTGATCTTCCAAATGTCAAAGGTAGGCTGCCTTCCCAGGATCCCATCTAAGGGATGAACTTCTTTCCCAGAAGTAGTGCCTGAAGTGCCTCATGTTTCCAGTTAGCTCTTTCTTGCTGGTGGGATATGCTCTGAGGAGCCAAGAGCATTGCCGGCATAGCCTATAACTCTACTACTATTCTGTTCCACTGGTATTACAGCACAGCCCTCCTCCCTTTCTCATGGGCAACCACTTAAATAGTCCCAATGGTCATGACTGTGAATAGGAAAGGCGGCATTTTAGATGGGAAGCCAGCTCAAGGGTATTTGCCATGGATCATGCCTCATTACAACCCAACATTCCCTTGAGAGTCTGACCTTGAGCCTAGATAAGCAAAGCAATTTACAAGTAAGACTAAAAATACAGGCTGATGGTCTTGCCTTAACGCTGAGTATTAGTATTTTGAAAAAAAGAAATAATATACTTTTCTTTTTTTCTTTCTCAACAGAATGAAAAAGCCCAAATATATAGTCTAGGATTTTCATTCCTATCTGAAGTTCTGTGCTTTGAGGGTTTAAAAGTTACAGATTTAAAATGAATTTAAACTTGGGCTCCTTTTGGGGGTGAGGGGTGATATTATTTCTAACACAATGATCTTAGCTAAAAATCATCCAGTAGGTCTTAACTTCGAGAATCCTGTAAGGCAATTTGAACAATTAGTTTAATGACAGAGAGCTTATTTTTAAATGTGATATTGTTTTCTGAGATGAAGTTCCTTTGGTTCAGGCTAACACCTTGGAAAGAAATGTGCTAAATATTCCATTGACATTTGTGAGTCTACGTACATATTAGGCTTGCATAAAGTCAGCCAACTATTCAGAATGTAAGTGGCCTAGCAAATGGAGCACTGCACTCCTATTGCGAGCCCTTAGTTAAATCCCATGCGTATCTGTTCAAAATTTATCTCTGTGTGCTAATTTGTATGGCTATGCCTAAGATAGGTAACAATGAAACAAAAATTCAGAGCATGTCATAAGGCATTGCAGTACTTCTGCATAGTGTTTAAGCGTACTTATAATGTGCTTTACACATTTAAAATATTATTATTATTTGTTAAGCATGGATTGTATGCGCAGTGCTTGTGATGGAGTCGGTGTAGTTTAGCAGTTTATGAATAGGTTCAGCTCACAAAAGTTTATGCTCAAATAAATTTGTTAGTCTCTAAGGTGCCACAAGTCTCCTTTTCTTTTTGCGGATACAGACTAACACGGCTGCTACTCTGAAACCTTTCTTTTTCGCCTGAGCTATAGGCTGTCCATTCAAATGTTCTTAGTGTCCCTTAACCAAGTCAAAAGCATGTGCATTTATAGTTTTAAATCCTGCACTTTTTGAGGTAGTGTCAACATTTCATAAAGGAGACATTGAACACACCCCTCATCTTTTCCCTTCCTAATCACAGAAGGGAGCCAGGAGTGCTACACAGAGCACCCAAATAAAGAGAGCCCCTCTCCTGAAGAGTTTTACAAATAAACACTCGGAGGACTGAACATACTGGAAAATCCAGATGTTTACAGGGTGGTGGCCTGGCTGAGTCGAATCTTAAATCTTATTACTAAATGAATGTTACTAACTTTAGTCTGACTGGCTCAATACATTCTCCTTAGTTACCTTTGTATTTTTTACCATTATGTTGTAGTGAATGTAGTGCTCATGAAAGAGGCCAAATTAACAGCCCTGGTGATGAACAGTTCTCGGTTTATTCACAGATTGGGTACAGCATGTGAAGAAGCAGTGCAGCTTCCTCACATTCTCTTCCCAGCCTGTCTGGGAAGGGACCACAGTTCTGTTATATTATGCCATAGTAATAAAATCTGTGTAAGAGGGGACTCAGCCTGCCTAATGTATACAGTTTATATTTATGTAACCCCATTGACTTCAGTGCAGTTACTCCTGATTTTTCATTAATGGAAGTGAGGAAAATCATGTCCAGGAAGACTGTCCTGCACTTGATATGTATATAGTTGGGAGGGACGTACACATGCTGGGGAGAATACAATCTAGATTTACACTAGTGTAAATGAGATCAGAATCTATCCCATAGATATCTATGGAGTGACTCCACATTTACCCTAATGCCAATGTGAGGAGGATTTGGCATTTGGATAATTTAAACTGGTCTCTGTTCCATAAAGGGCTCAAATCTATCTTATAAATTTCAGGGAAGAGGTACCTTGTTGTTTTTAAAAATGCTTCCAAAACAAAAGTGCAACTAATTGTTTGTAACTTCCCAAACACACTTCAGGGCTGTGTTCTGGAGTAAAAACTGTTACATAGGGAGGTCTCACCAGAGCTGCCATTCATTAATTTTTAAAACGGATGCTTCACTGAGCAACATATTTAATTACACCTAAACCTGTTGTGCTTAAACAAGAGAGATTTTTACTAGAACACGCACAAAGAAAAATTCATTGCAACAATTAGCCTGAGTTGCTAGGTGCTGTATAGTTTATCAAACAGGTAGAGTAGCTTTTCCAAGGCAAATTAATTTAAGTGCTAACCATAAAAAGCATTGGACCAAACTCCCAAAGCTTAAGATCATTGTGTGTGCAGTGACTGCTTACAAAACTGTATGAGATCCTACTCCCCATCCTACTCCCACTGAAACAAATGGGAGTGGGATCAGGCCCACAGACCATATGCTCTTGTACATGACAAACTATCTGTTTTATAAATGGGCAAAGAATAGTTTCTCCTTAGTTTTAAAATATAACTCATAGGAGTGTCAAATATATCACTAATCACTCACTCAACCCCAAAGCCACAAGCCTTAGTCACACTGTGTGGCATGTAAGTTGAGCCAGGATTGGAATTCAGGGGCCCAATTCTGCCTTTACTTACACTGGTTGTACCCCTGTATGACTTTATTGACTTCACTGGAATTACTCCAGATTACCACTGGCGTAAGTGAAAGTTCAACAAAGCCCGGATCTCTACAGGGGAAAGACTAGTGTATGGAAGAGCTGCGCCACTTATCCTCTCCTATTCTACTTTGTTTCTCGAAATAGACTGCCCAGAGGAAAGTCACACCCGAAAAACTATTTTACAATATGAAAATACTGTCTTTAATGAATGAAAGCCAGCAAATTCAGAGTAAGGTTGTGCTTAACGTGACAGTGTGGCCAGATGACACAGCATTATGCAAATCATCCAGTATACTGAAGACTTCCCAGTGTTGAGTAATAACAGGGTGGGCTCAAAGCAATTTCATCCTTTACTCTGAATGTTATGGTTTTGGTTTGACTCTTAGGGTTAATTTGCTCTCCAGTAGGCAGGTTCTCATCCCTTGGGAATTCACTCACATTCCTCTTGTGTGTTCATGATTCAGGACACAATATGATGCACAAGGAATATTTGAAGAAACCTTAAAGATAATTTAGCCCAGTTTTTAAGTATGGATGGTCTGGTAATTAAAGCACTAGATTGGTACTCAGAAGATCTGGGTTTTATTCCCTGCTCTGCTACAGGCTTCCTGTGTGACTCTGAACTTTGATTTCAATGGGAATTGGGTGCCTACAAACATTTGAGGATCTGAACCTTAATCTCTCTGTGCCTTAATTCCCTACCTGCAAAATGGGAGTAAGAGTACTTCCTTACTCCTATCCTTTATTTGGATCATAAACTCTTTGAGATAGGGTTTATGTCTCTCTCTGTTTGTACAGCACCTAGCACAATGCTGCCCAATTGTAATTGGTGCTTCCAGGTGCTACTGAGGTACAAAAAAGTAAAAATACAGGTTTTCTATAGAGCTATAAAATTACAAATGTGCACCTTTTGCTTTAAAAGTCACACAAAAAAAATTAAAAACCAGCCAAAATACTACCCCTCACCCCTTGCTTATCTTGTTAAAAACAATTACTAAGAGTATTTATGGGAAAAGATTAATTTGTGTCAGATTTGTAGGACACAGTAACTGCTACAGAGAGTGACAAAGCTGAGGAAAGCTGGGCAAAATCTTAGAAAGAAAGAAAGAAAGAAAGAAAGAAAGAAAATAGGCCTTCTTCCAGGATAACATTCTATCAGTTTTTTCAACAGAAAAATTCTACTGTCTGGCAAGACATGTGAGGTTTTACCCATGACAAAAACCTCCGTTCTTTTGGGCACACGTGGGGAAATTTTGCCTTGGACCGAATTCTCAGTTTCTCTTAAATTTTTGTGAAGTTACCTGTTTTCATAAGCAATAATTCATAAAGGGCAAAATAGTAGTTTCACACCTTCTAAGAGCCCAGATACCATGGTGATGGGTACAGTATATGCTTCTAGATAGGATGGAATATCGGAATTGAGTGTGCTCTCAGAACAGCAAGAGTCAGAAAAAGTAAACCAAGTTTCTAGTTAGGTGTTTGCTGGTCAGATCTTTGTAAATTAGAGGGAGGAAAACATAAGGATCCTATCTGATATTCTGACAGCTGTCCAGTGGGTTATCAGGTCCTGATGGGGCAGTAATGAATGGTCCACAGCAAAGTTAAACTAACCTACCTTTGTACAGGCAGAAAGGGAAGATCCATTGCCTTCTTTCTCATTCTCCCAATCTTTTGCCCTCTCTGCGAAACAGTATTAAGTACAAATAAAAAGTATAAAAAAAAAAGATGTGAAGGCTGCCAAGAGAGTTACCATGGTTTTAAAAGGATTTGAACCAAACAAAGCCTGAAAGAAATCAAAGGAAGAGAAAACATTAAGCAGACTAGGGAATGATCAGTAATATGGTATGTTACTATGGCTGAGTGCCAGTCTGTTGAAAACCACAGAACCCACTGCTGCTCCAATTCAAGTCCATGGAAAAGTCCCACTGAGTTCAATAGCCCAGGATTGGGCCCTCTGATTGGAAGTGGATTACTATGATTGTTTTAGTTGGCCTGGGTTTTTGTTTTTATGTTTCCAGTGGCTAGATATAAAATGGCTTTCTAACAATAGATGCAGTATACTACTACAAAAGTAGCAACATTCCTCTTTATTGCAGGTGGTGTCAAAATATTCACAATCCAAAGATAATTACCGTTTTCTACCTGCAATTACAGTATTTAATTCTGTGACGTAATGCAGCATGTTCAGGTTATGCCACATTCCACAATGTCATGCAGGGTGTCTATGGAAGGAGTTATAAGCTAATCGGCCGTGTGTTTTAAAGTAGTGTCTGTGTCATTTGTAAATCCAGAGTACTGGGTTCTTCTTTATTAAGAAATAAGCAGTTTAATCACAGAAAGATGTGATAGATAGAAAAGAACTGGGCATTTAAACCAGGTCCATGATTGGGGCTCATAAGTGCTACTGAAATATAAATAATAACAAAAATATAATGAATGCACTCAGGCAGGCAGGTCTTGATCATAGAAATTATTATTCATCATACAAGCATGAACATGTAACAGAGAGTGTTCCAACCTCCAAATGCCTCTTCCTAACTGTTTTCTATTGTAGCTTTGTGATCTATGTGGCACCTGTGGAAGAACTAATTTGCATATAGCAATTCCTTCTGCAAAAACTTGCAATAGTGGCCTGTCCTCAAGACATGGTCAGCCAGTGAAAGTTTGTTCTAATGTTGTAATGTTTTCAACATAATACCTGATAGATATAGCTGTTCGGAATCACACTTCAATATGACATCAAATATTGACAACACTGGCAATTAAAGGGTCAGTTGAATTTATTGGAATTAATCTCTTGTTCTTAGTAAAGGTCACTGCTATTTATTTGACTCACGTCTGGACCCTAAAGGCCCAGTTCCTGATTCTGTTAGGTCAGCTTTGCACTGGCATCTCAGCACAAAGCTGCCCTAAAGATTGTTTAACTAATGGGTGATGGATTCGCTCTTTGCTGGAAAACCCTTTGCTAGAACCACCACATTAACTCCTGCATGATCTTGATCCCAGCTCCTGACACAGGAGCCATGAGTTAGGTCAAAGGAGCATGGCAATCCCAGGATGCTAGGCACTGTTGGCAGCTGGTGTAGTTCAAAGCAGCCTTTAGGCTTCTCTAATTTGTGGAGAACTGGACTGGTGCAGAACCATCCTTGATTAGTGGTGGAAAGAAACAAAGGGCTCCTTTGCACCCCCCTTTTCACCTGCACCCTTGGGTGCACCTGAGATTCCAGCCCTAAACACACTAGAGGGTTTGTCATCATTTTTTTTATTTTACTACTTGTCTTCCTATGGCCAATAACGTAATTTGTCTTTTTCAAAAAGTACACATTGCTTTGAATAAAATATTACCACTGTTTTATTTGCTTTAGCCATAAATGTTGTTTGACTTGACAAAGTTACAATTATATTGATGGAAAAGATTAATAGAAATTTTAATAAAAATTTATCCTTATAAATATATAAAATCACTCTGTGAAGTACACTATTGGTGCTCCAGCCACTAGGCTAACCGTTAGAATAATTTGAAGTTAGAATAATTTTGGCCATTGGACAGCTCCAGTCCTTTTCAGCTAATGCAATGAAAATATATTACAGGACACAAGGAAAATCTTAATAAAATTGTCAGAATTGTGGTTCTGGAGTCTGCCCTCTAGTTTATCCATTTATATTACACCAGGCACTATAGTTCATACCCAAAGTTACCTGAAAACAGCATTTAGTGGAAATATACTGAAACACTGTATATTATACTTTGCTTCCTGTTGTTTTTGTTTAATGTGTTTTAAGATGATAAAGATAATTGGTAAAAAGAAAAAAGAAAAGGAGTACTTGTGGCACCTTAGAGACTAACCAGTTTATTTGAGCATGAGCTTTCGTGAGCTACAGCTCACTTCATCGGATGCATAGATAATTGGGGTGCTGAAAATGTAATATCATATTTGATGCTGAGAGAAAAGATGATCATTAAGACATCTCATAAAAATATGACCACACCATGGTATTTAAACTCTCTATCTTTGAACTATAAGGCAAACATTTTAGGCAAAAAATCCACTGAAATTTACAGGTGTTAGATTAGCAGGAGAAAGGTTCTCCTATTGCATTGAGGGAAAAGTAGAAACATAGGAGCCACTGCTAAATGGTGCTGAGCACTTCCCATGGAAGCCAACGACTCGCTTTTTTTCTTTTCTTTTTTTAACATCTGGTCAATTTGTGACATCCTAGTTAAAAGAAGAGAGCATATATCAGTGCAGCCATTGAAGATTAGTTTTCCACCTGGCATTGTTGAGAATTGAAGATTCTGTTTCATGTGAGCAAAGATTTTCAAATAATAAATCATTCCATTATCCTTTTAACAAGTCACAATTGAGACCAGGCTTACTTGTCTGCACCTCTGATTTTGATAAGTATGTCTTATATGAAGATTAAACAAATGTTCTATCAGACATCCCTGACGATATAATTGTAAGATGAGTTTTCAGTGGCTCAACTCCTGGAAACTTGAATGTACTGAACTTTTTTTTTATTAAATATCTCCTATTGCAGCTCAGATGATCTCTGTACTGAAAACTGTAATGAAATTCAAGATGTGCATGCAAGGCTGAACAGCCTGGAGTGAATTCAGTTGTGCAAGAAAAGGTTATGAGGAGGGAGGATGAGAATGAACTAACAGTGAATTTATATTACATCATTCTCAGTAGGAAGAGTATATTTTTAATTGACTTATATAAGACAAACAAAGTAAGGATAACAGTCTTATTTATTGAAAATAAATGGTGTATAATATCTTCGTGCTCTTATAACATGTATTTATACATTATATGCAAGCACTTATGGTTGCAATAATCTCTGTTCTTGCATCTTTGGCATAACAGAACCAGCCAGCTTTTTACAACATGCTGGGTGGTATTGTGATAATCATCAGGGTGTGCTTTCTCACTCCTGCAAACATTAAAGGCATGAGACCGTGCTGACTTTTCCACCCTGTGCAATCCACTGATTCCCCTGGGGTGTGAGTCTGCAAAGAATTTGACGATTGGGAATCAGTTCTGCCTGCATTTTAAACAAGCAAATCCCAAAGGGTGTATATATAGCTTTGTGTGTTCTAATAGCAGCACAATTTACACATTCTTTTAGCAGATGTGATTGTGGGCAGGGTCCTTGATATTTGTGCTCCTCACAACTGGAAAATATTTAACCCATATTTTTGGCCATATATTGGTTTCTTAGGTATTTCTTTTCTGTTCTATGCGTGCATCTAATTTGCCCGTCCAGAATGAGCTTCCTAGAAGTTTCTTTAACAGACATACCATAAACTACTCTAGTACCAGTAATTAGCATGGCCCTAACATAATTTTTCCAATGTCTACTTATTCATCCTTGCCTCTTTTTAGCAACCCCCCATCTGCATCACTAGGGATGTTGGTCTTGACATGTTGTTTATCTTCTTCTACTTAAAATAAATGGGAGTTAAGTGCTTAAATACGTTTGAGGATCTGGGCCTGAGAAGCTAAGGAAGCTCAATTTATTTAGGTTAAAAGGTGACTTGATCATGGCCTATAATTACTTACATGGGGAAGATATTTCTGATACTAGAGTGCTCTTTATTCTAGGACACAAAATTATAGTAAGATCCAATGGCTGGAAGTTGAAGCTAGGCAAATTCAGACAAGAAAAAAGGTACAATTTTGTTTACAGTAAAAGAGCAGTTAACCATGGAAACAACTTACCTAGACATGGTGCATTCTCCATCACTTGAAGTCTTTAAATGAAGATTGCACGCTTTTCTAAAGGAGATCCTCTAGTTCAGATGGAAATTATGGGTTTGATGCAAGAATCACTTGGTGCAATTCTGTGGTCTGTGTTAATCCTCAGGTTAGACTAGAGAGTTGTAGTGAATCATAGAATATCAGGGTTGGAAGGGACCTCAGGAGGTCATCTAGTCCAACCCCCTGCTCAAAGCAGGACCAATCCCCAATTAAATCCCCAATCCCCAAATTGGAGGATTGGGCCAAAAGAAATCTGATGAGGTTCAATAAGGATAAGTGCAGGGTCCTGCACTTAGGACGGAAGAATCCCATGCACCGCTACAGACTAGGGACCGAATGGCTAGGCAGCAGTTCTGCGGAAAAGGACCTAGGGGTGACAGTGGACAAGAAGCTGGATATGAGTCAACAGTGTGCCCTTGTTGCCAAGAAGACCAATGGCATTTTGGGATGTATAAGTAGGGGCATTGCCAGCAGATCGAGGGACGTGATCGTTCCCCTCTATTCGACATTGGTGAGGCCTCATCTGGAGTACTGTGTCCAGTTTTGGGCCCCACACTACAAGAAGGATGTGGATAAATTGGAGAGAGTCCAGCGAAGGGCAACAAAAATGATTAGGGGACTGGAACACATGATTTATGAGGAGAGGCTGAGGGAACTGGGATTGTTTAGTCTGCAGAAGGGAAGAATGAGGGGGGATTTGATAGCTGCTTTCAACTACCTGAGAGGTGGTTCCAGAGAGGATGGTTCTAGACTATTCTCAGTGGTAGAGGAGGACAGGACAAGGAGTAATGGTCTCAAGTTGCAGTGGGGGAGGTTTAGGTTGGATATTAGGAAAAACTTTTTCACTAGGAGGGTGGTGAAACACTGGAATGCCTTACCTAGGGAGGTGGTGGAATCTCCTTCCTTAGAAGTTTTTAAGGTCAGGCTTGACAAAGCCCTGGCTGGGATGATTTAATTGGGGATTGGTCCTGCTTTGAGCAGGGGGTTGGACTAGATGACCTCCTGAGGTCCCTTGTAACCCTGATATTCTATGATTCTATGATTCTATGAAATCATCCCAGCCAGGGCTTTGTCAAGCCTGACCTTAAAAACTTCTAAGAAAGGAGATTCCACCACCTCCCTAGGTAACGATTTCCAGTGTTTCACCACCCTCCTAGTGAAAAAGTTTTTCCTAATATCCAACCTAAATCTCCCCGACTGCAACTTGAGACCATTACTCCTTGTTCTGTCATCAGCTACCACTGAGAACAGTCTAGATCCATCCTCTTTGGAACCCCCTTTCAGGTAGTTGAAAGCAGCTATCAAATCCCCCCTCATTCTTCTCTTCCATAGACTAAACATCCCCAGTTCCCTCAGCCTCTCCTCATAAGTCATGTGTTCCAGTCCCCTAATCATTTTTGTTGCCCTCCGCTGGACTCTCTCCAATTTTTCCACATCCTTCTTGTAGCGTGGGACCCAAAACTGGATACAGTACTCCAGATGAGGCCTCACCAGTGTCGAATAGAGGGGAACGATCACATCCCTCGATCTGCTGGAAATGCCCCTACTTATACATCCCAAAATGCCATTGGCCTTCTTGGCAACAAGGGCACACTGTTGACTCATATCCAGCTTCTCGTCCACTGTAACCCCTAGGTCCTTTTCTGCAGAACTGCTGCCGAGCCATTCGGTCCCTAGTCTGTAGTGGTGCATTGGATTCTTCCATCCTAAGTGCAGGACTCTGTACTTGTCCTTGTTGAACCACATCAGATTTCTTTTGGCCCAATCCTCTGATTTGTCTAGGTCCCCTCTGTATCCTATCCCTACCCTCCAGCGTATCTACCTCTCCTCCCAGTTTAGTGTCATCTGCAAACTTTCTGAGGGTGCAATCCACACCATCCTCCAGATCATTTATGAAGATATTGAACAAAACCGGCCCCAGGACTGACCCTTGGGGAAGGCACTGGAATGTGAAGGGAGAGCCACTTGTTCTTCATTGACATCATTTTCATTATGTGGGTTTTTTTTTTCCATTGGGAGAAATGATTTGAAAAACTCATTCATAAAAATGGTGTTTCTAACATCAAGTGTCTATTGTAATTTGAAATTGTCTAGCTTTAACTTCCAGCCATTGATTCCTGTTATGTCTTCCTCTGCTAGGTCAAAGAACCCTTTAGTACCTGGTATTAATGTAAGCCAGGCATTGTTTTATGTATCAGGGGGTAGCCTTTAGTCTGTATCCACAAAAACAACAAGGAGTCCGGTGGCACCTTAAAGACTAACAGATTTATTTGGGCATAAGCTTTTGTGGGCTAGACCCCACTTCATCGGATGCATGGATTGAAAATTACAGATGTAGGCATTATTATACTGAGCCTACTTTCATCGTCTCCGACTCAAGGAATATTTTCAACACACCACTGAACTGTGCACTGACCCACATCATGTGTCAGCAATACCCCTCTGCCATGTACATTGGCCAAACCGGACGGTCCCTACGTAAAAGAATAAATGGACACAAATCGGACATCAGGAATGGTAACAAACAAAAGCCAGTAGGAGAACACCTCAATCTTCCTGGACATTCTATAACAGATTTAAAAGTAGCTATACTTGAACAAAAAAACTTCAGAAACAGACTTCAAAGAGAAACAGCAGAACTAAAATTCATTTGCCAATTTAATTTGGGCCTGAATAGGGGCTGGGAGTGGCTGGCTCATTACAAAAGCAGCTTTGCCTCTCCTGGAATTGACACCTCCTCATCTATTATTGGGAGTGGACTACATGCACCCTGATCGAATTGGTCCTGTCAACACTGGTTCTCCACTTGTGAGGTAACTCCCTTCTCTTCATGCATTGTTTTATGGGTCCAAAGTATCTAAAAGCTGGATTTTGCATTTGGATCTTGTATTAGCCAACTGATATGTAAAGCACATGTAGACAGCCATCTTCCTATTGGCTATGAATCTGAGGAGCTGCACATTCTTCATTTATTCCAGAAAGCATAAGGAATATAGTGAACGGAAGATAGGAATGTGTTCCTGGTTAGACCTGGGGGAAAATTTTGAACCAACATATTTTTTGGAGAAAAATGCAGATTCAGTGACACCAAAATATTTTGTGAATTTATGTTGATTTCACTGAATTGTTTTGATTAAAAATAAGCCTTAAAATCCCAAATTATTAAATATTTCAATTAAATGTTTCTGACATTTTCAAAATGAAACATCTCGATTTTCCAATTCAAAATTACTTTTCGTTTCAAAATTTCCTTCAGTTAAGTGCTCAGATGGTCTCATTTTCTGCTGAACAAAGAATTTTTTCAACTTTTTCGACTCTGCAATTTGCTGAAAATTTTTTAAAAATATAATTATTTTGGGTTTCCCCCAAAGTTTTTTTTATATTTTTCAGAATTGCCAGCAAACCAAAAAAATCCATTATTCACAGAGCTGTCCTCCTGAGTCATTAGTTTCAAACTGAAGTGTGCAAACAACCAGTGCTTGCAGCTTTGTGGTCAAGTTGTGCCCTGTTTTGTTGTTTTTAAGCACAGGTTAACTAAATATATGTGTCTGACATAATGGGTTTAGCTAATCTCTCACCTAGCACCAGTGAAGGCATGGAGTAAACAAATTTGCCCCTGGTGGCTCCAGAGGTGATTCTGGCCCATTGTGGTTATGTTTAGTTTCTTTGTGTGAGAGACAGCAGTATGTTGTTGGAGCCACCCCTTTGTTTAGAGTTAGCTCCTCAAGGCATAGATCACTGAGAGTAAGTAGTTGCTGTGCAGTTGTGCAGGGACAATAGGCTACAAGGAGCCTTCCCATTTATTTGTTCCCCCTACAAGGCAACTTAGATTGACAGTTCTTGCATCTATCTGGATGCAAGGATTGTGTGGAGCTAGCATTGCTAATCATCTCCTGAAGGGACAGGAAGAATGCAGAGGATGGGTCCCTACCTCCCCTTTTGTAGCAGCCAGTGCAGCTGACTGGCTGCAGAGGAGAGTTCATATTGCCACATTTCCCCTTTGCAGTGGCTACATTTCCACAGTCTACTGGGAAGTTGTAGGAGATATTATGGACTAGTGCCTTAAAAGTATGGTAGAGCTTTAATTGTTATCAAGACCAAAGAAGCATCTAATCTAAATCGGTCTTAACATTGTACAATGGAACAATGTGTTGAAAGTGAAAACAGTATCGTTTTTATGGTGCTGTATGATATATTCTCATTCAGATCAACCTTTCTTTAATACAGCTAACAGAGGGAGTTTGCCTGGGATCTGTCTGAGAGGAGGTACGCTAAGTGCTGCATTGGGGGGCTGTGTTGGTGAGTATCTGAGTGTCTGTTGTGCGGACAGTTTGACCGTGTGCTTGATTGATTGTTTGAAAAGTGTGAATTGGGAGTGCTTTGTTCCAGGTGACCCTTGAGTGGGCCTGACTGTTACAAAAAGACAGTCAGCTGCGAACCAACTGAGCCGTGAACAGCAGAGAGGCTAACAGAGGGAGTTTGCTTGGGAGTTCGCCCGGGGAGAGCCCACTGAAGCTTACATCTTGCAGGCTTCTGTGAGTAGTTACTACAACTCCTGAGGAAGCTCATAGAAGGAAGATAATATGGATGGGGAGCGTTCAGCTGTTGTGACCTGCACTGGATGTGCCATGTTTGTCTTTCTTCCACAGGACAGAAGTGACTTTGTCTGTACAAAGTGCAAGCTGGTCTCCATATTGGAGGAGAAGGTTCAAGGTCTGGAGAAACAAGTATCGACCCTGCGTTGCATAAGAGAAATGGAAGATTTCCTGGACAGACGTCAGGATATGCTTCTACGGACACAATGTTCTGAAGATTCAGAACAGGCTGCGCAGCGGGGACAGAAGGACTGTGAAGAAATTTGGCAGCATGTGACCTCCAGAAGAAGAAAGGGGAGAGTCCATGTACCAGCAACGCAGAGACAGGTAAGCAACCATTTTCATGTTCTCTCCACAGGTACTAATACATGATGATACATCTGAGGGAAGGGAACAGAACAGAAGGAGGCTCTGCCGATTGGAAGGCATGAGATGCACTGTCCTAGGAATGGGGGTTCCACGACCACCGCTCCCAAGAGAAGGAGGCGGGTGGTGATGGTCGGGGACTCTCTCCTCAGGGGGACTGAGTCATCTATCTGCCGGCCTGACCGGGAAAAACGAGAAGTCTGCTGCTTGCCAGGAGCTAGGATTCACGATGTGACGGAGAGACTGCCAAGAATCATCAATCCCTCGGATCGCTACCCCTTCCTGCTTCTCCATGCGGCACCACTGATACTGCCAAGAATCACCTTGAGCGGATCACTGCAGACTACGTGGCTCTGGGAAGAAGGATAAAGGAGTTTGAGGTGCAAGTGGTGTTCTCATCCATCCTCCCAGTGGAAGGAAAAGGCCTGGGTAGAGACCGTCGAATCGTGGAAGTCAACGAATGGCTACGCAGGTGGTGTCAGAGAGAAGGCTTTGGATTCTTTGATCATGGGATGGTGTTCCAAGAAGGAGGAGAGCTAGGCAGAGACGGGCTCCACATAACGAAGAGAGGGAAGAGCATCTTCGTAAGCAGGCTGGCTAACCTAGTGAGGAGGACATTAAACTAGGTTCACTGGGGGAAGGAGACCAAAGCCCTGAGGTAAGTGGGGACATGGGATACCGGGAGGAAGCACGAGCAGGAGAGCGCAAGAGGGGAGGGCTCCTGCCTCATACTGAGAAAGCAGGACGATCAGCGAGTTATCTTAAGTGCCTGTAAACAAAAATGCAAGAAGCCTGGAAAACAAGCAGGGAGAACTGAAAGTCCTGGCACAGTCAAGGATTTATGATGTGATTGGAATAATAGAGTCTTGGGGGGATAACTCCCATGACTGGAGTACTGTCATGGATGGATATAAACTGTTCAGGAAGGACAGGCAGGGCAGAAAAGGTGGGGGAGTTGCATTGTATGTAAGAGATCAGTATGACTGCTCAGAGCTCTGGTATGAAACTGCAGAAAAACCTGAGAGTCTCTGGATTAAGTTTAGAAGTGTGAGCAGCAAGGATGATGTCGTGGTGGGAGTCTGCTATAGACCACCGGACCAGGGGGATGAGGTGGACGAGCAGCAGACTACGGACCCTGGACTTCAGAAAAGCAGGATCCCCTGGGAGAATAACATGAGGGGGAAAGGAGTCCAGGAGAGCTGGCTGTATTTTAAAGAATCCTTATTGAGGTTACAGGGACAAACCATCCCGATGTGTAGAAAGAAGAGTAAATATGACAGATGACCAGCTTGGCTTAACAGTGAAATCCTTGCTGTTCTTAAACGCAAAAAAGAAGCTTACAAGAAGTGGAAGATTGGACAAATGACCAGGGAAGAGTATAAAAATATTGCTCAGGCATGCAGGAGTGAAATCAGGAAGGCCAAATCACACTTGGAGTTGCAGCTAGCAAGAGACGTTAAGAGTAACAAGAAGGGTTTCTTCAGGTATGTTAGCAACAAGAAGAAAGTCAAGGAAAGTGTGGACCCGTTACTGAATGAGGGAGGCAACCTAGTGACAGAGGATGTGGAAAAAGCTAATGTACTCAATGCTTTTTTTGCCTCTGTCTTCACGAACAAGGTCAGCTCCCAGACTGCTACACTGGGCAGCACAGCATGGGGAGGAGGTGACCAGCCCTCTGTGGAGAAAGAAGTGGTTCAGGACTATTTAGAAAAGCTGGACGAGCACAAGTCCATGGGGCCGGATGCGCTTCATCCGAGAGTGCTAAAGGAGTTGGCAGATGTGATTGCAGAGCTATTGGCCATTATCTTTGAAAACTCATGGCGATCGGGGGACGTCCCGGATGACTGGAAAAAGGCTAATGTAGTGCCCATCTTTAAAAAAGGGAAGAAGGAGGATCCAGGAAACTACAGGCCAGTCAGCCTCACCTCAGTCTCTGGAAAAATCATGGAGCAGGTCCTCAAGGAATCAATTCTGAAGCACTTAGAGGAGAGGAAAGTGATCAGGAACAGTCAGCATGGATTCACCAAGGGCTAGTCATGCCTGATTAATCTAATTGCCTTCTATGACAAGATAACTGGCTCTGTGGATGAGGGGAAAGCTGTGGACATGTTATTCCTTGACTTTAGCAAAGCTTTCGACACGGTCTCCCACAGTATTCTTGCCAGCAAGATAAAGATGTATGGGCTGGATGTATGGACTATAAGGTGGATAGAAAGCTGGCTAGATTGTCGGGCTCAACGGGTAGTGATCAATGGCTCCATGTCTAGTTGGCAGCCGGTATCAAGTGGAGTGCCCCAAGGGTCGGCCCTGGGGCTGGTTTTGTTCAGTATCTTCATTAATGATCTGGAGGATGGCGTGGATTGCATCCTCATCAAGTTTTCAGATGACACTAAACTTGGAGGAGTGGCATTATGCTTGAGGGTAGGGATAGGTTACAGAGGGCCCTAGACAAATTAGAGGATTGGGCCAAAAGAAATCTGATGAGGTTCAACAAAGACAAGTGCAGAGTCCTGCACTTAGGACGGAAGAATCCCATGCACCGCTACAAACTAGGGACTGAATGGGTAGGCAGCAGTTCTGCAGAAAAGGACCTAGGGGTTACAGTGGACGAGAAGCTAGATATGAGTCAACAGTGTGCCCTTGTTGCCAAGAAGGCCAATGGCATTTTGGGATGTATAGGTAGGGGCATTGCCAGCAGATCGAGGAACGTGATCGTTCCCCTCTATTCGACATTGGTGAGGCCTCATCTGGAGTACTGTGTCCAGTTTTGGGCCCCACACTACAAGAAGGATGTGGAAAAATTGAAAAAAGTCCAGCGGAGGGCAACAAAAATGATTAGGGGACTGGAACACATGACTTATGAGGAGAGGCTGAGGGAACTGGGATTGTTTAGTCTGTGGAAGAGAAGAATGAGGGGGGATTTGAACTTTCAACTGCTTTCAAGTACCTGAAAGGGGGTTCCAAAGAGGATGGCTCTAGACTGTTCTCAGTGGTAGAGGAGGACAGGACAAGGAGTAATGGTCTCAAGTTGCAGTGGGGGAGGTTTAGGTTGGATATTAGGAAAAACCTTTTCACTAGGAGGGTGGTGAAGCACTGGAATGCATTATCTAGGGAGGTGGTGGAATCTCCTTCCTTCGAAGTTTTTAAGGTCAGGCTTGATAAAGCCCTGGCTGGGATGATTTAGTTGGGGATTGGTCCTGCTTTGAGCAGGGGATTGGACTAGATGACCTCCTGAGGTCCCTTCCAACCCTGATATTTTATGATTCTAATATACATATTTGGTGTTCTCTTCTGGTGTCCCTTGATCATTTGTACAGCTACTTTGATGTTAAATCTACCACCCACACTTGTATATTTCCTCTTTCTTTCTCCTCCCTCCCCCTCATCCCCTGCCAATCTCATTGTTTCCCTCTGCTTTGATATTTCCATGAATAAATTCCATGACAGAGAAACTCACTGAACATGCTAAGAAGAAATATTAATAATGGAACGCAAATGCATGAATATTACATCAGTTTTGTACATTTGCATGGTGCCCTGAGGATACTTTTATTTGTACTAGATGGTGTCTCATGAATAGTTCTAGTTCTTGATTATACAGTAGGACTGTGATGTAGAGATGAGTGACTGTACCCAAGGATAACTACAAATGAGACCATGTAAAACTGGTGCCCTCAGGGTGCCATAAAGTTTTAGAACTAAATCCTGGTGCCAGATAGTCATGTATAACTCCCAATGATGTCAAAGGAAGTTTTGTGCATAAATATCAAGACTGATGTAGCTGAGGCCCTTATTACAGAAGGGGAAAATATGAATCGATAAAGTTTCAGCAAAACCACAAATTGGAGCCATTCATCAGTGGAACAATCTAAGAACTGCATCAACGCACCTTCCTGCAGAACTGCCTGGTCAGCAATATCCAGTCACTCAGCAGTCAGATGGGCTGATTGTTCTTGATTACTGTAAAGTAATTCTTTGTTGTAGCTACAGATTTATTCCATAGATCAGAGGGCATAAGAATTGGGCTTGAAATACCCTACACTCCTTGAATTCCCAATGGCCAACTCAGACCTTCATCATTCTAAGGATATATATGTCTAGGCCCAAACAGTTTACAATGAGAGGTCCTCTTCAGCTGAGACTTCAGAAGTCAAAATCCTGTCTGCTCTGCACAGACAATAATGACCCTATAGCATTTCTTCTCCTGTGCCCTTCCCCCTGCTATTGCACAATGTACTCTCCATTGTTTGTCTATTTGTTGCTCTTAATCCCAGAAGTGATGCATGTTAGAGATGCGTATGTATAGACAGGAGTTTGTGAAGCATTTGGGGATTGTTTAAGGTAAACTATATTCAAGGTGAATATTATATATATATATAATCTAGTATGGGTTAAACATCGCTAACATTGCAGGGGGAACAGATAGTTCCTCTGCTTTGGGAATCTGTCCAGACAGGCAGTATTATATCAACTGGTCTTGGGAAGAAAGTGCTAGTAAACTTCAGGGCGGAATGTACTCCTTCCCCAGCCCATCATGTGCTTGGTCCTGCACATGGCCACACACTATCTGAGCCCCCTCTTTCAGTCTGTTTGAGAATGAGAGAGAGATCCTGTCTTACTAGTAAGATGGGGGTAACTGGCTTCCTATATCTTGCCCAACCTCACTCCCTTATGCCCAGCATGGCAGAAACTATACCAGAATCTGTGGGAAGGGTTGCCAATTGTGACTGGAAATATTCCTGGAGGTTTCATCACATGGCATAATCTTTAATTAAAGATTAATCTTTAATTCCTGGAGACTCCAGGACAATCCTGGAGGGTTGGCAACCCTATCTCTGGGTGAGCAAACTGCTTTAGTACTGGCAACAATTCCTTGCTCAGCAGCATGTACAGTCAATGCATTTTACTAATAATCTGTTTATTTCCACGTTCTTTGGATATTGAAACTCTGTCATGATACAGGGCAGATTGGAGTGACATCAGCACCTGGAATTAAGAGAGAAGTCAATGCTGCAGTATTATGGGTTGGATTTCCCCTCCCACCCCCCTTCTTTTAGCTGTGCTGGTGGGCACTGCAGTTAGTGATACTGAATCGTAGCCTGCATGCTGGCTTTTTTAAAGGAACCCATGGTTTTTAGTAACATTGTGCCTGGGAATCAATATCATTTGTTAATTTATCTGAGTACTGATCGGGGGAAGGCCTCTTACTTTTGAGATTCTTTTATTATTGTACATAAAAAGAGAAGGGTTTAATATACCTATCCATACAAAAATGTCTAATTATATCGTTTAATGGCAGTCAACAATGAAATTCTATAAACACAAGCCCAGGATGGCATGTAGAACAGAAAAGGAGACTGTTACCTGAAACAGTTTTCTATATTTTTCATCTCTCTTTTTGTTTAATTCAAATTTACCAGGAGTGTGTTTTAAGCAATGAATGACATTGCCATAGATGTAACAAACTTCTGAGTATTTCCATTTCAAGACAATTTCTAAAACATATTTCTATTTTGAAGCCACGGAAAAAAATATTTCTGATGAAAAGAAATAGATGCATTTACCAATCTAGCATAACTTCGTAGGGCTGGCTGATATCTCTGAGAAAAAAGCCAGTGTGAACAAGGGAGTCACTCAGTCACTGAGGATATGATTCAGAAACCTGAATATACAAATTCCCTTTTGAGTTCTGAAGTCTATAACTAAGAGTCTGACGCAACGCTTACACATTAAAGCACCTAGGCAGTTTATATTAATATGCAAACTGTTTATTCAACTGAATATACTACACATATACCTTATTCTGTTTACACAGGCCATCATTTTATTTAAGCAGAGAAGAACCAGTTGAAACTTACATGTTAATAGGTTAGTTTTTTTTTTTTAATTTTTCCTTAAATAGGTGTTCAGCCAATGTACATAGATATGTTATAGCAGCAAAAATATATAACTTGGATTTCTGTTGCAAATCACCTGATAGCTACAGTACCGCTGGATACTAGAAATAGGATTTTACTTTCCTCCAGTAGAGCTGGCTTAGTCTGGCATGCTGTTTCAGTACAACATATGCCTCTGGTTGCTGACAACCTTTTTTTCTTTATCAGTTAGGCTGCTCATCCATGATGTGAAAACTCCCATCATGCTCAAGTCCATTATACAAATGAGATGTGGGGGCAGGGGAAATTCTTTGTTTCTCTTTTTGTATGTGCAGTTAGTAGGCAGTAACGCAGACACGATGAACTTACTGGAGTTGGGAGTAATGGTGTGAGATTGCTCACACCATTACTTTAGAGGGAAATTGAGTCGTTGCTGTCTGCACTGAATTCTTCAGACTCTCTTGTCTGTTTGGCTCTGGATAATGATAGTGAATATGTAACTTTGCAAAGAAGACCTCTCCAGCAAGGGGTTATGCCAAAGCACCAGTTAAATAGGACTAGGATTGTGCCTTTGAGGAACCTATATACTTGCCGTATATTTTCAGTGCACTAATTATGAGCTGCCCCTGGAGCATTAACATTTTTAACTGGCACTTGGTGGCAGAAGCTGTGATTTAATCATATTTCCATTTTTCATGCACTACAAATTAAAAGCCTGATATGGTTTCCATTTAAGCCATCGTGAGTTTTTTCAGTTACTTAAATGGGAGCAGGTTTGGGCCATCAAGTTTTAGCTCATTAATAAAAGCTCTAAGTTAGGTACCAGTGTCCTGCCATGAAGTTTGGAAGCTACAGCTAACCCGCGTTCTATGATCTGACTACTTTTGCTTAAATAAAGAGATCGTCTCCTAGACCTTGCACAGGTGAGCATCTTTAAAAAGTCATATTTTAAGTAACACCGCTGTTCATGTCAGGATGCTATCATCAGTCTTCCCATTTGTTCCTATAGAAATAACATTTTGCCAGTTAACATGAAACCTGCCATGTTAGTAAAATACAAATAAAGGGAAAGAGTACATTTCTTGATGATTTCAAAATTGCAGTTACTCTGCATTGCCAAATGATTGCTACTTCAGTCCTTTTTGTGTTAGTGAATTAACTGTAACAGTTCTGATTATTGTCAACAGGAATCTTTCCACTGGTGTAATTTATTATTATTGTTATTATTTATTTGTATTGCAGTAGTGTCTATGAGTCCTAGTTGTGCAAAGGCCCCATTCTGCTAGGTGCTGTGCAAAGACAGAACAAAAAAAATGGTTCATGCCCCAAAGAGCTTACAATGTTATCATATGATCCCTGTAAACACCAGTGATGAAAGGAAGCATCTACCATATAATAATTTACGTGTGTACACATTAAATATATAACACTTTACCTCCAACAACACTTCTAAAGAATCAGCCTGGATTTTGTATCTTGATATGACAATAATTGGAGAGGTTTTAAGTCCTTATATTTGTTCCAAATATAATTTTAAAAATCTGAATAGGAATAATGATCAGATCCAACTCTCAGTGAAATCAGTGGGAATCTGAGACTACAGTTGTCTTTCAGAAGTGTTAATTGACAGTCTCTCCTCAGTCCCTAACCAGTTAAGTGAATGAAATGGAAAAGGACATGATGAGGGCACAGAAAATGCCTATAAGCTGTATTTGAGAAGCTGCAAGACAGATATGACTGGCAAAAATTGTAGGAATGCTCTCATTTAGAAATACACTGGCATTTGAAGCATAGATACTTCTAGGAACTCATCAAAACAAAGGTAACTCTCTCTCTCTCTGTCATTGCCAAGACAGGGTTGAGAACATGTCAGCTGGGTCAGAAAAGTCCAAACTAGCTTTCCTTCATCTTCCTTGTCTCCATGAATGTAGGTCATGTAGGTGCGGCTTGGTGTAATATCAAAGTCGTTGAAAAATGGGATGACCTTTTCATTAAAAAGCCATCCCATTTTTTCATTGAAATAGACATTTCATGAACAGTTAGAATATTGTGGTTTCTGCTATACTTTTTTCAGAATTTTGCATTTCAATGGGAAAAAATAGGACCAAATGTTTACGATCATTTTTGTGAACACTTCGACCATTTTTTCATTGAAATTGGTCACCAATATTATGAAAAATTTCCAGCCATCTTTAATCAAATATATTTATTATATATTTACTTTTCTAAACACACTCTAGTTGGCTGAGACAATACTGAAGAGTTAGATGGTGGGGTTAAAATAGAACCACTTTTGATATATCAAAGTTAGAATAACTGTTGAACTGCGGGGTTGGGGGGAGTAGTGCAAGGGAGGAGCCTGGGCAAGTTGTAGGGGTTCCTGAAGGGAGAGAGGTAAAACATGAGTAAAAATACATATTCATATCCACAGACATGTATTATGGTTCCAAATGTTACAGAATGCAGGTGCCCAGCTTCTTAGCAACACAGGTCACTGTGTGCTCTGATCTGATTTCTCACTGCATAGACAGAGACAGGGAATTGGACTCTCCTTCTATTAAATACACTCCTCCATGGGACTGGCCCTCTGTGGGACTGAAATATCACAATAGTACCAATCCCAAGCATTCAAAAATCATGAGACAGTCCCCAGACCATCATGAGATTGGCTTAAACATCATGAGATTTTAAAAATAATAATATGGAGTTCTTTTAATTTGCCATCTGATTTTTAAACCTTTAAGGTTCACTTTTTCAGGTTTATCTCTGCAACCATGAGGGCGATAAACTTACTGGGTTTTGTTTATTTTTTAATGAAAGCACAAATTCTGGTATAATCACTGGCCTCCAAGATCTAGGGCTTTAAGAAAACAACAAAGATGATCAGATTCAGGATAGACTTGTCAATACCATATCATCAATCCTTCTGCCACCATGACCTCCCACTACATTCTGCCAGTTATTTCTATTTTGAAATACTTGGGTGATGCTCAGGTACTATGGGGGATGGAGGCACACAAGTACCTACATTGATAAGCACAAAATTCTTGCCCTATTAAATCCTATGGAAGTTTGGCCATTGACACCAGTGGGGCCAGGATTTCACCCTCAATATTTAGAGTTGTCAACTTTAAATGGGAAAGCAATTCTGACAACTTGTGTAGGGCCATGGTTGCTCATTATAAAAGTTGTGAGTAACAGTGTTTCAAGAAATGGAAATCTTGAAATCTCAATATGCCTTACCCTGCTATCATTTCCTTGCCATCCATTCCAAAGATGTAAATGGTTTAGCAGATTGGAAACAGAATTGATTTGGGGGAGATGATGTGTAAAAACAGTCTTTATCTTACTTTGTAGAAGATACCATAAGTTTAGGCATGCTGAATAGTCAGTGCTTTTCTATCAAGATGGTTAAGCTTAAAAATACTTTCCTTTTTTTTGGCCTGTTTGATATAGCTCATGAATATAGATTTTGATCCATAGAAAAAAGACTCAAGTAGGTGTAATGCAATTTCACTGCAGAACTTTGACACAAGAGTTGAGTGGATGCTACATATTTGATTCAAGGCACAAAGTACATATCTGTTACCAGTAGCTGAGCAACCTAAATGTGTGGGTGTGGTTTTCCTTTTGTTGATCTTTGAAAGTTGCCCACCTGTGCTTGTACCATCCGCTGATTCTAACAGCTTGCCTGACCCCTGCTGGTATTGATGTCAGAGGAGAAAGACAAAGGCTTGTCAAGAGCGAGAGAAGAAGAGGATGAAAAAAAGGAGAAAAGAAAGATAACATTTCATGTAGTGTTGAATTAAAAGAGAGGCCTTTCGTTGTCTGCACCTTGGTGTTTGAGTTACAAGCAAGTAGAGGTTAATGGTTACACTGTAGTGTTCTGAGTTTAAAGCCATTGCAGGGGCTAAATTGGGTAGTAGGAGACCACAGATGTGGTGGCGGGAAGGTGTGTTGGTTGCCTGAGGAATAATGTAAATGCTGAGCTGTATTACTCAAAATATGGATGTACAGAATTTTATACATCTGTGCTTCCGCCTTTGTTACAGGCAGGCTGAAGGCAGGAGAATGCTGCACTTTAACAGTTGAAATTCCTGTGTTACCAACAGATGTAAGCACAGCTGCTCACAGAACACTGCTCACAGCTGCTCACAGAACACCTGTGTCAAAATCAGTGCTAATGTAGCAGCTGCCATGTGGGTGGGGCAGATCCTGGACAAAGTGAGTACGGAAATCAAATCAGGGTTGGGAGAAGTCGACTTTCTGAAACCAGAAGGACCGATCATGTGGTTAACAGGTTCAAGCTGCTCATATCCTGATATAGTAGCACAGCCACATGACGTTGTGGTACGGAAGCAGCCCCACAAATTACAACCACATTCCTGCAGTCTCTTGCAATCCATAACTCCATGTTGCTGAACTATGTAATGTTTCAAGTTCGTGTCATCCCCTTAATCTATGCATGCAGCTCCCTTTGGCATCAGTGAGAATTGCATGTGACCTGAATCTCAGAGGAGAAAGTTAAACTCTCCTTCTTAAAATAAAGTAATGGCTTTATTGGGGTCAGTGCCTTTTGGCCAGTCCAGCAATAGGAATTAGAACAGCTCCTTTGCATGGGCTTCCTAAGAGATTGATCACTAATCCTGCTTTGTTATAATAGAAAGGAGAAAGAAGAGGTTCTTTCTTACATCTTATTAACAGGGGTTCATATTTTTAAGAGACTGATCCTCATAGAGGGAACAAAGGTTTGTCAACTGGACCTCCACAAGGACCATTAGCCTGTCAATACTCTCTTTCCTCTCAGTTCTCCCCTATACACTAAGCATGCTCACCACTGCTTCCATCCATTCTTCCTCCCCCTTTCCTCCTGAGCACTCGCCTAAAGCCTCTCTTCTCTCTTCCAATCTCTCTTCTCCACTGTATCTTTAGTCTTGCAGCGAGAAGGCTCCTCTTTGCCTCCCTGGCTACTACAATGTGGTCTTCATTGTGAAACAGACTGCAGAGCTAGAGGAGCCACACTCAACACCAACCCTTGCCGTTGTCTTTCCCTTCCCTCTGCAGCAGACTCATAAATGGTTTTGCACTACAGCTAGCAACAGGGACTAACTGACCAAAGGGAACAGCACCACAATTTTCTTCACTGGTTTATGCAGGTTTTTAGTCATCAGATAACTTACTTGTGGTCTTCACATAGACTAGTGGAACAGTTGTCTGGAACTGGCTCATCAAGTTACAGATACAAATGACTTATGGGGGAGGATCTAGCACAGAAGATGTTGCAACATCCACTAATGGAGGATGTCATATAATAATAATAATAATAATTAACAACAAACAATGGTTTTGCACATGTATGTCAAAGGAGCTATCATTCAAGGATTTTAAAATGCTTTACAAACATTTTTAATTAACCAACAGAGCATCCCTCTGAAGCAAGAATTTTTGATCCTCACTTTGCAGATGGCACTAAGAGGTTAAGGCAAACATTTTCAAGCTTGGAAGCCTGAAATTAGGCACTGTCAAGGTTCCTTCCCCACTCTGAACTCTAGGGTACAGATGTGGGGACCTGCATGAAAGGCCCCCTAAGCTTATTCTTACCAGTTTAGGTTAAAAACTTCCTCAAGGTACAAACTTTGCCTTGTCCTCAAACTCTATGCTACCACCACCAAGCATGTTAAACAAAGAACAGGGAAAGAGCCCACTTGGAGACGTCTTCCCCCAAAATATCCCCCCAAACCCTACAACCCCTTTCCTGGGGAAGGCTTGATAAAAATCCTCACCAATTTGCATAGGTGAACACAGACCCAAACCCTTGGATCTTAAGAACAATGAAAAAGCAATCAGGTTCTTAAAAGAAGAATTTTAATCAAAGAAAAAGTAAAAGAATCACCTCTGTAAAATCAGGATGGTAAATACCTTACAGGGTACTCAGATTCAAAACATAGAGAATCCCTCTAGGCAAAACCTTAAGTTACAAAAAGACAAAAAAAAAACAGGAATATACATTCAATTCAGCACAACCTTTTTTACCAGCCATTTAACAAAAGAAAATCTAACGCATTTCTAGCTAGATTACTTACTAACTTTTTACAGGAGTTCTGAAGAGCATTCCTGATCTTTTCTCAGCAAAAGCATCACACAGACAGACCCTTTATTCCCCCACTCCACCCCTCCAGCTTTGAAAGTAACTTGTCTCCTCATTGGTCATTTTGGTCAGGGGAAAGGGTATTGCCTCTGGCCAGGAAGGATTTTATAGTTCTGTATAGAGAAAGTTGGTTACCCTTCCCTTTATATTTATGACAGGTACCTAAATCCATATTTAGGCATCTAAATAAGTGGCCTAATTCGCAGAGGATCAGAGTACCCAGAGCTTCCATTATCTACAAATTTAGATGCCTGAATATGGATTTCAGTGCATAACTTGAAGCATCCAAGTTTAAAACTTTTGCCTGAGTGATTTGTCCAAAGTCACACAAAAATTAAGTAGCAGAACTGGGAACAAAACCCAAGTTTCCTGATTCCCAGTCTCATCAACTAACTGCTGGTTTATGTTACTTCCCTTTGACTCGATGTTTTTTAAACTATGTTTAATGTACACATTGTATCAAAATTTGTAAAAAATCTACCTCTTCTCAATAAAATCATCCCTGAGCTTTAAACATTGGGGAAATTACGATTTATTTATAATGCACATTTTTCCTTAATATAAAGTGTAATCAAGAATGTTTCTTCTGAAAGACTGTAAATACTCTAAAAATTGACAATTAGAGAAGTAAAATTTGGTTTGAATTTCAGAAGAGGATAATATTGAACCAAAATCTACTCAGTTACATTAGTGCAAAATCCAGAGTAACTCCATTGCAGTAGTTATAATTGTGAGCAGAATTTGGCCTGATAATGTGATACAACTCTGGCTATATTTTCCCCTTTGTTATAATTTGGGGAAAAAGTTGAAAAACAGAAAGAAAGAATGTCATCTGCAAAACCATAGTTCAGCCTGATATTTTGGGCAAGAAGTGTTTTTTGTTAATATTTTAGTTGGAATTAAACCAACATAACATTGTTAGAGAAAAATATCATATATTCAATTCAACCCACTGATTTTTTTTACAGTAGTTAAAATTATAGGCTGATCATAGCACCATGGGATGAGTCATTCACATAACAGCAGGAAGGACAAAAGAAGAACCCAAGGAAGGGGAGCTGAATTTTTCAGATGAAAATTCATTGAATTGTGCCCTTTTTTCAAACATGGAACTTAATGGAAAAACACATGGATATTTTAAATGTTTTTCTTTTCTTTTTTTTTAATTTGTAGCAGACTTTAAATATTTGTTTGGCTTTCCTGGAAAAATCTGCCTGCTTGTTTCCTCTCTTGTTTTTTTAAAGCTATTGTTATTGTATTGCTACTATGAAGCTTTTGATTGGTTAGATTTTTTTTCAAAATAAGAACATGTCAAATTTGTAATTGTTTTATTTCAAAAATGCAAAGTTCCCTTTTGGAAATTTTCCAGTTTCAAAATAAAAAAACCTTTGATTTTGAAAAATTCCACCGAAAATTCAGAAAATGAAAATTTGGACTGTTGCTAGACATAAAGGCATGGAAAACACTCCACAATTTGCTGAACTTTCTGCTGAACTTTATCCTATTTTTCAACCAGTTCTACTAAAACCTTGTTTTGCCAAGCCAACTGGCCCTGAGTCAAAGAATAAAATAGAAAGATAGTAACAAAATATGTCCACAAATTGACATTTTCAAGCAGTTTTGGAAGGAGTGATCATTTCATATTTATCCCTGACTTATTATTCCGGACCATAAGAATTGGCTAAGGTCCCAGTCCTGCACCTGGCTACCCAAGGGTGGACGTCTGAGCCAGTGAGGAGCCATACTGAAGGCAAAGGGGCACTACATAGGTTCAGGTGTCCAACTGCATGGAGTAAATTGCTGGATCAGGGCTTAGATTAGAACTAATTGAGACTACTTGTGCATAAAGATATTCATGTGTGTAAGTGTTTGCAGGATCATGACCACTTAGAACCTGGCCTTCCAATTGACTCCACACCGAGCCCCACCGAGTTCAGTCAATAAGCCAAACACAGTAGGTCTAGTTATGTATAAAATTACTGACTTGTGTAAGTAATTGCAAAATCTCAGCCAACATGTGCAAGTGAAAGGAGGCAGGGAATAAACTGAGTCATACAGAACTAGTACAGGAATGAGTCAGAGGTTTTAAAAATTTTAATAGACTCCTACGTTATCCCTCCAGGAAAGTGGAGAGGGGATCAACAAGAACTAATGATGCTCCAGGTTTGATTCTACTCCAGGTGCAACCAATGGGGAGTTTTGCCCTTGATTTATATGGAAACAGGAGCAGGGTCTTTTAATTTCAGAAATTATATCATCTAAATTGTGTCTGTCAGTAGAATAAAGATCTTGGAGATGCTAGACCCCGAGTATTTAATGCCTGTGGTGTTCCATTTACATGTCAAAGAGGCTGAGACACAGCAATTAAAACATCCTGTAGGGAGAATCTTGGGGTTCCCCCTACTTGGGTGATATACTCATTTCTTTCTCAAGATAGCTTCCCAGGGAGTTGTGCAAAGAAGGGTTATAACTTTGCCATTATTTTTTATCCAGAAGTTAGGGAAAGTTCTATATGAACTCAAGGATGTGTTAAGTAGAAAAGGTGAAATCTGTGATGAAAGGAAACAGTGCCAATATGGAGTGGTGAGTTGAAAAAAAGTAAAGGTATTTTATGTTGGATAGGACACAAAATGTTCTGATAAGTAAATGAAAAGACAATTAACAGTCTTCACATATACAACAGGGAAAGGGGAAAGTTTGGGAGTACCCATATGACTTTCTAGTGTATATCTCTTTTTCCATTCTTAAATGGCTGTTTCTCACTTGTTGCATGAGTATGGCCCCATACAGCACTTAGCAAGTGCTTACCTTTAAAGCCAATTGGACTGATGTTAAGTATGTGCTTGTGTTATGCTGAATCAAGGCCTAAGTGCACTTGTTGTTGTTGAGCTGGTGATGCTTTATTTTCTCAAGCCTGCCCGTACTGGAAATTTTGTATCCCAGTGTGATGTTAAAAACAAAGGGTAGGTGAAAATTAATAAATATCAAAAACACAGTGTTTGACTCTCTGCTGCTTTGCCTCTTGTAAATTCATTTGCATATATGCATTTAAAGTGGAAATCTCCACTCACTCACACAAGTAGTAGCATTTCACACACCCCTTTTGCATTCACTTTGCTCAAGCTTAACAGATCACTCAAAGTGCAAGGCAGTGCAGAATCAGGCCTAATGACTTTACCAAGATACAGAATTTTGCAGGTGAATCACTGTGATTCTTGTGTAAATTGGGTGAAAATTAGGGTGACCATGGGAAAACAGGACACCTCTGAGCCAGCCTGATTCGCCCACCCCTCCATGCAGGGCTGGCCCAAACCCTTCCTGTCTCCCACCTACATGAGGCCTAGCTGAGGTCTCCCTCCCCCTGGGGCCAGCCCCAGCCCCCCCACCGCCCACCTGTGCCCGCAGCTGGTGGGCACGCCGGGTGGCCCGAGTCGCTCTCCCAAGCCCTACCTCCAGTGGAGGGCTGGCGCTGCCACTCGCCCTCCCCTCCTCCATATGTTCCTCCATACCCCGCTAGGGGTCCTACCCCACTTTTTTGACAAAACTGGGCATTTGTCCGATTTGCTCTTGCCAACAGCTGGACAAATGTCCAGTTTTGTCAAAAAAGTTGGGACAGGGCCTAAAAAAGGGACTGTCCTGGCCAAAATGGGATGTATGGTCGCCCTAGTCAAAATGCACTTCCAGTGTTGCTCCATAGGCATATGCTGATGTTCAGTCTTTGCACTTTAAAGGTGTGCCACCTTCTGCAGCAGCAAAGGGGTTAACAGTGTAGTCCTGACATTTCCCCTTCCAAATAGAATGACTAGAATTTTACAGAAAGATTCATACTTCTTCTCATTCATCCTTGTGCTGTCCATTATCATCCCCAGATAATGCGGATCCTAACAGGCATAAAAGAGTTTCTACAGTGTAAAAATTAATCAAGTGGTCATCTCCAAATTTAAATTTTGTTGAATCCCAATTTTACCTTAAAAAGGCATTTGTTCCAACTGGTATCAATCAATTTCTCATTCTCAAACCCTTAAGTTTTAGTTGAGGATGTTCGCATCCTACCATATGACGTTAGCACACAGTGAGCTGTAAAAGGTCTACAAGGCTGGATCCTAAGATGACTTCACTGCAACCTTGCTGAGGAGCTGGCACACAGATTTTAGTTTCTGAACATCTTGTGAAACCCTGTACGTCATTAATCACTTGCAACATGCTGTATGTGAAAGCACAATCATTCTTATCAGAGGCAATAAAACTATATGGAGATTATAATTGTTCCATTTAAGATAAAGAAAAGATACGTTTGTAATCAGATGATCAGCAGGCAGCCACTACCACACTGCTCTTTTGTACACAAACTCTTACCTATTAGTTAGAATCAGAATTATGTGGGGGGCGGTATAATCTGACTGCAGATTTTTCAGCCCTTCCAAAGAAGTTTGAGTGTGGGAAACTGAAAACAATTTCTTTACTGCAGACATAAGCAAGGATTTGAAAGTTTGTTACTCTCACTTCAAGCAAAGGATCTGCTGAGCTCTTAGGAAATCCCAACTGAGTGCGCTATAAAACACCTGCTCAGTGCTTAGGGAATTAACCTTACAAGATCTAACGCTAACACAAGAAGGTTTCCTGTCTAGCAGCTGGCAGTCAGACACTAGAATGGACTTGTCCAATTAGGAGAGTCCTCTTATTTGTTGTGTGTTGGATACACCACTTTAACACAGCTGAGACTCAACCTGGGATCTGTGTTCTTCTGACCAATACCTAATACAAGGTGAGCCAAAAGGAAACCTCCCCCATAACCAAGCTAGCAGAAGCTGGGCTAAGATTAGCTGAGTTATGTTTAGGATCTGTGGGTGTAAATATATTGAGCACCTCTAGCAGGGTGCTAAATAACCTCAACTCCTGATAATACAACATTATTCGCAAGCAGCTGCAATTAAAAGGACTTTAACCACAACAAAAACCTGTCAATTCATAAAAATTATAGTGTATCCACTTAACAATATACTTACAAATACTTACAAATACTTCGATACTGAAATGAAGAGAGAAATAGTACATTTTTAAAAACCCACAAGTGTATCCAATCCAAGCATCAGAATTAAAGTTATTTGCTGTGATGGCTCATGAGTTTCTTAACCTTTTCCTGAAAATGAAAGCTAAACCTATACAAATATTTGTGGCTAGAAAATGGGATATCCAAGGTAAACGATATACTGCAACTGAAGGTAGGAGAATATGCACCTTTGAATACAGTCATAAATGCTAGATACCAAGGCTATATAGCTCTCTCCTTCAGCAACTCCACTTAGAGTTACAGACAGGAGGCAGCCTGCCTTGCATCCCCACCGAGAGGACTTCATTAACAAATGTGGTAACAAGGTCAGCTATGTGGTATATTGTTACAATTGGCTCGGTTTTTCCCAGTGTCCTTATTAATGCATTAGCTGAAGAGGAAAATAGAGGAAAGAAGTGCTCCTGTTTCAGCAGAAACATGGGAAACATCTGGCAGAAAATGAAGGACACCTACAGCTCCCTCCCTTTAAGATCCCCAATTAAAATGTTACACAAATATCATAGGACTGAGAGCATTTACACAAGGCTGGTCTTGTAAAGAATAAATGCTGGCAGGCAAAAAAAAAAGTCAAACCCTCTCATATTATGAATACCTGCAAAAAAACCCTGCCTAATTAATGGAATGGCATCTTTGGTTGGGTGACAACATCCTACCTTCGTCCTGTTCACCTGGGTCACTAAATATGCTGGTACTCCCTATCAACTAAAGAAATGAGTGGCAGCCTCAATTCTGGTAGGCAAAAAAGTCATTCTGAGATAATGGAATTAAGATGGTCTTAAAGACCTCTCTGTCATGGGACTTATGGAGAAATTATTAACTTTATCCAACAGGAACAACTGGAAATGATACAGTCATATCTGCTTGCCTATGAAAGACCTACATGCCCGAGCAGTTTGATTATGGTTCTGTAATCCTCCCATCAGATTCCTATTTCATCTTATAGACTCCTCTCTTCTTTTTAAACAAACTCTCTTGTTTTCAATACTACTGAGTATTAGTATGTATGTATAACCATTGCTATATCTATCAAGCTCTCTATACTTATTCTGGATGTGCATATAGAGGTACAGATATATATTTATATGAATATATAGATATAGCAAGATACACACAGTGCATCTCGATGAGTAAGGTTATATATATTATATATAGTTGCATATACAATGGTTGTATACTTTTTTGATACTTATAAAACTGTTAAACATTATATTATAACCTAAAAATAGCCAAATAGCGTTTCTTTAGTTTTATTACTGTGCAGTTATGAACCCAGAGAAATAGAAATGCTGACAGAACCTAAATTATGGGGTTGCTAAGCAGCTAGAAAAGATAATCAGCATTTAATTACCTTAGTTTGTGAATATTAATCTATCTCAGTAAATATTATGCAATTATTATAAACCTATTGTTATCCTTCCTACAGTTAGAGGACACACAATGCCTGGATAGTTTAACGAACTATCTTATACATAAATGGCTTTTAAAAATGTACAGTCAGTATCTCCTTATAATACATCATTGACCTCCTTAAGTACAAGGTTTATTATTGTAACTCAGTGCTGGACAAATAGCCTAATACGATCCTTAGCCAATTAAACTTTGCTTATAAGAGGTTTCCCTGAAGGGTCTTTGAAAAAGCTGAAATACTGTAAGTGGCCATTTTAACAAGACATTTGAGCTGTTTCCAATGTCTCGTTCTCTCATTTGATTTTTTTAAAAAAATATGTGCTCTGCGTCTCTTTCACTGTCACATGCACACAAAGAATCTTGGGACTGCTCAATATTCTGCTCTCATCTTTTATGCTGTTTTCATTAATACTAACAAGATTTTAGAATTGAAATTCGTAAAGGAAAGCACCAGAAGATTTTTTAGTATTTCAGAATCTGACAATCTAGTGTCAAAAAGCAACTCTACCATTTTCCTTTCAAGTTTTGTCCCTACATTTTAGCACAAGATAAAATCAAATGCTTCAGGAATGAAGTCAAAGCTAACTAGTATCTAAAACAGGATCAGTGAACAAAGAGCAAACAAACAACCAAACAAAAAAGAAAACCTCCTGTCAAGGTTCCTTCCTCACTCTGAACTCTAGGGTACAGATGTGGGGACCTGCATGAAAAATCCCTGAAGCTTATTTTTACCAGCTTAGGTTAAAACTTCCCCAAGGTACAAACTATTTTACCTTTTGCCCTTGGATTTTATTGCTGTCACCACCAAGCGTCTAATAAATATATAACAGGGAAAGAGCCCGTTTGGAAATGTCTTTCCCTGCCACAAAATTCTCCCAAACGCTACACCCCCTTTCCTGGGGAAGGCTTGATAAAAATCTTCACCAATTTGCATAGGTGAACACAGACCCAAACCCTTGGATCTTAAGAACAATGAAAAAGCAATCAGGTTCTTAAAAGAAGAATTTTAATCAAAGAAAAAGTAAAAGAATCACCTCTGTAAAATCAGGATGGTAAATACCTTACAGGGTAATCAGATTCTAAATCTAGAGAATCCCTCTAGGCAAAACCTTAAGTTACAAAAAGACAAAAAAAAACCAGGAATATACATTCCATTCAGCACAGCTTATTTTATCAGCCATTTAAACAAAACAGAATCTAATGCATATCTAGCTAGATTACTTACTAAATTCGAAGACTCCATTCCTTTTCTGTTCCCGGGAAAAGCATCACACAGACAGAGAGAACCTTTGTTTCTCCCCCACTCCAGCTTTGAAAGTATCTTGTCTCCTCATTGGTCATTTTGGTCAGTTGCCAGCAAGGTTATCCTAGCTTCTTAACCCTTTACAGGTGAAAGGGTTTTTCCTCTGGCCAGGAGGGATTTTAAAGGTGTTTACCCTTCCCTTTATATTTATGACACCGCCAATGATATTTTCCGTTAATGTGGATCATTATTTCTGTACGCAGGGCATATGCAGCAGGGAGCATTTGATCACATATACAGGGCCACATTTACATATATGCAAGTCAAAAGGTCTTCAGTCTGAGTCTTTATATTTCAAAGGAAACTTTAATTTTCAGATGATGGGTGTTGAGGGTGCCCCTCTCAACAGTAAGACATGGTGGTGGTACCATATGTCTAACTTTCTCATATAAGAGCACTTGAACATCAGTCCAATTCATTACCCTAGCGGAAGGGTCTGCAATAGTTTCAAACTCCATGTGCAAAAAGTATTCTCCTCCATATCAAAAGTAATTTATTTAATTAAATATATTAGTTTCTTATTCATATTCAATAGTTTACCACTTTCACCAAACACCGCTTTTTTATCGGCAAGTTTTTATTTTGACCCTGCTGCAATCCTCATCACTGTTAAACTGTTTTTGTCCAGCTTCAGATCATATTGCTATTTCTCACTACTGTTCACTTAGCATGCGCTCCTTGAAAAGGACCACATGGTCACATACTACTACATTTGTAGTTGATTTGTTCAGCTACATTGTTTGTTCATGGGGTTGAATAATTTTTCTTCCAGATATTAAACTTGACCACATATTTTCTTTGGCTTTTATGATGATTTGTCCAGGCATATCACAGAGGATCTCAGAGTGATTCGGACAGAAGATCAGGATGATTCTAGAATAACATTCTTTTATTATGTCTAGTTCTTTTATAGGAAATTCTGCCTTTGGGAGTGTGACAAGCTGTACCTCAAAATGGCACCCTATAACCCCCATATTCTTCATTCATATATGGTTGTGATATTTCACACCAAGCATGCCATGTAAGATATCTTATGAAAGGTCATGATCTGCTGAAACCCATTGTTTGTCCAAATTTGTATATCGTTAGTGTGTATGAAGTTATGAGATTTTGCTGTAGGGTTGTTACTGAAATATGCTGTAAATTTGCTAGTGACATACAAAGGACCACCCCCGCCCAGGAGGGTGTTCAGTGACCATTAATCAGCAGGGGAGTTGTAATCAAGGGATTTACAATTCAATAACAGTTGTGCAAGTACCACACAATGGGGACTGCCCGATCCTATGACTCAGCACATGACCATGCCAGGGGGATTTCTCAACCCAGTGACTCACCAAGCCCACCAGGACATGTCTGGGCAAGTGTCTTATCAGCACATGGACTAAGGATATAAAATAGGGCACAGTAACAGCAGGCCTTTGCCTTTCTCCTCCCCCACCTTTGCTGAAGGCAACGGGAACACCGAGAAGACAAAGGTCATCTGAGGAGACTAGTCCAGGCTTAAGGAAAAGCCTGTGCATTAAGAACTGTAACATCCAGTGGGGTGAGAAAATTGCTGATCTAAATACTGCCTAATGTAATAAGGTTTAAGATTTAGATTGTGTGTTTTTCTTTTATTTTCTTTTGTAACTTTCTCTGATTTTTTTATGCCTACCATTTATAATCACTTAAAAGCTATCTTTCTGGAGTTAATAATCTGTTTTATACATTACCTAAAACAATGTGTTTTGGTTGAAGTGCTTGGGAAATCTCAGCCCAGTTGCAAAGGCTAGTGTGTGTCTTCTCCACATTGAGGAATGGGCAGACTGGGTAATAAACTTACCCTGGCTTCTGACCAGGGCAGAATGGTACAGCTCTGGGGTGTAAAGTGGGGAAGCTGGGGGGAATTGGCTGAAGCCTCTCTATTGTTAGTCCATGAGTGGCTGGGAGAAGCATTCACGTAATTCAGTTGGGTGTGTCCCTGCCTGTGGATGTCTGTGTAAGTGCAGTACCTGCCAGAGGTTTGCAGCTTGTCATAGCATCATAGTTTGAGAGGGAGCCCAGCTTGGTGGGACAGAGGGCTCAGCATTACCCTAAGCAGTACGCCAGTTCCGGGTTGCACCACGGGGATCCTGTCTTTGCGGGGATTAGCTAGCCAGCACTAATCTTGCTATTCTGATATTGGTGTTCACTTAGATTGGTCAGCTCAGACACTAGACCAAGACTCTAGATGAATCCAGCACCATTAGTTTTTCCCTTTATGGAAAAGTCCTATAGGCATGTAGCTAAACAAATTACAATGGGCAAGACATTTAAATTAATACAACAATTATTATTACTTATATCAGGACAAAGGGATAAAAATATACATATCTATTGCTTTATGAATTAAGCTTCTGTTACTTTTTCTTTTTTCTTTATTATATTTTGACTCAGGAAAGGCTAATGAATGGTCATAAGATCACTGTTTTTTGCCACCCCACGCAAAAAAATTTTTGGCTGCCCCCCCCCCTTTTCTTTGTCTTTTACACATGTTTGCACTTTGCAATGGTTTTTTTGTTTCTTTGTTTTTTGGGGGGGGTTTACTGTTTAAAATAAAAAAAAAATGAAAACAGAGAATTTGTAGTTAGTGAAATAAAACAATTTCCTACTAGTATACTCATTTAATTTTAACAAAATCACAATTACAAACAATTTGGGTTCAACTATACACTGTAATGAAAAACGTTCATGTCTTCCGGTGCACCCAGTTTCTCATAAATTAAAAGAATTTATATGAACTGAATGTTTCTGGTTTTTATACTTGTTAGTCTTTTAATAATTCAGTGAAATCTAAATCTTTTGCCATGGTACTTTCAACTGAAATTAATGCGACTCCTGACAAATGATTCTGAGACATGGTGGACCTCAAATAATTTTTTAGTAATTTCAGTTTTGAGAAACTGCGCTCACCAGAAGCCACTGATACTGGTAATGTTAAAAGAATGTGTAATGCTATAGCAGTGTTTGGAGTGAAAAAATCATTTCTTGCTATAAATTCTAATACTTTTAGAGAAGTTTTAGGACTTATTAGCTCAGATAAAGCTATTAATTCATCATACTCCATCAATGTCAGCAGCGTTATCAGTACTGAGCACTAAATGTAGGTCTTGGCAGCGCTTCATGAGGTCTTCTTTGGAAAACTGATTTTTAATATTTCCAATATCATATAAAAATTCAAAAGTTTTGCAGTGACCGCACAACTGATTAAAATCTTTCTTCAGTGGAAGTTATAGCTACATCCAAAAACAAAAATACTATATCTTTGGTCTGTGAATACACTAACCACGATCTATTAATTTGTTCCCTATTTTTCTTTTTTTTTCTTCATACTGGATGGCATAAATCAACGATTTGACTCATTAAGTGGATATTCAAATGTAGGACCTAGATTTGAAGGACCTTTTTTCACAATAATCATTAGCATTGCATCAGTAATTATTGTCGGCCATATACTTGAATCCGATCCTATGTCAGTCTCTCCACCTTCCAATAATTGTTCTTCAGTTTTAGATTTGGATAACAGTTCTTCATTTCTGGACTCTTCAGCTGAAGAAGTAAATCTTTGGATGGATTGTGATTGTTCGTCTTTATCAGTTAGCAAAGATAATCTTTGGTTGGATTGTTGTTCATCTTTATCCATTGATAAAGATAGTCTTTGGTTTGATCATCAGTTGATGAATAATCACTTTCAATGCATTGCTTAGAGCTTTCTCCTTGATTGTCGACTTTTTAAAAATACTTATTTGAAGTACGAGAGTTTTTGTAATTCTTTTTGCCATTTCTCTCTTTGTTGCCGGTAGGCAGCATCGGAAAGTCGTTTTTGTTTTTGTCCCAGCATTTTAGCCTTGGCACCGACATGGCATGGAAATTGGTGTGAATGGCACCAATAGGGCGGCACAGTACACACAAGTAATCGTGATTCCTGATTTAATTAATCAATAACCATTAACATTTACATATTTACACAGGTTCACATTATGAGTGACTGACCGTGTTATGACGTGACATAATAATTTTCATGTCACGCTCCTATCACACTACTGGAGATTTTTTTGATCTTCATGTATTTTTTTTTCGTACATTGGTGGATTTTTCCAGGAAAAAAAAGGATGGCCGGAATGCTGCCCCTGGAAATGTGCCATCCCAAGCACGTGCTTGCTTTGCTGGTGCCTAGAGCCAGTTCTGGTTAGAGGAGATTGTGTGGTTTAAGACCTTGAAAACAAGGACAAGATTCTGAACTTGACATGCAGCAAACTAGGGACTAAAAAGAAGCTCACTCATAAAGCGTGGGGTGGGAGGTGACATAGTGAAAGCGATAGGTGGAAAGATGTTTTTGGGAGCAGCAGTTTGGAATAACTAAAGGAAGTGAAGTTAGAATGAAAAAAATTCCAGAAGGCCTCATTGAGACTATTCACTTAACTTAGTTACAGCTTCTTTTTGCAATGGTCCTTATGTTGACTTTCCTACAGCATAAGGTGCCTTATCACATCCATACAAAGAACATACAATGTATCTGTCTGCTCCTGCTGTCTCCATTGAGCCAGTAGCCAAGCAATTTGTCAATCAGGAGTCTGTAAGGTGGTAAGAAAACACCAGACCAGTAGGCTCCAACAGGAAAGAGTGTGACAGGTTTGGATTTGCCTATAATAGTTTATGAATGCTGTATTTTGACTGGGTTATTGTTTTGTGTACAGTATGCTTATATTCACTATCATGTTTGTCAGGAAATACACACTGGAAGGGGCTTGATTCCTGATAGTCACACCTCCTGGTAACACTTGGGGAACAATGAAGAGACAGTCACTTTGATCCCCTGGCTTGGCCACCAACTTAGCATACCAGACACATTTTTACCAGGAGGGCTCAATTTCTATGAGGTAGGAAGATTGAAAGCCTCAGTGGTGTTTAAAGACAGAGATGCTCTCTCAAGGAGCTCACATGGTTAAGGGGAGACTGAGGCAGAGAATGTTGGGGAGGAGATTGAGCCTCCAGCTTCAGAGGCTGGGTAAGATAGCTCTGCCTAAGTCTTTAGTTAACATAATTATGAGTATAGATTATACAACCCGTTTCTCATATGCTGTGCTGAGTTCCTACGGTTAAGGTGAAACAATACTTTGTTTTTAAGAAGACTGTCTGGGGTCACTATATTCACCCATGCTCAGAGCTCCCAAAGAGAAGAACTGCATGTAGCCAAGCTCAGTCAGACCTGAGCAATCACAGTTGGTTCACAGGTGCTGTAGCCCAGGGACCCAGACTAAGAATTGCAGGGGTGTAATCAGGAAGGCCAAAGCACAACTGGAGTTGCAGCTAGCAAGGGATGTGATGGGTTTCTACAGGTATGTTAGCAACAAGAAGAAAGTCAGGGAAAGTGTGGGACCCTTACTGAATGGGGGAGGCAACCTAGTGACAGATGTGGAAAAAGCTGAAGTACTCAATGCTTTTTTGCCTCAGTCTTCACAGACAAGGTCAGCTTCCAGACTGCGGCACTGGGCAGCACAGTATGGGGAGGAGAGGAACAGCCCTCAGTGGTGAAAGAACAGGTTAAGGACTATTTAGAAAAGCTGGACATGCATATGTCCATGGGGCCAGATGCAGTGCATCCAAGGGTGCTGAGGGAATTGGCTGATGTGATTGCAGAGTCATTGGCCATTATCTTTGAAAACTTGTGGTGATCGGGGGAGGTCCTGGATGACTGGAAAAAGGCAAATATAGTGCCCATCTTTAAAAAAGGCAAGAAGGAGAATCTGGGGAACTACAGAGCGGTTAGCCTCACCTCAGTCCCTGGAAAAATCACGGAGCAGGTCCTCAAGGAATCCATTTTGAAGCACTTAGAGGAGAGGAAGGTGATCAGGAACAGTCAACTTGGATTCACCAAGGGCAAGTCATGCCTGACCAACCTGATTGCCTTCTATGATGAGATAATTGGCTCTGTGGATATGGGGAAAGCGATGGATGTGATATATCTAGACTTTAGCAAAGCTTTTGATACGGTCTCCCACAGTATTCTCGCCAGCAAGTTAAAAAAGTATGGACTGGATGAATGGATTATAAAGTGGATAGAAAGCTGGCTAGATTGTCAGGCTCAACAGGCAGTGATCAGTGGCTCCATGTCTAGTTGACAACCGGTAACAAGCAGAGTGCCCCAGGGGTCTCTCCTGGGGCCAGTTTTGTTCAACGTCTTCATTAATGATCTGGATGATGGGATAGACTGCACCCTCAGCAAGTACACAGATAATACTAAGATGTGGGGGAGAGGTAGATATGCTGGAGGGTAGGGATAGGGTCTAGAGTGACCTAGACAAGTTGGAGGATTGAGCCAAAAGAAATCTGATGAGGTTCAACAAGGACAAGTGCAGGGTCCTGCACTTAGGACAGAAGAATCCCACGCACCGCTACAGGCTGGGGACCGACTGGCTAAGTGGCAGTTCTGCAGGAAAGGACCGGGGGATTACAGTAGACGAGAAGCTGGATATGAGTCAACAGTGTGCCCTTGTTGCCAAAAAGGCTAATGGCATATTGGGCTGCATTAGTAGGATCATTGCCAGCAGATCAAAGGAAGTGATTATTCAGCAATGGTGAGGCCACATCTGGAGTATTGCATCTAGTTTTGGGCCCCCCACTACAGAAAGGATGTGGACGAATTGGAGCGAGTCCAGCGGAGGGCAACAAAAATGACTAGGGGGCTGGGGCACATGACTTATGAGGAGAGGCTGAGGGAACTGGGCTTATTTAGTCTGCAGAAGAGAAGACTGGTGGTGGTGGGGTGGTTGACAGCAGCCTTCAACTACCTGAAAGGGGGTTCCAAAGAGGATTGAGCTAGGCTGTTCAAAGTGGTGGTAGATTACAGAACAAGGAGTAATGGTCTCAAGTTGCAGTGGGGGAGGTCTAGGTTAGATATTAGGAAAAAGTATTTCACTAGGAGAGGGGTGAAGCACTGGAATGGGTTACCTAGGGAAGTGGTGGAATCTCCATCCTTAGAGGTTTTTATGGACGGACTTGACAAAGCCCTGGCTGGGATGATTTATTTGGGGTTGGATCTAGTTTGAGCAGGGGGTTGGACTAGATGACCTCCTGAGGTCTCTTCCAACCCTAATCTTCTATGATTCTATGAATTCTACCCCAGAGAGATGGTCTAAGGCCTGGAAGGAGTGTACTGAATAAGAAACCAGTAGAGGACACAAGGTGCAGGTAGCCCTGAACCCATGACATGTATGTAATTTACACCTTTGTCCTTATTCTCATAGTAGTTGTACTGATCTCTAACCACTCCTTTTATACAAGGCACCTCCTGTTCTATCTAATCTAGGAGTCGATCTATACCACAAACTTTTGCATAGTCATCACTCTTCTACCTTTTCAAACACACTTTATTGAAATTGGTATCTAATCATCTGAAATAAACTCCATTTAACAATGACCCAGAGCAGAACTCTTTTATCTTTACTCTGTGTGTTCGTGTATTGTGGTAACAGGCTGTGGCAGAGAGAAATGCTTTTGGTAAGAAATCTGAAGAAACATCTAATTATATAGTAAATTATTCTATTTTATTTGACAGAAATTCCCTCTCTGTTCTAAAATATCCTCATTTTACTCTAACTGTTTTTTTCATCTGCAAATTAGAGTATCACAGTTTCTTTTTTTTTCTCTTTTTTTTCTTTTTTTTCTTTTTGTAGTCACAACAAATAAAGTAAAATGAACCAGGGAGGAGATTGAAGCTGAAATCAAAACAAACTCAAATCAGTAATAGATTAATTGTGTGTCCAATGATCAGGGCAACACAGAGCAGAAAGATGAAGTCTGTGGGAGTTGCAAGGTTCATCACCTGTGCAAATCAGGCTGCTTTGTTAGCTATACATCTGACTACACTAGGAACTTACGGCATCTCCATTACTGAAGTGTCTGAGTGCCTCACAATCTTGAATGTAGGTAGGTTCCTTCACATGACCTTAATTGTCTTCCTTTCAACACTCAAGTTTGCAAATCTTGGCCTACGTGGTGTTTTTTGTGTGTGTGTGTGTTTTTTTTTTATCCTGAAGAATCCCAAAGTGATTAACAAATTACATATGGTGGTGATTTCATCTTCCTCTGAAAGGCAGCCACTGCTAAGGCGAATACAGCATTCATCTAATACTGCACAACAACACTGTGCTATGGTTTAAGGACTTGATCCTAAGCCCATTGAAATCAATGGAACTACTCAAAGCTAAGCATCTTTAAGTGCTTTGCTGGATTGGGGCCAAAGGGCCAGATTTACAAAAGAATTTAGTAGAACTGCTTGGGAATTTTTTGATTTTTTTTTCATTAGAAAATGCTAATTTTTTGAAACCTAAACTTTTCACAGAAACATAATTGTTTTGACAGTTCTTTAATGGGGAAGGTTTCTCAGGTTCAGGATGAAACTGAAAAACAACACAGCCCTATAGTAGCCAATAGCCCAGTGTTTAGGCATTCAGGACAGAAGTAGAAGAGCCTGGTTTGAATGTGTACTCTGAAAGTTAAAGGGAGTTGTGTACTTAAATCACTTAAGTTTCTTTGTAAATTGTAATAGGTGCTTATATGCACCTCAATACCTTTGTACTTCTGGCCCAAAGTGCTCAGCACCTTGCAGGAATGAACCATATGACCCCATATCTACCTTCCAACCTCTGCTAGTCTTCAAATTTTCTGTTGCTTTTAGGAGGCTCCTCTTTGTTACTTCCATTTTCTCCCTGTTTAATTTCCCCCCCTTTCCTTTGACCTTTTCCCTGCTCCTCCATGTTACAATATTTGATGTTGCTTTACAGGCACAGATTTAGAACAGCTGTGATGGAAAGCTGGATTTTCCTTTTTCTTCACACATCCTACATATTATAGATACAATAATTGATCCTCTTCAAGAAAGAAAAAGGTTTGTCTAAAAGTCTGCAAACATGCATAACTATTCTGATGAAACTAAGGATGCCTTAGGTTTGGATCAATATAATAACAGCTCGTGATTTTAGAAGCTTTGAGTGCAAAGTTAGGTGAAATTAGACAGTCGTCGCTCAGAACTGCTTTGAGATTTGGAAGTTCTTCTCTCCTAAAAATGGAAGTGAAAGTTAAGAGGTGCAAATTCAAATAGTGCTGAACAGAATAAATTGCCAGCAACCATGTAAAATGAGGCCTTCAGACCAAATACATTATAGGTTATGTCTTTGCTAGGAAAAAAAAAGTGTGTTCTTAACTCTTGTTAGCTAACACATGGTAACTAACATGAGGTAAAATCCTGGTGAAGATAAGAGGGCACTTGGCAGAACTCACTCAAGTTAAAATTGCAAGTGAGTTACCATTATAATCCCTCTTTCCACACATACATTACTTTTGAAACACTCAGTGAGGGTGTAATAAAACAATTATACACACTCTGTTCTAGGTAGAGCTACAGTGAAAATAACCGAGGCTGCAGTCTTGGCATGGGCATAGTCCTCAGTGATGGTAGCTTATTGTTTGGAGGGGGGGTGGGGAAGCAGGGGGAGGGAAGAGGGCAGTTGATTTAACAAAGATGGGTCTGTTTAAAAAAAATATATAAACGAGCAAGCATGGCAGAAAATATCCTTTAATCTATTGGATAAATTACATTGCTATTGGCGTCCACTTAAACATCAATGCACTGAATTTGAGCGCACAGCTGTTATGGGCCTGAATCAGTAGCTCTTATACGAGTTGCCTCGTTGACATCTAATGGAGCCAGCAGAGTTTGTAACCTGCAATATCTGATCACCTTTAGATTTTCATGTTCTTTCTCCTGCTAATTTGGGGGATTTTTAAACATAAAACCTAATAAAAACATGCATTAAGTGAAATCTCCCACAATGCACATAAGTCCTATTTTTTATTTTTTCTTCATTCAGTGTAAATCTTAATTTGCAGTTGGCATCATTAACAAACTGACGCATACTGTACCACAATAATTACCTTTACCACTCTGTTTGTAGTATTCATTATACTTAGAATGGTAAATACCACAAATACACTGATAAATTTTACTACTGCAGGTGGGGAACATCCACATTAATGACCCCACTGTATTACTCTTTGTTATTAGTGTATACCATAAAATACACAGGATATGCATGGTGACTGAGTTAACGTTACTGGAATTTCCTGATTTTTTTTTTTTGAATGCTTGATCTTACATCCTTAAAATTATAGATGGGGACTGGTAGGGGGAGTTAGGGAATGTCTTAGCTCCATTTCTGATTCAAGGTGAAGCCAGGGGAGGGAAGAGGAGCTGAGGAACTAGTTGGGGGAGAAAAAGTAACCTCAACTGACAGGTGAAGGGGCACGGAAATAGCAACGTTAATTTCAAAATCAATAAAAATGATATTTAAAAAAGTTCCTAGATATGTGCCATAAATGAAAAATATGGTATTTGGGAGCATGACAGAAGATCTAGGGTCTGTCAGTAATGTATGTTTTATGACATGGTGGCCAAACTGCAGCTCGTGAGTCACATGTAGCTCTTTTACAGTTAAAGTGCAGCTCGCGGAGACTCTCCAATGGGACTGCTGATCACAGACTCATCTGTGTAAATGTTAATGAAATATCACTGTGATATGTTAATGGCCTCTAACACTTGGGAGATGCACGGATGGCCAGAAGAGGACTATCCAGACAAGTAGACAGGCTCTGAGAAGGAGACTTGAAAAACAAATCCCCAGGTCACACAACTGAGGAATAGGTTTCTAGAGGAAAAAGTGATGGTGACAGTTTGGTCAGAGAGGATTACTTTAAAGGTATTTCACTTTTTTTCCCCTCTGTAACTAAACTGAAAATGCCGTATCTAGTTTTTGAGAAGGGCTAATCTAGATAAGTCAAGCAAACTGTTTCTTTTGTTTTAATTTGATTTTCTGTCTGTTTTTAATAAATCTTGGGGTTTTTTTAAGATTACTGTTGTCTGCATATTGTCCCACACATGCCCTCCCCACCCCCACCCCCACCCCGGCAATAGACCCTCATAACCTCATAGAGAATTGTGGAGAGAGAAAGTTTCTGGAACCTACAATTACCTTTCACTCTTGGTTGAGGAGAAAGAGCAGAGCTGTCCTATCTCACTGAGCTGTTGCCATCAGGCTGAAGCAGGTGAACCCAAGAGAAGAAGCTGAAAGACCAGTGGGGAGACTACAGAAGGCCATGGTACTGGCTGGCCTCAGGAAGGAAGTTTGATTAGTAGCTAAGTCCCCACATAAGAACTTGGAAGATTTGGGTTCTGTTCTTCGCTCTGCTGCAGCCTTAGGCAAATCACTTAATCTATCTTGAGCCTCATTTCTTCATCTATTAAATGGGGATAATACAATTCTACCCTCAAATACTCTGCTGATAAAGGTCACATAAATACATGGATAGACATATGGGGATTGGGGTATGTTCTTGGCACCTGTTTGTGATGACCTGCCTAACTCATCCTGCCTAACTTCATCATTTTTGTGTAAAGTAACCATCTCAAACAATATCCTGATAAAGCCTTATGTCAGCCATGCTGTGTTATACTATGTCTGCTTATCTGTCTACAGACATGAAGAGAGCTATACAGATAGACTTCCTGATTATGAAAGGCCTGTTTTTGCCTAACATATTGGATACAATGTTCCAGGCCAGGATCAGAGCCTCCTCTGATTATTTGCCATGCAAGGGATGGTGAGGTAAGTTTAAACTACCTACGGGCTGACTGGCCTTTCTAAAAACTGCCTTTTCAATTTCATGAATCAGTACGCTTTGTTCATGTCTGTACCCTCCCCTTTATCACACTCTCTGCTCCTTTTCTGTATGTGCATGCACAGGATATTAAGATATTTCCCACAGCTCTTTCACTAAATGTTTCTGGCATTTGATGGATTTCCCTGGCATTAGCATTCAATTAAGTTTTGTTGGCATTTCATTGTGACAATTTAATATGAAAAAACAAAATATCAGACTGGAGTTAATACATTAGGAGCTGAATTAATTTTCCCTCAGTCCCCTGCCAGTGTTGCCAACTCTCATGATTTTGTCATGAGTCTCATGATAATTATTGTTTTCCTTAAAGCCGCAGCTCCTCGAGTCATGTGAACATGTGATGACTTCAGTCATTCTTAAAGAAAAAGTATGTTTCTAGCACTTGTGGCTAGAATATAGCCCCTGTCCACAGTGCCAGCCTGTTCCTGGTGCAGGCCCCTCTCAGTGGTCCCACCTCTACTCCTTCTCTTCCCCCAAAGCCCTGCCCCCGGCCAGGCTGGAAGCCGGAGCTAGGCTGTCGTGAGAGCTGCCCAGGGACCTTACGCCACTTTGGGATGCCCCGGACCCTCCACCTGCCCTGGGCAGGAGGCTGGGGTGCCCAAGAGCAGACCCTGGCCCATGTCCCCACCTCCTGGGCAGGCCACCAAGGGCATGTGGAAGGTCTGGGGAAAGGGTGATAGAGCCTTCCCAAAAGTGGGGGGGGCAGGAGCCCCAGCCCCTCCATGGCCCCACCCTGCCTCTTCCACCCAAGGCCCCACCCCTGGCCAAGCCAGAAGCTGGAGCAGGCCAGGAGCCATGGACCCTCCACCTGCCCAGAGAGAGCAGGCCCTGTCCCATATCCCTGTCCTGTGGGCCCCGTCCAGGGTAGGAGGATCCATAGATCCCCACAGCTGCCCACCCTGCTCTTACCATGACCTGGTTCCGGCTGGGGGGCTGCAGCCTTGCCATGGTAAGAGCCACGTGGGCAGTGTGAGGAGCCACAAACCCTCCATCCATGGTGAGGGACAAGGCTGGAGGCTGCTCTCAGCCCCCCACCCCAAGCAGGTGGTGGGTCCGTGGTGCAGTGCCCTACTGCTGCCTGGGCTTCCCAACTGGCTTCAGCTGCTGGCCTGGCTGAGGGGGCAGGGCCTCAGGGGAATAGGTGGGGCAGAGCCTGTGGTGAAAAGTGGATGGGCCAGGCCTGACCACTTTCAAAAAGTGGGAGAGCCATGGCCCTCTGGCCCCACTATTCTGGTGCCCCTGGTCTGGTGTCCTCCATAGCGTCCCAGGTTCTCTAGGCAGCTCTTACCATAGCCAGGCTCTGGCTTCTCGCCTGGACAGGGGGCTGGACCTCAGGGGAGAAAGGAGGATCAGGGGATGGGGGCATGGACAGGGCAGGGCCTCTGGGAAAGAGGAGGAGCTGGGGCAGGGCCACGGAGGGGACGGGGCCTTGTGGCCCCCCCACCCCATTTCTACCAAGGTTCTGGTGATCCTGGGAACTATTTACAGCAATGAGATAACAAAACTTCCTACTATTGTCTGGCTACAGCCTGAGACTGCCCAGTCTTGGGTACTTTGTTTCTGCCCCCAACATGAAATGTGTCATAGGAAACCAAAGATTGTATCTAGAGTGTACAAGATCTGTGGCATCTCTACACTTCCTGAAGGACTTCCTCTATAGCACACCAAAAGCACAGAGTAATCATTATCTACTCATTCCCAACTGTTGTGGCAAACACACTGTGGCCATAGCATTGGGCATTCAAAATCCACTAAGTGGAATCAGCACTCCCTCGGAGTGCATAGGAGCTAATACATAGGAAGCAATAGGAGATGTAGAAACGTGTCCCCAAGAAAGCTCTAAACCAATGACAAACTGAGGGCTTCACATCTGTTCCTGAAGCTGATTCCCCACATGGGATAATTTTGTAATGTTATTTTAGAACTTTGTCTAGAAGATGCAGGTTTGACAGAATTGCCCAGATACCATACTTTACCATCAGAATGATAAAACAGTGAAATACGAGTAGCACGGAATTTCATGACATTATTCTTCAGGTGGGTACTGTTAAGTATTTGAGATCTGAGAGATGCTGAAGTGTGCCAACCTATTGAATTCAGTAATGACAATAGTGACAGTACATCTATGGATAGGACCTTGACAAAGAACCCCTGAAAGAGAACACATTTCTTGTGGCTTAAAAAAAAAAGTCCTGCTACGCAAAAGGACAATGGTTCAAATAAAAATAAATTGGATGAAAAAATAGGCTGTGTATTGGATGTGATAGTCTGAAATGTCAATCTGCTCTGAAATCATTAAACCCATTCATCACCTTAAACGAGGTCAGATTGTCAAACGTTTGAACACTTTACTTTTATTTTTAGCTTAGAACAAATAATGATTTAGGACTTTACTGTTTATTCCCTATCTTGACACCCAGTCAGCTATACAAGGGATGGGTTTTATATCAAAGTTTTTATATAGAAAATAATAGTAAATGTCAAAAGACTTGATAATTTAGAGATTTCCTGCTCCCCTCGTACCCCCTTTTAAACAGTTTGTTTTTTCAATTTTAACTGTCATGAAGAAAACATCTGTGACAGTATTCAGGGCAGAATTGAGAAGTTTAAAACCCAAAGTGCAGTATATATTGGAACCTGCTTGTGGCCTCTGATTTTTTCCTATTGACTTCAATTCATTTTAATTTTTAAGATTTTTTTATTATGTTATTCAAATCAAAGCATGCATAGAATAAAGTTTGCTGTCTGCTCTCGTTCAGAAAAAAATGAAAGCACAGCTTGTACTGCATGATAGAGCTGTGCTTTAATGTCCAGCCATGTGGTTTCTTCATGGAAAACTAATGAGTTAAAGATGAAATTCCTCTTCTAGTCTGCATATATCTCCTTGCAAGGATTCTGCTCAGCAGAAGTATAATTGAAGGCTCTTTACAACTGATTCTTGTTCTTTTTAATCCTAATATCATAAGCTATAAATACTTTCCATCCCTCAAAAATGTATATATTCAGATCTAGACCTGCTCAGCCACAGATATTGTAGAAATAAAATAAACACTTTCCAAACACCAATAACATGAACCTGAAATTTCTTTAATATCATGTGGAAATAAAACAGGCAACAATTTTTGAGGGTTCCTTTAAGAAAAAAAAATACTAATATCATATGATCTGCAGAATTATTCAAGTTCTTGTATATTAGGGACTTGATCCTGCTTCTGATAGTTTTTCTATCAGTGACATAAATGGTGCTGGATCAAGTCCTTGATGGGGAGTAGAATTCTCATCCTGCTCTGAACAGAATTCGGAGCCACTGACTCTTATTCTGATCTCAGTTTCACTTGTTTTACACCATTCTTCCATTTCAACTGTGACCTTATTCACAGATGCTGAAGGAGATGTTTTGTGAGTGGAATTTTCTTTTTTGCTTAAGTACCTAAATGTAAGCAAATTTGTATTACCTATACATTCCTCTGCATTCTAATACCATGATTAATGCCTGTTTAGCCTAGGGAGCAGGGTGAGGACACCTTTGTAAAACTATCTATCTCATTCCCCAATATGAGAGGCTTTATTTTGTTATGCTTTAACAAAGGGATCACTGGCTATCAACACTTTAAAAATATGTGTGGTTTTTGTATGGAGAAAAGCAGTTAATGTAGATTTGAAGCAGAAGTTTGTAATGGTAGGGTGATGATTTGGAGAATCTGTCTATGCACAACTTACGAATTCTGTTTGAGATTATGAACTGTTCATGTGTATCAATGTCACACCACAAATTCCATCATGAAGGTGGGGCTTGTTGTCCTTTTACCTCCATGTTGGACTGAAATTCCAAGGGATGTTGGCATAGAACTAACAACAGAAGGTCATTACACTGTAATGGTCCTCTATTTGCATGGGAGCCACCTTGGACAAAGAGTTGACTACATCCCATAAGAACCATTCTGCCCATCCTGGTCAGTAATGGATCACCTTGTGAGGGATTTTGATCACCTGATGAGCCTGAATAGGTCACCCGGCAAAGGGAATGGAAAGTCATAAAAGAGCGGGTCTCACACCAGTCATTTTGAAAAGAAAGGAGAAGCAGAAGAAGTTGAATCTAGGACAGGAGAATGAAAGGTCACTCACTGCAGAGACCAGAGTGAGGGAGAGACTCCATGATGCTGAAGAGAAGCAATGGGCAGGAGGGGGAGCCGGGACTCCACTCTGCCACAAGCCAAAGAACTCTCCAGAATAGTCAGAAAACAGAGGCAAAGAAATGTGTTCAGGTGTGTTTATTATTTTGTCTAGATCTGTGTATTTCTTGTGCTAAATTAAGAGTAATTTGCTTTAGAATACTATGCAATTCTATCAGTGTGTCTGTTGGCTTTTGCTGTCATGTGCCCCCGAAGAGTTAAACTGTAAACCCAGAGTATCTGGATGGTTAGCGCTCTGAGAGAGTGTGGTTGAGCTCTGAGAGTGTGTGGCAGTCTCTATGACTCTCCAAAGAGGTGCTAAACAGAGGATCTTCACCTGAAACTGTGCCTAGAGACCCCAGCCAGGGGCAGTGACTGGACTCTGTTTAGACTCTTGGAACGTAAAGTACACAGGACCCAGTTACATGGGCCCCAAACACAATAGCCTGGTGAGTGTCCTGCCTGGAGGGGCAGGGGGAGGCTCTACTAGTGTGTGTGTGACAAGCAGTATTAATTATTGTTAGTATTATTTGTATTACAGTAACATCTATAGATTTAGTTAGGTTGTAGGCTCTTAGAGAGAGGGACCATCTCCTTGTTCTGTTTATTGAGCTTCTCACACAGTGGGGTCCTAGACCATGACTGGAGATCTTCGGCACTTCTGCAATACAAATAATAATAAAGATTACAACTGAGATTGGGATGCCACCATAGTTGTATACCCTATACAAATGCATAGTAAAAGACAGTCCTTGCTCAGAAGAGCTTACCACCTAAATAGTCAAGAAAGACAAAAGATGGAAAAAGGAGAACACTACTAATTATGATACTAACTGGAATAAAGAATTAAAAAAGTAACTGGAATGACATCTTGTTTTACTAGTATTATTCTGAATAACTTGGTAACAGTAATCCATTGATACATTTCTTCTGCAGAAAAGTAACAGTCATATGTAACCAATGACATTTTGATCCCATAATCAGTAACTTATAATAGATTATGCTTTCAGAGTAATTTTAACAACCCAGTAAAGATATCACCTTGGTAAACTGTAACACACAGACAGTGCCTCTTGTTCCCATTAGGCTGCTTCGTTCAGTTCTTGCCAACAGATGATGTTCACAAGCTATCCTTCCTCCTTTGAAGCTTGTATAAATTCACCATTAGCCTCAAAGGGTTAAGGCTTCTATACACAGGGAATTTTACCAACATAATTATATCACTATAGTTATACTGTATAATGGACAGTCTTATTCTGGAATAAGAGTGCATTTTCCTGGCTTAGCTTAAGTGCTCTTATTCCAAATCAAGCATCCATCTAGGGAGTTATACCAGTATACTCCTCTCTAACTGCAAGTCTATCCTCATGTCAAATTTCAAGTTGCTACTCCAAACTGTTGAGGAACCAAAGCTATTTTTTAAACAACTCATTTTTTTAGTAACCTCATTCTTGCGAATGAGGCAGAGGTCATGCACAGAAAGTTTCAGACTGGGCAACTAAATCTGTGAGAAAGTATGGCCCAGTGACTAGGGTTATAGCCTAGACTTGGGGAGATCTGGGTTCAGATCTCTCCTCTATCAGAGGGTTCCTGTGTGACCTTAGGCCCAGATTGTTAAAGGTATTTAGGTGCCTAACTGAAATGTGGTGCCTACGTACCTTAGTCTTTCTATGCCCCATCTGTAAAAATGGTATTAATAGGTTTTTTTCCCCTCCTACCTCACAGGGGTGTTGTGAAGGTAGATACACTAAAAATGGTAGGTGCTGAGAAATGACAGCGATGGGGCCATATAAGTACCTTAGTACTATTAAAGTTGTGAAAACAGAGGATTATAATGGAAAATGTTAGGCAACATTTAAAAATAGTGTGGCTACTGCTCCACCTATATCTTTAAATACCATCACTTATGATTCAATGTGTGTGTGTGTGTGTGTGCACATATGCATTAAAAGTATAAGTTTCTAGTGTCCACACTTTTTTTAGTCTTACACACTTCTAAAATGTGAGTCCCAATCCTACAAAGACTTATTACAACTCGCTGACATGAGTAGTCCCACTGACTATTATAAAAGGATGGGAATCAATGGATTACTCCTGGTAGTAAATGCTATACACAGTATGAAGTGTTTTCGGGATCTCGCCCTTTCCTGTTAATATTTAACGCATGCTGTCTCTCTCCATATATATATGTGTTCCCATTTTCCTCCAGCTTAGCTCTTCTTGCCACTAACAAATAACCTTATTTCTCTATGCTGCAGCTAGTGAATGAAAATATCCAGTGTGGGAAACATCTTATCAGAGAATCAGTTTTCTTCCCCTAGGTTTTAACTGAAGAAGAAGAACAAATGGTTCCAACCCGTCTTGTCCTGTTGGGATAAACAGAGTGCAATGATTTTTTTTCCCCGGGTTGCATTTAAAAATTCAGACATGCCCTTTTCCAAAGCTGAAATTCAACCCTGGGGCCAGTTCAGACACGGTGTGATGCAGGCCAGTTGAATTTGGCTGATGGTTCTACTGTGGATGAGTTAAAGAAGGAATCACCCCAAGCAATCATGGCTCTCAGAAGGGGGCCTCCCCTTCAACAGCTTAAAGCCTTTGAAGAAAGGTTTGCTTTGAGCAATGTGAAGTCTTTGTGGTGATGGGAAACATACATTTGTAATTACACAAGAACACATTGTACAGTAGGAATAAAAGCATGCGATGTACAGTGCCTAAAAAGATGCATTGATGTAGAGGGCCCTGCTGACCTAGTTCATTGCTGGAAGCCCTAGAAACATAGGGACAGCTCAGAGACCTAGGCTATGAACAACATCCCCTTCTCTTTGTGCCCCCACCCCATCCTCGAGCATTAAATGAGTATTCTGTTATAAAACTGACTGGACAGTAATACTATCCGAATACAAAATAACCATACTTAAATAACGTGAATAAAACTTGCCTTGCTCCCTCACAGGGGAATATGTGCTAAAAGAGAACCATCATGGATCCGCATACAGATCAGGGAAAAGATCTAGGGGTTATGGAAAAATCACTGAAACCAACAGCTCAGATACAGCTACACTTTAATAAATAAATAAAAAAGCCAATAAGATACTAGGTTATATTAACAGAAGGACAGAATCTAAAACAAAAGAAGTGATACCATTTCTATATAAGGTAGCAGGTATTATGTCAGGGCCCCTATGGAATATTGTGTACTGCACCATAACACAGGAAAAGTGTATTACTTCCTCAGAGAGCATGTAGCACGAGAAAACAATATGACACTGACTAGGCTACAAGGGCCAGCTGTTCTCCTCCATCGTTTGGAGGGGAGTAAAGGACTTGAAAAAGAGGATGGTGGAGAGCAATGGCTGCAGTGCTCTGTCATGCTCCTGAGCCCCCAAGGAAGCACTTCCACATGAACAAGGAAGCATCAGGGCTTCATAGAAAATCAAGTGACCATATGTCCCATTTTGGCCAGTCCCTTTTTTAAGCCCTGTCCCGGCTGTCCTGACTTTTTGGGCAAAATTGGGCATTTGTCCCGTTTGCTCTTGCCAGCTTGATCAGTGTACTCAGTTTTGCCAAAAAAGTCAGTTTGCGACCCATAGTGGGGCATGGAGAAACTTGGGGGGGGGGTGACGCCAGCCCCGTGCAGAGGGAGGGAGGGCTTGGGTGTGCAGCTCATGACGGACCTACGTGAGCCTGGGGAGTGTCAGCAGCGCAGGCTGAGTAGGGTGAGTGGCACAGGTTGGCCCCAGCTTGGGGGAGGGCTGAGGGAGGAAGTGGCTCAGGCCAGCCCAGCGTGGGGGGGGGCCTCAGGCCAGGCCCATGTGGGGGATGGGAAGAGCGGGACATCAGACTAGCCCCAGGTGATGTCCCTTTTGGTAAATATGGTCACCCTACACAGGGTCATAGGACTCTAGTGGGAGGAAGAACTGGCAAGTAATAACTTCACATAGTAGGATCACCTGGCTAAGTGCCCAGGATTATGTGGCAAAAAATCATGGGAGTTAGTACTGCTGAGATCACAAGTGCAATTTAATATTGTGAATGGACTTTCAGAAATATATTGGGGTCCTTGGGAAGGAAAGCCACTCTATAAATGTAAAACATCAAGGCACCCACTTCAGGTTAGGATTTGGATTTCAATCCCTTTGCCCCAAATACACATCAGGCAGTTATGGTTCAGCCCATTATACAGACAGGTCACTACCATGAGATTCAGAACTGGATATGGATAATGAAACCCCACCAAAGTCTGGGAGAGTGTTAAGGCATAGGGATTTGGTTCAGGCCCATGTCTAATTATTACAATGAAGTTTAGTTGTTGTTTGTCTTGTATGTCACTTGGCCTGCGGGGGAGAGACTATCTGAGGGGAAAATTGACACTGCAATAAAAACCCAAGGCCTGGTCATGGCTGGCCCGAGTCAGCTGACTAAGGCTCGTGGGAGTTGGGCTATAGGGCTATCAAATTGCAGTGTAGACATTCTGGCTTGCGCTGGAGCCCAGGCTCCAAGAGTATCCCCCTTCATGGGGTCTCAGACATACCCTTTGTTACAGAAAAAATAATAGAAGCCTTCAATGGCAAGAGCTTGATGTACAGTGCAGTCAGTGTGGGTATGGGCAGGAAAAAATGAGGCAATTTCCCTGAAGGTTTCTTGGTTGGGCTGCCTTGTTTTTTCCCCCACAGTAGGAAATGGTGGAGTACCATGTGGCAATTACATCATCAGGAACCACAGTAGCACACAGGCTAGCAGCATACATACCCAATCTGCAGCCATACGCATGTAGGAGCTGTACCCTTTCAGCCTCGGTTACCCTCAGGAGTGAGATATCAGCTACAGCCCCCCTCACCCCCCCAACCTGTGGAAAACAGTGACAGTATTCTGAAGAGTAGGCCTCTGTACCTGTACTGATACCCCATTGCTCCCCCCAACACTTTGTCCCAAATCGCTCTTCCTACCCTGGGCCAAACTCACCGTGGCTGGTGCTTCCACCATGCTGTATGGCTGCCAAGGGAAAGTGAGAAAGTTGTGCTTGTTACTTGTTTGGATCAAGGGTGTAAGTGCAATAACAATAGGGCCTCTGTCACTGTTTCTTTAGCAGGAGCAGATGTGCCCTTGAGGGTCTCCTCCCACATACCAGTGGAGCGGCTCCATCAGATAAGGAGAAGAAACAAGAGAAGTAAGAAAGACATGTTCCTTTGGTGCTTCAGATTGCGAGCAGAAAGCATGGAGAGAGAAGGAATCAATGCTAAATTGCAGATGGATAGCCAGGATAGGAAACGGGGAGGAATGAATGATAACACTGCTCAGGAAGCAAACAGACATGTTGCGGTCCCTGATTGAACTTCAAGCTGAACATCCGTGCTCGCCTCCCCATACAGAACTGCCTTCCAGAACCTCCCCACACTTCCCCACTCTAACCCGCCCCCCCGCCTGTACACAGGAGCCCCCCTCTTATCTTCCAGGGCTGCAGTAGTACCCCAGGCACTCCACCCCAAGCGAGATTTTGCACAATGACAGCTGGACATACACCCAGCTGTGACATTGTTGTTGGCATATGTGGTTGTGATTTTCCTCTTCCTTCCCCTTTAAAGATACTTTTCCCTGTGTGTATGAAGTTAACGTTACCATGACTTAGAGATGTTTGCATGTGTAAGGGGACTGTTGCCCCCTTACTAACATTCAGTGGGGTGTTTTGGTTGGCTAGCTCCCAGTACTAAAAGGGGAAGGGTCTATGGGAAATCAGGACCCTGAGACTGATAGTCCCCAGGAACAATGGGGAGAAGCCAGTGCTCCAGGTCAGCCTGAATGACAGGGTGGGCAGGCTAATCAGAGAGTCAGGAGTCCAGGGAGGTCCCGTCCTCCGTGTCAGCTGGATTTGCCTGGGTCAGGCAGAGTGGGGCCGAGCTAAGGAGAAAGTAGGGGCCCAAGCTAAGCTGGGGAGTAGAGTTGTGCCAGATCCAGAGAGACCAGAAGAGTAGCCCGGAGAGAGCAGACTCTGTCCTGGGAGCAGAGCTGCAGCCCCAAAGCCAGAGGCACAGCCCAGAGAGAGCAGACTTGCCTGGGAGCAGAGCAGCAGCAACCAGAGCCAGATGGGCCAGAAAAGCAGCCCAGGAAGCAGGTCAGTGCTGGGAGTAGAGTCACAGAAGCAGCCTGCAGAGCAGACCTGTCCTGGGAGCAGAGCTGTAGCAACCAGAGGCAGAGGGGCCAAAGAAGCAGCCCAGGGAGCTGAAGGCAGAGCAGCAGCAGCAACAGCAGTGCTGAGACAGAGTGATGGAGCTGGGGCTGGAGCAGTCCGGAGCTGGGTGTGGTGAGCAGCTGGGGAGACCGAGGGCGACCCTGGGCAGCGGGCCCAGTACAGGGAGATGCCTCAGCCAAGGGGCTCTGCAGGCCAGGCTTGGATCATAACCCCAACAGGGTGGGGGCGACACTGGGAAGAAGGGTCCTACCACTTAGAGCCTGAGAGCGTGTGACCACCACCAGAGCAAGTGTCCAACCCACAGCATCCCTGCAGCACAGCCAGGGCCTGAGAAGATGGCCTGGGACTTACAAGGAACAGACTGTGAACTGCCCTGACGTTCCAGAGACACTGTTTGTGATGTTCCCTGCCACAGGGCGGGTTGATGTGTTTCCATTAACCTTTCCCATTTTTCCTTATTCTTTTTGAAATTAATTGTTGATTAAATAACATGCATTTGCTTTAACTTGTATGTAATGGTCAGTGGGTCAGAGAAGTGCCCAGTGCAGAGAGACTACCCCGGAGTGGGGACACCCTAGCCCCTGTCCTAGGTGACCACAGCAGGGTTGGGGATCGAGCCCCCCAGGAATCCTGGGCCCAGTCTTGTTGGGGTTACGAGGACTCTGCCAGACAGGAGAGTGGAAGGGGAGTCCTCAGGGGCAGGGAGGCCACTGGGTAAAGGAAGTGGGAGCGAGGACTCAGATCCTTTCGCTAGCCCGCTTCACTGGGGTAGTGCAGAAGCCAGGAAAGTTCCCCACAAGAGCGGGACTGTTCCGCCGCTTACACATGGGTGTGGAATAAAAATGTACTTTATGGAAAGTTAATTAATCTTTATTAATTTCCAACATATGGATACTGCTGCTAAAATTAAGTGACCATACAAATAGGTACATTTGCATGGATATATTAGCACACACATAGCAATCATTACAAGGTTTGTACCACAGTGCAAAAAAGCTATGCCTGGATCACACTTTACAGCAACACACATTACTGTGGATCATTGTTAAAATGCTCCTTCAAAGCCTTCCTGATTCAAAATGCTCCCTGCTGAGCCCCTCATGCAGCCTTGGCATCTGACTGCTCAAAAGCAGCAGCCAGCCAGTCCACCTCAGTGCTCCACCCCGGGGAAGCTTCTCTCCCTTGGCTTCATAGATATGAAGCACACAGCAGGCATCTATGACCATGGGGATATTTTCCTTGCTGAGGTGTAACCTGCCAAAGAGACAGCACCAAGTCCCTTTAAATGGCCAAAGGCACATTCAACAGTCCTTCTGCACCTGCTGAGCCTGTTGAAGTGCTCCTTGCTGATGTCAAGGAGGCTGGTTTAAGGTTTCATGCGCCACAGGAGCAAGGGGTAGGCTGGGTCTCCCACGATCACTGTTTGCATTTCCACATCCCCAGTGGTAATCCTCTGGTCTGGAAAGAAAGGCATGGCTTGCAGCTTTCTGTGTAGGCCAGTGTTCCTAAAAGATGTGTGAGTCATGCATCTTCCCTGATCAGCCCACGCGGATATGGGTGAAAAGTAGCCCTTTCTGTTGATGTACTCCATCACAAGGTGGTCTGGGGCCAAAATGGGGATGTGCATGCCACTTATTGCCCCACAGCAGTTAGGAAATCCCGTTGCTGCAAAACCATTCACTAGTCCACACAGATTGTCCACCATCCCAGTCCTTCATAACAGGAGGTGATTAATGGTCATGCACACTTGCATCATGGCAACCCCCATGGTGGATTTCCCGACTCCAAATTGATTCAAGTCTGATCAGTAGCAGTCTGGCGTTGACAGCTTCCACACAGCAATCGCCGCTCGCTTCTCCATCGTGAGGGCAGCTCTCATTTCGGTGTCCCTGCACCAGAGGGCTGCGGCCAGCGCTGCACACAGTTCCAGGAAGGTGGCTTTGTGCATCCGAAAGTTCTGCAGTCACTGCTCGTCATCCCAAAACCTGCATTATGATGCAATCCCACCACTCAGTGCTTGTTTCTTGTGCCCAGAACCAACGGTTCACCGTACGCAGCTGTTCAGTGAATGTCAAGAGCAATCTTGAATTGTTTCTGTCTATGGCACACAGCAGGGCAGACACCACAGCACCATCATCAGAATCACAGCTCATGAAATACTGCAGAATCAGATGCTTTGTATTCATAATACTCATCACAATATGGGAGCGCAGTGCAAGAGCCATGGTTTTAGACAGAGATGACGGGCGCACAGGTTGCAGGGGGTTGAAAAGTGGTGCGATACGTACTAGAAAGCCCACGGAATGATGGGACGGAGAAAAATACATCATGACATGCTGAGCCTGCCCACATGAGGTATTGCAAACCCTTCCCAGAACATCCTGTGGAAGATGGTGGCAAGTTGCACAGTCGGATAGCTCCCAGGGTGCACTGCTCTCTGTGTCGACGCACGAGCTACTACTGTGGATGCACTCGGCCGACATGAGGAGTGTAGTGTTGACATGCAACCGCAATGTAATTGCAGCGGTGACTGTATGTTGACGGAACTTAAGTCGATTTAACTGTGTAGTGTAGACATGCCTAAAGTAATTCTTAATGTGTTCTTTTTCTGTTTTAGCCTCAGATCCTACCCCATTTACAAGGCTCTCTATGTTAGTCATCTGATCCCTGCTAACTTTTTTGGTGACAACAAAACAAAGAAGACATTTAACAGTTAACCCATCACTGCATCTTCTGTTATTGTCATTCCCTCTTCATTTAGTAATGTGTCCAACCTGTCACTTCCCATGTGTTTGTAAAATGCGTTCTTGTTACCTTTTATAGCCCTAGCTAATTTAAACTTGTTTTGTACCTTGGCCTTTCTAACTTTGTCCCCACATGCTTGTGTTGTTGTTTTTTTTTATTATTTTTTATTTTTATCCTTTGTAATTTGATATAGTTTCCACTTCTTGTATGACTCTTTTTTGAATTGCAGGTCACTGAAGATCTCCTGGTTAAGCCAGGGTGGCCTCTTACCATACTTCCTAGCTTTCCTATGCATTGGTATAGTTTGTTCTTGTGCCCTTAATAAAGTCTCATTAAAAAACTACCAACTCTCCTGAACTCTTTTTTCCTTTAGACTTGCTTCCCATGGGATCTTATCTACTGGATCTGTGCCCTTCAGTTTCTAGCCGCTCTCTTGAGACCAGGGTACTGAGTTAGTACCCATCTCTTTCTTCATAGAGTTCTGATTTTAAATATATAATGTCTTAGGAAGCCCTGTTGTCCCCCGTGAAAGTACAAAACCATGTTACACAAATGAAAGACATGACATGCTGTGTGTGCTCAGGTAGTACAAATTTGGATGTTCATGGATTACACTGGGGAAGGTCAGAAGAGCACAATAAGACTATGTAAGAGAGAGTCTAGCCACTGTAATAAAAGCTTGTTAAGACACGGCACAAAGGAGCAATTCCAGGGTAATGCCCATTTTGCTAGCCAGTGAGTCTATGGGGAAACAGCATATCTGTTCTACAACCTCTTCTATTTTGGACTAAATTTGAAGATGGAGGCTGCTGCACTATGGTACTTTGCTTTCATCATCCATCAGAGCTTCTCAAAGGACTTGATCCTGAACAAAATTAGAGAATTAAGCCACACCATGCCCTATGAGGCAAGTATGACTTTTCCCATTGTATAAGTGGGAAGCCAAGGCAGACACCTTCATGTGGCTTTAGCCAATCATTCCTCTTCACATTTCTTTGCCACATTTTTTCCCTCATAGTTCTGGCTCCTTCCCTTTTTCAACATTTGTTGTGTTTTACTTGTCTTTTTTCTTGCTTTCATTTTTATCATTAAAAGTAAATGTTTGCCTCAGCCTTCTCTTGCCAGAAGAAGCAAGGGGCCACCAAATAGCAATCATTAGCAATAACCCGGAAGTCTGCAAGTTAATTGTAATTTTTCTAGTGGTAACGTAACACCAGTTGAAAGGTGGCAGGAAAAACTGACAGGTGAAGGGTTAATTTCCTCATGAGGAAAGACTGTTTCACACACCATCTTAGTTGGGAAAGGAGCAGAGTGTGATAATTAGCCTTGCTAGAAATTCCAGGGATTTGTAGGTGGAACAGGTGAAAATGTAACTGGCAACAATTAAAAGTTAATTATCTTCAGCTATCAACTGGTCACCAGCTGTTCTGCACCACATAAAAAGGGAGACTGAGAAGAGAATATGTATTGTAGGGGACAGTGTTAGTAGTAGCAGTTCATTTAGAGGGGTGGATTGAGGAGATTATTGTGTATAGGCCTGACCCTGGAAATTGACTCATATGAGTAATTGCATTCAAGTCAGCAGGTCTGATTTTCCTCAAAGTTACACCAGTTTTAAAGTTAAACAAATATAATTTGAGTGGCTTCAGTGGGTGATTCCTGCTTTATATCACTGTGAGTGGCTCATTGACTTCAGTGGAATTACTCACACAATTAAGCTTACAGAATCAGGCCTTTGTTTGTGATACATTTGCACTTAATTGAGGAGCTTGACCTGGCACATAGGGCCCTGCAAGACAGCCTGGTTATTAAATTCTTTTCAGAATGGGGCAGGGGAGTTCCTTTGTTTTCATTCTCTTGCCTTTGTGAACAAACTGGGTTCATCAGCACCTATTTAAATCACTTCTTTTGTCTATATCTCATATATGGCATTAGTTAATGTAACCCAGGGGTTCTCAAACTAGGGGTCATGACTCCCTGGTTATTACGTAGGGGTTACATGCATGAAACAGAGAGCAACTGCTATAAAATATATGAGGAGTACTTGCGGCACCTTAGAGACTAACAAAGTTATTTGGGCATAAGCTGTCGTGGGCTAAAACCCACTTCATCGGATGCATACAGTGGAAAATACAGTAAGAAGATATATATACATAGAGAACATGAAAAAATGGGTGTTGCCATACCAACTGTAACGAGACCAATTAATTAAGGTGGGCTATTATCAGCAGGAGAAAAAAAACCTTTTGTAGTGATAATCAGGATGGCCCATTTCAAACAGTTGACAAGAAGGTGTGAGTAACAGCAAGGGGGGAATAGCATGGGGAAATAGTTTTTACTTTGTGTAATGACCCATCCACTTCCGGTCTTTATTCAAGCCTAAGTTAATGGTGTCCAGTTTGCAAATTAATTCCAATTCTACAGTTTCTAGCTGAAGTCTGTTTTTGAAGTTTTTTTGTTGGAGAATTGCAATTCTTAGGTCTGAAATTAAGTGACCAGGGAGGTTGAAGTGTTCTCTGACTTGTTTTTAATGTTATAATTCTTGATGTATGATTTGTGTCCATTTATTCTTTTGCATAGAGATTGTCCAGTTTGGCCAATATACATGGCAGAGGGGCATTGCTGGCACATGATGGCATATATCACATTGGTAGATGTGCAGGTAAATGAGTCTCTTATGGTGTGGCTGATGTGATTAGGTCCTATGATGGTGTCCCTTGAATAGATATGTGGACAGAGTTGGCAATGGGCTTTGTTGCAAGGATAGGTTCCTGGGTTAGTGTTTTTGTTGTGTGGTGTGTGGTTGCTGGTGAGTATTTGCTTCAGGTTGGGGGGCTGTCTGTAAGCGAGGATTGGCCTGTCTCCCAAGATCTGTGAGAGTGAGGGATCGTCCTTCAGGATTGGTTGTAGATCCTTGATGATGCGCTGGAGAGGTTTAAGTTGGGGGCTGAAGGTGACGGCTAGTGGCATTCTGTTACTTTCTTTGTTGGGCCTGTCCTGGAGTAGATGACTTCTGGGTATTCTTCTGGCTCTGTCAATCTGTTTCTTCATTTCAGCTGGTGGGTATTGTAGTTTTAAGAACGCTTGATAGAGATATTGTAGGTGTTTGTCTCTGTCTGAGGGATTGGAGCAAATGCGGTTGTATTGTAGAGCTTGGCTGTAGACAATGGATCGTGTGATGTGATCTGGATGAAAGCTGGAGGCATGTAGGTAAGTATAGCGGTCAGTAGGTTTCCGGTATAGAGTGGTGTATACATTATAAATATATCATTTAAATCTAGCATTTTAGAAAATTACACACACCTTTCTGTCACAATGTAGTGTATTTACTTCAAAAAGAATTGTAAACGTAAAATGCAGTGATCATTGTGCCTAAACAAAATATATGTTTGTATTACCACCATTTTAAAATTCTCCTGAGAGAGAGAACGATTGATTCCCAGTGCTAACCAGTAGGCCAAATTCATCCTTAGTGTGAGTGAGTGCATCTAGCTCATCTTTAATGCAGTTATGCCTGTTGACAATAGGGCTGAGGCTGACATCATGCCCTATTAAAACTATGAATTGAGGGCAGGAAAAATTCAGAAACCCTGAAATGGAGCAACTGTCAGAAGAAGGGCTCTGATTATAATTTTCATCATCCTTTCTTTTCTCTTGAGTCCACAGAAGCTCCCTTTATGAATTTAGGACACTGTGAATATGGGTTACAGGTCGAGGCATGAGGTATTATCCTCCTCCTTTTCCTCTTTTCATTTTCCACTGGAAAATGGAGAAAAGCTGAAAAAACTGTCGGGAGGGTGTTGTCAAAAAATGAAAAGTTTTCACAGAAAATATTAGAAAAACTGAGTTTTTCGCGGGTGAAAACTTTCATGTAAAAACAATGACCATCTGTGATAGGGTGTACTGGGTTCACTGAGGACCTCTTCTGGAGGCCTTGGGGTCTACCACACCCAACCCCAGAAAAGGAGCAGTGAAGGTGGGTCTTCCAGGCCTGCCTAGAGAGGTTGCAGGTAAGCAGCCAATCAGAGCACAGCAGGCCCAGTTAAAAAGAAGCTGCAGGGCCTGAGCAGATCAGTTACTGGCTGGGACTGGAAGGGTGAGGAAGGAGAAGAGGTGAGATCTTCAGCCCTGAGGTAAGGGTGAAGAGGAAGGGACTATAGTGGATATGGCTCAGGGAATAGTAGTAGCAACTATTGCAGGAAGCAGCACGTGGCTATTATTTATAGGGTCCATGGGCCAGGAGATGGAGTAGTGGGTGGGCCAGGATTCTCCCCCCCCCCCTTTCCCGTCCTGACAGGGTGGCCTAAGCCCTGAGAAGGGGATAAGGCTTGTTTAGAGGCCCAAGTGAAGGGCAAGCCTTAGAGTCTTCAGGGAGGAAATCCCTAGGGCCACTGCTCTATATCAGGGCAGACACAAAGCTAGCCCAGAAGGGGCTGAGGACTGAGCCCAGAGACAGGGCTAAAGACATTGCTTAGGACACAGGGACAGGCCCTGTTGGACCTTTTTATCCCAGAAGGCGTTCCTTTAGTCATGTGTTAAACTGTGTGGCTGAGCCACTGAAAACTTGCCTGATGAGGGCAATGGCCAACAGGGGGTGTCAGAAAAGGAAAGAGTGCAGGTTTGCACCTGACCAACAGGAGGTGCTCCCCAGAGGTGTGTCTCCCGTCCCTTCTCTCCCGCCCCCCCCGACGCCATCCTCCCCATCACACCATCCTACTACAAGCTCTAAATAGGAATATCTAGCCCAATCTTTTCATGGTGCAAAGTGACCAATTGCTTGTGGGGAACACAGACAGAGAAATTGCTCACCACTTTTTTGAATGCATTGATTATTTATTTAAATTATTTACTGAATAACTTCTCTATGAATAAAATTTGGTTTGTAGCTTGTCTGTGAGTAGTTTGAGAGTACTGAAAATTTGAGCTGTTGGTTTCTTTTCATAAGAATGGCCATACTGGGTCAGACCAAAGGTCCATCTAGTCCAGTATCCTGTCTTCTGACAGGGGCCAATGCCAGGTGCCCTAATTTCATTAGATACGCAGGCCACATGACACTTTTCTGTTCCTGGATTGGATGAGTGTAGCTATTAAAATCAGGTTTGTAGTGTGAATATTTGTGTTTCACAAGTATTCACAATATGCTGTCCATAAATAGCCTCTATTTGTTAAAATTTGTTGTTTTATGAACATTGTTGACAGTAAATTCTTTAGCTTGACTATTCTGAGACAGCAAACACTGAAGAGAATTCAATTTTTTTTTCTTCAAGTTGATATATATATTTTTTGAGGTAGCCAATTAGCTCTATTTACTATTCTTGCTTGCTAGGTTTTCTTCTCCCAGATGAAGACAACATATCAGTCTTCTCAGAAATAGAGACCCAGAACTGTTGGTCTACAAGCTACGTCCTGAGGAGTATTCTTCATCCTTTTCTTTTCTAGTATCAGTGCCAACCTTTTTAAAATTTTAAATCTTTTCTTAGTGACGTATCCATGGAAAGTTTAAGGACTTACCCAGTGAAAAATCTTGGCCACAAATTTCTTTACAATCATCAGAATTTGGAACATGTTTCATGAAACTTGTTCCATGTCACTTTATTTACTTATGGATGACACTACTAACCCTTTTAGGTAGGGAACACCAAAACTGGCTGTTCATAGGAATCATTTCAAAGAACCAGATAAAACAAATGAAATCATTTCAGGTTGGAATTGTTTCTTTTTATTTTAAAGCTGATTAAGTTAATTTGTTTTCTTTTACTAAGTGTTATGGAGACTTTCTGTAATTATTTCAATTAAACTTATTAATCTTTTTGAGACAGTACAGAAAACTAAATGCAAAAAAGCACAATTTTTATGATCTTGGTGTTTATAGCACACTAAATACAAGCTTATTTTGAGTTCTTGTTCGTCACAACTTTTCCATCCACTTGACTAGAATGCCTTGAGCAGGATATATTTATCTCCCTTTATACTCTTTTTAAAATGTCACTTGTGTAGCTATAAAATACTGTTTTACTAAGACTGCAACATATTTGACACATAACTGACAGATGATGCTAAGCATCATATGTGCTGTTAAGAATGGAGTAGAATGCACATCTGTACCAAGGCAGGAGAAAGGGGTAGTAAAATGTGCAAGACCGTCTATAAATCATATTGGATCAGATTTACCCATGGAGTTACAGGGGTTGGTGGGGGGATGTAGCTAAAAAGGGGTGTAGTTAGTCAAGAAGACAGCATGTATAGAGGAAAGTCTCAGGCAATTCAACAGTAGCATAAGCTGCCAAAAAATAGCTAACAGGGAAAGTATAGGATGAAAAAACAGCCTCCTTTGTATTCTTTAACTTACAGCCAGACCATGTCAAATGAAAAACCCTGATCTTCTGGAAAGGGCTAATGTGTAACCAATCAGCAGTTCTCTATTAATGTACTTCTATGAACTCCCTGCTCCCTTACCACAGCATCTGATGTTCTCACAACATCGCTTTGAGACAGACTCAGTAATATCCCCATTTTACAAGGTATGGGAGACTTGCAAGGGTCACACAGTTTTAGTCCAGTGCCTTAACCACAGGACAGTCATCTTGTCAGTATAGAAGAAGTGTATTGAATATTGCAATGATATGATGGCACTAGAATAGAGGAATCTGAACTGCTCAGCTGTGAGTTATAGGCTCCAATGGGGATTCTCCTTTTAGCTCAAGCCTTTACCAGCACCTCTGGAACAGGATATGAATTTCAACTGCACTGCAGCTGCAACATTCTGAATAGCCCTGGTGTGCAGGATAGTGACAGTTGTGAAGTCAGAGGTGCCAATATCAGAATGTTATAATAAATCTATGGCCACCTGTTATTCCTAAATATTGTCTATATAAAGAATTTAGAGCTGAATTTTTGTAAATTATACTGATGACCTATTTTTCATATATGCATCTGATGTAATTGTTACGATAGTTACTGTTTGTATTAGTCACCACTAAGGTATGTCTACACAGCATTTTGGAGTCAGCCTCCAAGCCCCGGCTGACAGACTTGGGCTAGCAGGGCTCACACAAATGCTCTGAAAACATCTGAATGATAGCGCTTTGAAGTTGTGGTTCAGGCTGGAACTCAGGTTCTGAAGCCTGGGGAGGGGGTGGACTTCAGTCATTTAATCAATGGGAATTAGGCACCTAGATGCTTTCGGAAATCTGGCCCTTAGTGTGTCTGTGCCTCAGTTTCCTATCTGTAAAGTGGGCATAATAGTACTTCCCTACCTCACATGAGTGTTGTGAGATTCAATACATTAAAGATTTTGAGGAACTCGGACAACCATAGAGTCATCGTATATTAGATAGAAATACAGGCGCCAACCCTGCCCATGTTTGTACACATGAGTACACCTTATATGTGTCAGTAGTCCTATTGCACAAGACCACGGGACTATGGAATAAGTGTAAAGATACAGAGGGCTGTATATTCTGGCAGGACGAGGACTGCATTCATTTTTTGCCTGAGGGCCTACAGTGTTCCTGTATGACCACTGTAACTGGTTGGCAAGCTGAGCGACTATGAAGGTTGCTTGTTCTTTCTTGGTTCCTCTGCCTGTCACAAGTCCTGACTGCTGAGTCAGTGACCTGCTGTCTTACTGGCCTCTAAGTCCAGTGTTGGAACGTTCCTAGCCTGTCACTCACATTCTAGTCCAGGGAGGCACCACTTTGCCTGGGAATTACATCTCTTGTATTTTCGTTGTTGTTCTTGTTGTGCTTGTGTGACCAGGGTTCTAGTGGGAGCCAGCTGTGGTCACTGAATTAGGGTGAATTGCAAAGAATGGGGCAGACAATCACCATAAAGCTGGTGGATATTCCAATACCTAGATTTACCAAGCCTGCATAAAACAGCTTCTTTATTACTTCACTGGTTACTCAGAAGTCCAAACAACACAGTTCCCTTAAAGTGACCCAGCCTCAGGCCTCCATCCAGGTACCCATGTCAAATATGTTGATTTCCGTAAATCTTATCTCATCATATTAAAGAAAAGGTTCTACCAATCCCAAAGGATCAGACACATTACCTCCCAGGCTAATTAATGTTTCAGATCTTACCCAAATACATGCTACAACCAATTCTTATTAACTAAACTAAATTTTTTTTAAAAAAAGAGTATGGTTAAAAGATCAATATACATACAGACATGAGTTCAATTCATTGAGGTTCTGAGTCACAGCAGAGATGGTGAGCTTTCTAGTTGCAAAGGGGCCTATGAACTGAATTCGAATGTTCAAATCTCATATTCAGGGTGTACTAGCATAACTGGGACCTCAGTCTTGTCACTCAAACTTCCCCTGAAGAAGTCAAAGCAGATCTGAGATGACAGAATCAGACCCAAGGATGTTTTATTCAATTTCATGTCTTTTGGCAAGTTGGAATTCTTCAGGGAACAAAATGTAATTAGGATTACGTTGAAGGAGGTCCATCACCGGTACTTAGCTATACGAATTGACATAGGGCCATTTGCTTGTTTCTCCACCATTCACAGTACATTTCAAAGAGAGATGAATACTGAGATATCCCATGTTTACAATTTATTTACAAGATAGGATGTTCTTTTGACCTCTGGATTATCAGAATACAGCATAGACAGGGATTGTTGATTACATTGTCCACCCTACAGATACATATGTAAATACACAAACATCATCTCTCCATATGTCTTCTGTGGGTTATTCATTTTGCAGGATGTTTAACCCTTTCTAGCCATGCGTCACACCCCCAATGTGAGACTGGTGTGGAAGGGTGAAATTAGAGCCCCTGGATACACCTTAAGTACCTTCCAGTATTGATATGAGCTGTGTTTACATTGAATTCTTTAAAAAGAAAAGGAGTACCTGTGGCACCTTAGAGACTAACCAATTTATTTGAGCATAAGCTTTCGTGAGCTACAGCTCAATGCATCCGATGAGGTGAGCTGTAGCTCACAAAAGCTTATGCTCAAATAAATTGGTTAGTCTCTAAGGTGCCACAAGTACTCCTTTTCTTTTTGCGAATACAGACTAACACAGCTGTTACTCTGAAACCTGTCATTGAATTCTCTGTAATGCCAAATTATTGAGACATGCTTTGGTCAAGTTAAAAACTTAGTCCATACTTTGTGAAACACTTTAGCGATTCCAGGGTTTGGTCTATGTGTTGACTTAACATAGCCATTAATGTTCGTTAGAGAGCACTTACTCTGGCCTTCAGCCATGAAGGCTGTGAGGTATTGTACCTCAGTTTCCCTTTGTGCACAGAAGTTCAAGCTTGTAGTGGGTTTTCTGCTGTGTACAGTTTCAGGGTTAGATACAGGCACTAACTGTGAAATATCAGTATCTCCAGGCCTTTTAACATAGTGTGTGGTGTCATGTAATGAAACAGTATAACCATGGGAGCTTTTACAACATAATGAGTTCTTATGTATTACTCCCAACATGTTCAAGGGTTTTTTGAAAAATCCTACCCATTGTACATTTTTACAGTTATTGGTATCTGCAACAAGTTAGTTACAATCATTAACAATAACATCACTTTTATCACAAGTGTACATTGACAATTATTTTTGTCATGCCAAGCCTTTGTTTTAGACAAATCATTCTTTAGGTCCGCTTGTTCAATATCCCTTTTGAATCTTTGTAGCTTTTTCTTGCCCTCAGGATCTTTCTTAACATAGGCTTTCAGTTTATGCACTTGGTTTTGGTATTTTAGGGTTCACCTGTGGCTTTTATTTGCAAGGTTTAATCCTTCCCTTCCTCCCTGTCCAGTAGGGTCAAAATCTGAATTCTTTTGTGTAACAGAATCCATTGGCTGGCTGGGTGTGTCCCTTTTGCTAACAGCTACAGGCAGGTCTGTCTCCCCCCAGTCAGTCAGGTAACTTGCATCAACACAGACACTAGCCTGTTTACCACTTTTCAGATCCTCGACCTTTACCAATTCCAAGGCTGGACTCTGTCTTAAAGAGATACTATCCATTTTCACTAGCATGTTAGGACAAAAGAACCTTGAAGTCTTCCATTACCAACTTCTGCTTCCACATGGAATCAGATGTCAAGTCCACTAAGACTACAAGTCCTATCCAAAATATGAGATATGATATGAGTTTGCCTGCCCTCCCGTGCATCCTTGTGAGTTCAGTTATATGGCTGTTCTGCTCTGAAAAACCAGTAACCCGATCTTTTTTCAGTATCTGAGTCACAGACTGCTTACTTAAAGAATCAACGTGGAGACACTGATGTTCCAACAACATTGTCTCCCCAACAAGCTGGTTAAGCTTATAGGGCTGTTTAAACTCACTAACAATTTTTATTTAATCTGAAATCTTTTCAAAGCTATCCACACTGGGTCTTTCTGAAGTAAGGCTAGTGGATTCATACACATTTGAAATACTTTGGCCATTAGGCACCAACACACTTTCCTCAGAAGAAAGACTGTTTACTATCAACAATGGCCCATTAAGAGTCAATGGAAACAATTCTTTTTCAGAGACTTCAAAGACTTCACCCAGAAATTCCCTTCCTTCTGCAATATCATGCACTGCAACAGGCTCTTTCTGAGCTTTATTTATGTCCAGAACCAACTTTGTCACAACAGACAAATCACCAGACTCCTTCTGAGTTTCTCACACATCCAGAATCACTTCTGATCCAGTGGGAGGATTTTCACAAAACCCCCTTTCAGGTGAACTGCTAGACTTCATAGTCACAAGATTAGAAGCATTCTCTTTCTTGTTACAAGTTTCCATGCTGTCTGTAGGTAACACAGTCAGATCACCTTCATGCTTTCCTTGTTCCCTGGCTATGATATCACCCTGATCAGACAAGGTTGTCACATCTTGACCCAGCAACACACTAGCAACACGCAAAATAGAAGCATGAGAATCACTTGGTCTCTGGGGGCTATTTATGACATCAACTGGATGCAACCTAGTTACAATGTCATCATCCCTAGCAGACACAAATTTAGGGCCATTTCTTGGGCTTTAGTTGTATCCCGAACCAACTTTGGGTCAACTGATAAATTTGTCAATCGTCATAGGCTGACAGGCTTCTTCTGTCTGCTCTACAGACAGAAAAGAGCTGGATGAAACATTTCCCTTTAACAAACAAACAGCTTGGGATATCATTTCCCTTGTCCCAGCACACATGGCTGTTCATGGACAATTACTTGGAGATTGAAGTAGCTTCCTTCATAGGCAAGTCATTACCCCTAACACACGCAGGAACATTTTGGTCACTGTCACAAATCTCCACACTGGTAACAGGTAAAGTAAAGGGATACTTATGTTCCACTAATCTTGCCTTCCCAAACTGCTGATTAGACAAAGCCATCAGCTCAGAAAGCAGTCTATGCTCATCTAAACTTTCTTTGCCTTCCCATCCCTTAACAGATAAGACACTATTTGTGGAAAACAGCAGTTCATTACACTGAGCTATTTACAGTAAACTCATAGAGGATTACAATATTCATACTTCTTATTGGGTAAATCTTCCTCTTTGACAAGATCTACTTTAACAAGAGAGATGTTAGAAGCTGTAATTTGCCCTAAACAGGTTTTACCACTGACTTTTTAAAATTCTCTGCACAAGTTATGGGGTTACCTTCACCTGAGTTCACAGTAAAAGCATTTACATAAAAGGTGGCAGTGTTGGGGTAAATTTGGTTACACACAGACACCTGCTTAGAGTCAAACAACATACCAACATTGTTACAAACAGGATAGATTCTAATAGATTCTATTCTTTGTTGAGAGGAACTGGTTTTTCAGTATCCTACTGTTCCTTTATTCTCTTGTGTTGGAGCTTAAGTCTGTCCACTTTTGCCTTAGCTTCTAGTTCCTGCAATTGAATATATGCCATTTTTGTTCATGTTCAAAACACATGCATTCTCTTTTAGCAGCGTCTCCTTCCATATCAGCTATTTTCTGCTTTTGTTCAAGTTCTAGCTGCTGGTTTCTCACTGCAAGCATTTTCGCTGGGTCTGCTGCCTTATCACTGGCAATTAACAGATTTTTCAGTTCCTGCTCTGGGGCCTTTTGCTTAAAATACAACCCTCTCTGTAAGCACAATTCTTCCAGGCTTTTTCTGTCAGGATCTTGATCATGGGTCACTCACTGTAACTGATCTTTAAACCCTTAAACTCTCCAGTGTCAAAATTAAATTTTGACAAGCGTGTGCTTCTGATCCAAAAACCCAATTAACCTGTGGTAATGTGTATCCTGCCGACTACGCCACTGTGATCGGGATCCTGGTGGGAGCCAGCTGTGGTCACTGAATTAGGGTGAATTGCAAAGAATGGGGCAGACAATCCACATAAAGCTGGTGGATATTCGAATATCTAGATTTACCAAGCCAGCATAAAACAGCTTCTTTATTACCTCACTGGTTACTCAGAAGTCCAGACCACACAGTTCCCTTAAAGTGACCCAGCCTCAGGCCTCCATCCAGGTACCCATGTCAAACACGATGATTTCTGTAAATCTTCTCTCATCATATTAAAGAAAAGGTTCTACCAATCCCAAAGGATCAGACACATTACCTCTCAGACTAATGAATGTTTCAGATCTTACCCAACTACATGCTACAGCCAATTCTTATTAACTAAACTAAATTTAAAAAAAACCCAAGAGTATGGTTAAAAGATCAATATACATACAGATATGAGTACAGTTCATTGAGATTCAGATTCACAGCAGAGATAGTGAGCTTTCTAGTTGCAAAGTGTTCCTTTGGCCTATAACCTATGAACTGAATTCAAATGTCCAAATCTCATATTCAGGGTGTACTAGCATAACTGGGACCTCAGTCTTGTCACTCAAACTTCCCCTGATGAAGTCTAAGCAAATCTGAGATGACTGAATCAAGACCCAAGGATCTCTTATACAATTTCATGTCTTTTTGACAAGTTGGAGTGCCTCAGGGAACAAAAGGTAATTAGGATGACTTTGAAGGAGGTTCATCACTGGTACTTGCCTATAAAAATTAACATAAGGCCATTTGCTTGTTCCTCCACCATTCACAGTACATTTCAAAGTGAGATGAAAACTGAGATCCCATGTTTACAATTCATTTACATGATAGGATGTTCTGTTGACCTCTGAATTATCAGAAAACAGCGTAGACAGGGACTGTTGATTACATTGTCCACCCTACTCATACATAATGTTTGTGTTTTTGTGTATTTACATGTCTCCCCACATGTCGTCTTTGGGTTATTCATTCTGCAGGGTGTTTAACCCTTTCTAACCATGCAATTCTGAATTTGGGCTTTTTCAACCACTTTTCAGAGAACCTATGACAGGCTATGTATTGCAAAATTAAGAACTGTGGTGTGGCTGAGTAAAGATTACTCTGACATCCATAGCAAATAAATAACCTATAAATATGCTTCATTAATATTCACTTTTTTGTTTAACATTAGTGTAACTAGTATTATAATTCATTTTATCTTGCTATTGTCATCTCCATATTCATTGTTTTGCATAGATGTCACTTCATCTTGGTATTAGCACTTTTTTCCCCATAGCTTCTGGTTTGGTTTTCTCATGTTGTCCTAATGCCCAGAGATCTTCGTTGCAAAGCCAAGACAAAATGAAACATTGAGTTCCTAGACTTCCACTTATTGTTTTCATCTCAAAATTGTATTGTAATTTCTAGAAATTACATGTTACCTGGCAATATTTCATTTAGCTTCACTTTTAAGTCCATAAAGCTCCAGTTATGTTGACAATACCTTACTATGACATCACTGGGTCAAATTCCTCCCTTCCTATAATTCCGTAGTGCAAAGAGATTAATTTGTCTCATTGTCACCTGCATTGTGAATTTACAGAGAAAATAATATGCTTTGTATATTGAGGCATCCCAAAATTGAGGCTCTTGAGGCAACCCAAAATTCATTTACACTGATATACAGACCTTGTATATAATATGGAACTCCTCATTCCCTGGAAGTGGCTGCATTACAGTAGTGAGAAACTAGAGTTGGTTTTGGTTTTGTAAAAATATTTTAAAACCTTTTTTCTGTGCATGTTTTTAAAAGTGATCTATAACTGTTAAAGGTGGTTGGGACTTTGAAATGTGGGAGGGAGGGAAATCTCCTTGATTTCTTTTCAAATATCAAAATTTGAAATTAAAGCTTTCAGCCAACTGCAGTTGAAACATGTTCATTAGCAGACAGCAATATTGCACAACATCTTAGGATGGGTAATGAAGAACACAGCATCCAGATGAAACTGCAGGGGGAATTTAGGCAGAATATAATTATTGCATGTAATTATATTATATTGGGGCAGAATGTAATTATGCAAAGTTGGAATTTTGTCAGGACACTGTGGTGCACTCCCATACTTTGTGAAAAGCTTATGGGAATTTTTAATTAGCATAAGTGGTCAGAACATTAGTTTGATGTCTCAGCCAAAAGATGAATTGATATTGAACTACCATATTCCCCCACAGTATGTGCATGGGTAGCACCAAAATAACAGAACCATTAGGTAGCCTGACTCACCTTGTACCCAAGAAAGCACTGGAGGAGTGTGCTGTATCTGAAATCTGTATTAATGATAAAATGTACCTCACATATTTTGTGTGTGTGTGTATAAGTAGAAGAAAAAGGATTTCTGTATTCAAGGTACTTTCATTACAAGGAAAAGATGTGCATCTGCTAAATAGGCAGATCTTTGTTCTCTACTCATTTGAGAAATATTTAAACAACTGAGCACTTATTGTTAAAATAACATAGAATAACTTTCAGGGGGTAATCATGCAATAAGATGACCTTGATATGTACTCATCATGAGTTATTAGAACCTCATTAAGTCAGCAAGTGCTCTCGCAATCCATTTATTTCAAAGAGCTGTCTATGGGTATTAGATAAGGGAAGAGTAGATTGGATAGGTTTTTGGGACTGAAACATTAAGAATCTGTCCCATATGCCACTCCCTTCCCCAGGGTATGTGAAAGTCTTTCAAGTCCCTCTCTAGCATCAATATTTTTTCATTCATTCTGATAATGTGTAATAGGGCAGCCTACAGCTTATCATTTTGTGTTGCTATCACAGTGACATTGCCCTGAGATGTTAATTCATAATGTTGCAGAGTTCCTTCAAAAGAACAGAACTCAGAGTTGATACAAAAAGTAGGAAAATAATTGTATGCAATGCTTGTTAGTATTCTCTTAACTTCTTTGAGCAACTGTTTTTTGTGTCACGCCACCCACATGCTCTCTTTAAAAGTTCTGAAATCAAAATATGGCCTAACTTTTTCTGCAGCTTTTAAACTCTGAGGAAGGCTGGACTTGTGACTAGGATGGTAAACTGCAAGCCAGGAGATCTGAGTTAAATTGCTAACTTTTTGAGCAGTCTTGGGAAAGTCATGATCTTTCTCTGAGTTTGTTTTCCATCTGTGAAAAGGGATACTACTTCTGTATCTCACAGGCATGTTATACTCTATCTATTAATGTTTGTGAGGTGCTCTGATACTATAGTGATGGAATCATAACAAGTTCCTTTTTAAAAATTGTAGGAAGGGGAGGAGACAGGTAATTCAAACTGAAGGCAAGTTATTAATATTTTTTCTGTAACAACTTATACAGATTCAAACCACATGTAATAAAATACATTTGTACACAAAGTTTCATTGTGATGTAACCTGACTGCCAGAAACTAAACCTATGCAAAATGTGATTCCTATCCAAAAAGTCAACTCAACCTTAGCAGAGCTGCTACTGGCTTCACTGTAATTAAGTGCTAATCGCAGGGGTGTGCTGTTTTGCAAGGCAGTAAACTGAGTGGATAACTTGGAGGTTGAAGGCCAAGGAGTTTATTCTGTCAAGGGAACTGGATCATTTAAGAGAAAAGCAGCACACCTGTCATGTTGTGATTATGATACAAATGTGAATAAGGCCAATAAACTTGAAAATTTATTGACATAATTGAAACTAGTAACTGACTGTACACAGAGTAAATGTCTTACTGGATTCTGCTGGATCTCATGAGATACTTATTTGAGCAACTGAACCAAGAAAATGGGACAGGTTTCAGAGTGGTAGCCATGTTACTCTGTAGCAGCAAAAAGAACAAGGAGTACTTGTGGCACCTTAGAGACTAACAAATTTATTTGAGCATAAGCTTTCATGGGCTAAAGCCCACTTCACTTCACCAGATGCATGTAGTGGAAAATACAGTAGGAAGATCTGTGTGTGTGTATATATATCACACACACACACACACACACACACACACACACACACACACACACACACACACACACACACACACACACACACACACACACACACACAGAACATGGAAAAAAATGGGTGTTGCCATACCAGCTTTAATGAGACCAATTGATTAAGGTGGGCTATTATCAGCAGGAGGAAAAAAAAAACCTTTTGTAGTGATAACCGGATGGCCCATTTCAAACAGTTGACAAGAAGGTGTGAGTAACAGTAGGGGGAAAATTAGCATGGGGAAATAGTTTTTAGTTAGTGTAATGACGCGCACACACTCCCAGTCTTTATTCAAGCCTAATTTAATGCTGTCCAGTTTGCAGATTAATTCCAATTCTGCTGTTTCTCGTTGGAGTCTGTTTTCAGAAGTTTTTTGTTGTTGTTTGTTGAATAATTAATTGAAACTTTTAGGTCTGTAATTGAGTGTCCAGGGAGGTTGAATTGTTCTCCAACTGGTTTTTGAATATTATAATTCTTGATGTCTGATTTGTGTCCATTTATTCTTTTGCGTAGAGATTGTCCGGTTTGGCCAATGTACGTGGCAGAGGGGAATTACTGTTACTCACACCTTTTTGTCAACTGTTGGAAATGGGCCATCCTGATTATCCCCTCAAGAAATTTTTTTTCTCCTGCTGATAATAGCCCACCTTAATCAATTGGTCTTGTTAGAGCTGGTATGGCAACACCCTTTTTTCTTCATGTTCGTTGTGGGTGTGTGTAACTTCCTCCTGTATTTTCCACTGCATGCATCTGATGAAGTGGGCTTTAGCCCACGAAAGCTTATGCTCAAATAAATTTGTTAGTCTCTAAGGTGCCACAAGTACTCCTCATTCTTTCTGAAGAAAATGGGAGTTAGTGTTAGGCCTATTGTGAACAGTGCTGTTGACTTTGCAGTGTGATCTTGGATGTGTCGCTCGATCTTCTTGTGACTTACCTTCATTTTATAGCTGGGGAAATATTTCTTACCTAATTCACACAAAGTTTAAATACTTGGCCTTAGTAAAGTGCTTATCCTTGGATAGAAGGAACAATTGACAGTAAATGCAAAATATTTTTTCATGTATTTCAAGAATATATCTGATTAAATTCTTGTGAGTATAAGAAAAATAAAGAATAAACATAGTTTGAAACAACAAAGCAAAGCATTTTATGGGTGAGCGGAGGAAGGCTTAAGAAGCATAAGTAAAAATGTGGGTGGGTTTTTTTGAGTGGGGGGGGGGTTTCCACTTGTAGAAGGAAGTGCTGTGATTTTTATCACCCAGAGCAGCACATTAATCAACAAATAATGGATTGCAAGTAAACATTGGTAGGGAGCATCCCTTCTGGCCTAAAATATAGGAACTCGACACAGCAAGAAATATGTATGTATTGCTTCTGTATTGTGCAAGCCAAGTTTTTGACGATTGTTTCTTTGGTCTCAGACAGGCTTATGCAGTATGGAAACCAGATGACTGTTTTTTGCTTGTACAGACTATAGAAGCCCATTTAAAGCAAAAAAGTTATCTTCTCTGCAAAATTAGGGACTGAGCTGGCAAAGTTTACTTAAGCAAAACTCTCCCTTGTATTTAAAAGAGAGAGATAAGAAATTTTGCAAAATGAGTAATTAGTCTTTGGAACTCACCTCCATAAGAATTATTGAAGCCAATACTTTTTAAAAAAGGTTTAAATGTTTTTAAAAGGTTTAAATGTTTGTTTTGTAAATGTGGAGATTACCATCATCATGAGCTTAAAAAATAAGAATACTTCAGGGCCTAGTCAACGAATACCTGATGGGGTGGTTATGAAGAAACTTCCATCTATGGATAAGTTATTCCATTATTGCCCATTACATGATTGCTTGCCCCATGCTCTAAAGCAGTTGATACTTGTGGAATTGTTGATATGTCACTCCCAAAACATGGATCAAAGGTCTGATCCCTCATGGCAATTGTTTTGTTATCCCTGAGGCAGGACTCTGTGTTGGACCTTTTAGACTCGACTACATTTGTCATTATGCTGATGAGACACTCACTCCATCCATACATTCACTGGTAGAAATTTAAAATAACTCTCTCTCCTTTTGAGGAAACACATTTCTGCTAAGTATGATTTTTATTGTTTGAGTAATACACCTGCATCTTCATTTGTTACTGCTTTTTATTGTTGAAGAAAACAAGCTTTATGACTTAAGTACAGGTTGCAGTACAGAGTATTAATGGAAGATGGTAGAATTTTTTTTGTCTGAATTGATTATGGTTTTCTAGAGTGCAGAATTAATTTATACACATGGGTCTGATTCTTCACTCACAGGTGGAACAATAATACTAGTCTTTACAGCACTTTTCGTCCCCAGATCCCTCTGGACTTCAATGCAGTTATTCCTGATTTACACCATCGTGAGTGAGAGGCAAGAATCAAGTTTATGGGTTCATTGATTGCTCTCTGGCCTTAAAAAAATCTATCACCATGGTGATCATATAGTCTGACCTGCTGCACAAAATGGACCATAGAGTTTCACCAAGTGAGCCCTGTGTCAACCCCTTAACTTCTGACTGAGCTGGAGCATATAGTTTAGAAAGACAGCTGGCTTTAAAGACCAGTGAATGGCAATCCGCCAGGCCCCTAGGTAAATTATTCCAATGGTTCTCTTTTAAAAATTTGTTCCTTCTTTCTTGTCTTAATTTGTCTAGCTTCAATTTCCAGCCATGGGACCTCGGTGTGGGCTTTTGGAAATAGTCTAGCTAAGACTATTTGTCTGCTAAACTAAAGAGCCCTCTCACTATGTCAGGTTTTCCAGACACCAGTTCATTCTTGTAGCCTTTTTTTTTTTTTAAAGCCTTTCCAATATGTCAATATCCTTCTTGAAATGTAGCTATGATAATGGTCACACTAATGCTGTATACAGGGGTAGCAACATCTCCCTGATACAGGTACTCAAGAGTGTTTCAGAATGAATTACCAGATTGGCACATGGATCTCTCCCTACCCACACAGAATGTCAACTGCAATAGCACAGTCTCTTCCCACCCATTTACCAGACAAAAGGAACTGTGTGGACTGGTGGCAGGGCTGGAGGACATAGAATAAACTCTGCAGAAGCACTTCAGTGACTTAGGCTGTAGTGTAGACTTAGCCTATGTTGGCAAACCTTATGTCACTCAGGGGTGTTTGAACATTCCACCCTCCCCCCCCCCCAAAGTGACATAAATTACACTGACATAAGCATTCATGTGCACAGCACTATGTTGGTGGGAGAGTTCTCCCACTGAGCTTGCTTATGCCTCTCACAGAGGTGGGGTTTTTTTTTATGCCAACGGCATAGAGCGTCTTCACCAGATGTGCTGCAGGGCAGAAGCTGCATCAGTACATGCTGCACTGCACGCATAGACATACCATAAGAAGCCTTTGAAAAGGGTTTTAAGCATTTAAAAGCTGCATTGACTCGCAAGGAAACTTAGGAACCTAAGAGCTAGATCCACAAAGGTGACTTAGGCTCAGCATTGCAACACTTACCTTTTAGATGCCCTGATCAGTAGCGGATTTACCATGAAACAAATGTGTGGTGGCATGGGGCCCCCAGCAACGGGGGGGAGGAGGTCCCAAAATGCAGGACAAATGACTGAATTTAATAACCATTACAAGTCACAATGCAATCAAGGCTTTCTGCATTCTGAGAACGTATTCTGCGAACGGTGCTCTAAATGTGGCTTTTGGAAATAGTCTAGCAAAGAATTTTGCTTTGCCATTTTTTTCACTGTCTCGGCAATAGCATAACAGCAACTAAGGGAAATCATCATTTGCCAATCAAAGTCTGTCTGCTTGACCAATTGAACAAAAGCATCCTGTTGTATCAACCAGGCAAGGTACTAACAAGCTTCAACAGGACTTTATTTTCAAAGTGGGAACCTCTTTACCAGGCTGCTGCTGCACCCTCTGTAGCTTTCTCCCAGCCTCTCTCAATTCCTCCCCACTCCTTCCTGTTTCCTGTCCTTTCAGACTCCCAACAGCCAGTGCTCCCAATTCTAATAATTACAACCAACATCTAAACACCACATTTCCTCCTCTCTTAAGAAACTCTCCCAATTAAAATAAACATTATCATTCTAACCACAGGAACAAATATGAAACAAAACACTATACTGCTGGGAGAAATATTACACTGAAAACACTGTAGCTACTACATAACATAGACAGGTAGTCGTCTGGGTCTGACAGGCCATCTCTCAAGTCCCGATTCCAGTGCAATGTCTTGTTGTGTTGATACTACGGTGAAGACATCCAATGCAGACTGGGTGTTGGCATAATCTCCTCTTGGTGCATAGGCAGGTGCAAGATAAGAAACATTCTGTACCTGCCCATCAGAAAGTCAATAGGTGTAAGGTCCCTTCTTCTCTATGATTTTAAGAGGAACTGTGAATTTATGGTCCCCTTTGCATAAAATTCCAGGCTTTCATATTCTAACGAAGGAACCACACTCAAACTTTGGTTCCCTAGCACCCCACTGCTTGTCTGTGAAAGCCTTAGACTTTGCTTGGTTCTGTTCACTTGTTTTTCTCACATCATCCTCGTTTGGGGCATGAGGTTGTGCCCAATCCAGCAATGTTCAGTTTAGTATTCATCTGTTTCCCATGCAGTAACTCTTCAGGTTTTCTTTGCGTTGTGGCCTATCGTGTAGCCCGGTATGCTTGCAAGAAATCAGTAGTGAAGGGTATCCACAATCGCCCTTCCAGTTTAGCCATTTGCAAACTCTCTCTTTCAAACTTCTGTTAAACCGTTCAATTTCCCCATTGGCTTGAGGGTAATATAGGGATGACCTTCTGTGTAAAATGTTCCTCTCTGCTAGAAAAGTTTCAAACTCCAGGGAAGTAAGTTGACTACCATTATCTAAACCAGTTCTTTGGGGTTACCTTCCCTGCTAAAAACTGAAGAGAGGAAATTAATTACTGTAGCAGAAGAGATTTGCGATGTAAACGCAACCTCAGGCCATTTACTGAAATAGTCTATTAAAGTGATGGCATAACGGCAGTCAGTTGGAGCAGTATCAAAGGGTCCTACAATGTCAATCGCCACTTTTCCCCATGCAGATTCAGGAAGAGGAACAGGCTGTAATGGAGGGGTACATGTCACTGCTATCTTATCAGGCATTTGGCAAGTGACACAGGATTTTGAGTGCTTCAGTTTGAGAGTCCATCCCTGGCCACCAATACAGATCCCGTAGTCGTTGTTTGGTTTGGACAATTCCTTGATGAGTATCGTGTGCCAGGTGTATGAGTTTTGACTGTAATTCTTCTGGCAGAAGTAGCCAGTGTGTACCTCATAGCACACAGCCATCAAACAAGGAAAATTCATCCCGAACTCTAAAATAAGGCAGCAAAACTGGGTTGAGGTTTTTAGGGTGACTGGGCCATCTCTTTGTCAGAAATTCCCATAGTTTTTGTTGAATTGGACAAGCTGAACAAGCAGCTTGAAATTGTTCTCTTGTAACTGCAGTGAGAGTGCTTGTAATAAGCTCAACCACTACATCCTCATCCTCCGGTGGACCATCTGGTGAAGGCAAAGGCAGGCGAGAAAGGCAATCAGCGACCACATTTTGGTTTCCAGGCTTATGTTCCAGTTCATAATTGAAAGAGAGTAGTCTTGCAGACCATCAAGCAATAAGGTATCCTGCTCTTCCCAGTCCTTTCGTGGTGAGCAACGTCATCAAAGGGCTGTGGTCTGTGCGCAACTTGAACGTGCGGCCCCACAGGTAAGTTCTCCATTTTTCAGTAGCCCAGACACAAGCAAGTGCTTCTCTTTCAACTGTAGAGTATTTTCTCTCAGCATTACTCAGTGTCCCTTGAAGCAAATGCAACAGTCCTCTCTGTGTTGTTCTCATGCAGTTGTGTGAGAACAGCCCCAAGTCCATAATCAGAAGAATTAGTAGTTACAATTGTGGGCAATGCAGGAGTGAATAGTGCAAGTACTGGACTATGTACAATCAAGTCTTTCACCGTTTTGAAACTAGCTTGTGCATCCGTTGTCCACACTAAGGTTGAACTTCTCCGTAGTAATTCCCATAACGGTTCAATGACAGAAGCATAATTGGGAATGAATTTTGCATACCAGGAGGTAAGACCCAAGAAGAAACGTAAGTTTTGCAAATCTGTTGGAGGAGAATTTGAAATTGCCAGGATATGATCTGGATCAGGTTTTAGTCCAGCCTGTGAAATTGTATGCCCCAGAAAGGAGAGTTCATTTTGTCTAAATTTGCATTTGGACCTATTGAGCTGGAGGCCTGCTGTGCTGATGCAGTTTAGTACAGATGCAGGTTTATTGTCATGCTCCTCAGAAGTATTTCCAAGCACGATGATATCATCCAGATAGCACTGAACTCCATGTTGATTCTTCAGAATCAATGACATCCTTTTCTGAAAGGCACTTGGGTCAGATGCGAGACGGTATGGAACACATTTAAAACGAAATAGTCCCTCCTGTGTAATAAATGCTGTGAGGTCTCTATCTTCATGCAACATAACCTGGTGTGGTATGCGTTCTGCAAATCAAGAGTAGAAAACATCTTTGCTCCAGGGAGTTCTGGGAATACTACTTCTATGTGAGGAAGAGGATGGCTGTCAATCACAATAGCTTTATTTGGCTCCCTTAACTCCACACAAAGGCGAATGCCTCCACCCTTCTTCTGCATCACTACTATAGGTGAAACCCATTCCGAGGAGTTGATCTCTTCAATAATGTCCTTTTGAACAAGTTTTCTAAGTTCCTCTGAAACAGCTTCCCTGACTGAAAATGGTAAGCGCCATAACTTCTGTCGTACAGGCATCACATTATTCCGCATTTTAACTTTATGCAGAAACCCATAAGCACAGCCGAGTTTCTTCTCAACCTGGTGTTGGGTTGCAGTTGAAACCGGTGTGTATACCGCAAGAGTGCTTTGCTGAGGAAGATCAATTCATCCATTAACTACCCTGAGATTTAAAGCAGCCAATAAATCTCTGTCAAGGATAGGAGTGCCTTTGTGGATGATATAGAACTCTGCAGTTACACAGCGATCACCAAAAGTAACTATTACTGGCAGGCAGACATGTACTGGAATATGTTTTTTCAAATAGCACACCAAGTGAAGTTTGGGTTCAGTAAGAGGCACATCTTTAAAGTAATGCAGATAGATGGAATCAGGTAGTATAAATACTGCTGAGCCAGTGTCCAACATTAGCTGAACAGAGTGTGGTTTGCCTGAGGGTATGGCTGAAACGTTTACAATGCACTTTAACTGTTCTGGAATATGTGCAGTAGTTTATTTTGTCCACGCTCTGCACAGTAACATCTGGTATTGTAACTGCATGCACCTGTTGATTGATTGAACTGGCTACTGCGACATACTTTAGCAAAATGTCCAATATTTTTGCAATGATTGCACTGAGCTACTGTTCCCGGACATCCTGTGTAGCTTGCAAGGTGTTGTGGGGATCCACAGCGAAAACATGCTTTTACTGTGTTTTGAATTTGCTGATTCAGTGGTTTTTCATTAGTTTTCCTCTTGTAATTGTGTGTCTGCAGTGGTAGTGAACTTTTCTGCAAAGGAGTCACAGCATGGACTGTGCCTCCTGTATCCATGCTCACTATTTTGGCTTCAGCTGTAGCTGACTCAATCTGAATAGGAATGGTTATTACTTTTTCGAGTGTAAGTTGTGGTTCTAGAAGTAAGCGTTCTCTTACATGAAGGATGGTTGTTTTCTCAATGAGCTGGTCTCTAATCATCTCATCTGCCATATTCCCAAAGTCACAAATTACAATCAGACCCCTCAGGGAAGCAATATACTGCATTATAGTTTCCCCTCATTTCTGCTCACTCTGGCGAAATCTGTAGCGATTAGCTACTACTTTCACTTTTGGCACAAAAAGGTTCTTTAATGCAGTGAGTGCAGTCTCATATTCGGCAAGGGGAAAAGTGTAAAATATACGCTGCCCTTCTGCTCCAAGGCAGTGGATTAGCAGAGCACGCATTCTTACTTCAGAAATATCTGCTTGCAATCAGTGCTACAGAGAAGTCTCAAACATATGGATCCAGGTAGTAAAAGCAATTGGAGGCTCACTTGGGCTTTGAAGAGAGGGTGCAGGTGGGTTCAGAGGCAGAAGATCCCATCCTTGTCGCCAGAATGTTGTATCAACCAGGCAAGGTACTAACAAGCTTCAGCAGGACTTTATTTTCAAAATGGAAACCTCTTTACCGAACTGATGCTGCACACTCTGTAGCTTTCTCCCAGCCTCTCAATTCCTCCCCTCTCCTTCCTGTTTCCTGTCCTTTCAGACTCCCAACAGCCAGTGCTCCCAATTCTAATAATTACAGCCAACATCTAAACACCACACACCCTCCCTGTACTTTGCAACAATGCCCATGATTTGTCACTAGTATGTAATGGTTCAAAATCCCTTTTTTTTTTCTTTTTTTTTTTTACAGAGCCTGATGAAAAGCACAAGATAAACTGTGTTAAACCTAATTGGGTGGTCCAAGGCCCACCCTTGGCTACACTTCTGCTCTTTCAGATATTTTTAATCTGCCTTAAAATAAAGGTCAGTTTTTTAGCAATAATGAAGCGACACTGAGTCTGGCAGTCAAAAATGCAAAAAAATGAAGATGAGGCAAAAAAGACAAAGATAAGCACAAAGATAGTTTGTCAGCTTTTTTAAAAAGCTTGACGTATTGAATAGTGGACATTCATCAAAAAGTATGGGTGAGGAAATATCTGAATTATCTGATCACTTGCCTAGTTGTGGGGATACCACGACTACAAAAATTGAACAAGTGGACTCTGAAGTGACAATGGAACTACAAAATATTGGTAATTCTGTCAAAGCAAGGGAAGAAACCTACCCTGAAGACATTGCATTATGGCCAAAATCTGTTTCACTGGATATGATAGAATATTTCTTAGCAAACAAACTGAAAAACATAGGTAATATGGAAAATTTGAGAAGAGTATGAGGTTGCAGGACAAAAGCGATTTAGAGGTCCTCATGAGTCCCACTTTCTGAGGATAAAGAAAAATGGGTTGACAGAAACGAGAATTTGGTTGGTGGTTTTTTTTTTGGAAACCACTAAGGCAGTCTCCTGTTACATTTGTTTTCCCTTACTATGATCAGGGAATAATTTGCAAACATTCGTCGACAGGCACTCTATTTGGAGAAACGTTTCAAGACCTATTGCTGATCATGAAACTTCCAAAGCTCACATTAATGCTATATGTAAGTTCATTCAAAGGTGTAAATTATCTGGAAGAATTTATTCAGTGTTATTGGCTCAGTTTGAACAGGAGTGTTCATATTGGAGGAAAGTGTTGCCACGGTCAAACTGCTGTCTTCTTTGGGATGTCCTCTAGGAGGACATGATGAGTCGTCATTGTCAAATGGAAAAGGTAATTTTTTTTTTAACCTGCCTTGAATATCTTAATGATTTGATTTTTTTTCTCAAAGAACGTTTGAAAAATTATCAGTATTGTGGCTCAGGGAAGACCAACTTTTTAACACACCAAACCTACAATGAATTCATCACTAAAATGGCAGAGCAGCTCAAACCAATTCACTGAAGTAAAAGATGCCAAGTACGATTCCATAGTAGTCAGTTCAACACCAGATGTATGTAGGCCAATTAACATTAATGTTAAGATATGTGCCTGGCAATGGTGAAGTTGTAGAGCAATTTCTTTGTTTTGTCCTGCTAAAATCCCACACTTCTGAATGTCTAGAGAACTGTTTTGGAAATAATTGAAAATTTAGTTTTGGACATCAAAAATTGTCATGGGCAGAGCTTTGATAACTGCAAATATGGAAGGAAAATAGTCAGGTCTACAGGCAAGACTCAACAATGTAAGCCCCTCTGCTTTATTCATACCATGTTCCAGCCATTCCAGCTGCAGCTGAATCTTGTGAGGGAGCTACACATTTTTTTACTTCATACATAGATGGAGTATGCTACAATCACGCTTGGAGCAGGCAAATGAAAAACATTTGACAGTCAAAAGAATTTGACACCAGGTGGTCTGCTCATGCAGATTCTGTTTTTGACTTTGAAAATGAGCTATGCTATAAACAAAATCTTATTAAAACATAGCCACACCAAATTCTGGAAAAACACATGCAAAAACTGAAGCAAAGTCCTTAGGAGGAAACGTTCAAAAGTACAATAATTCTGTGGTGTTTTGGGGGTTTTTTTTATTATTATTTTTTTACTCTTTTTTGTGGAACCATTTACTTCAAAGAATTAATGCCATCAGCAAATCGCTGCAAAAGGTTGATACAAGTTTATTGAATGCTGCACAATTGTTAGCCCCAATTAAAAGTCATGGAAGTTTGTCATGGAAATTTGAAATGACTATAGCTCGGTAGAAGCAGAGGTACTAACGTTAGCAGAAAATACAGGTTTCTCTGATGTATTGGATGAGAAGTGTTTTTAAAAAAACAAAACAAAAAAACCCCAGGATGTTATTTTTCAATGAAACTAGAGACAATTAAATCAATTTTAAAGGGACAGAAGATCATTGTTCAATAATAGTGCAATTGCAGAGTAGAGGTGAATCTCTAAAGAAAACTGATTTATTTTGCGTGTTTTTTGTCAGAAGTATGGATAAAAATGCTAAAAGCCACTACAGAAAGAAAGAAAGTGAATTGTACCGAGAGGACATAGACACAAATCTTTTGGAAGATGAAGTGAAACATTTCTTTCATTTTATCAGAAATGATGAGGTCTGTGCTTCAAGATCACCAGTTGATTTGTATAGACTTGTACGTGATTTGCAGGCAACCTTTCCAAATGTAGAAACCATTCTGAAAATATTTTTAATACCTGTCACAAATGCTGCTGGTGAAAGTTCTTCTGTATTAAAACAAGTTAAAAATTATTTGCGGAATACGATGAGTCAGGAACATTTGACAAGTTCGGCAATATTGACAATTGAAAGTGCCTCTTTGTAAAACATTACTTACGATGACTTAAATGACAATTTTGTAATGGAAAATTGTAGCAAAAAACTATCTGAATAATTTTTTTTTCAGACTGCATAAGTTTCTTCAGAGGAAGTTAACTCTTATTTTTCCATTCATGCATCATCTATATACTTCACTTTTCACAGCGTAATGCAAATACAAGTTTTCATCTAGACCAGAAGTTCCCAAAATGTGGTCTGAACTCCATTCAGGTGGACTGAGGAAAGGTTAAGTTTTGTTTGTTTCATAAAAAACAAAACACACACACATTCTTATCCAAAGCACTTTACAATAGTTAGCTAACAGTACAAACAACATTTGGAAAAATCTTTAAGTGAGCTGCTGAGACCCTCAGCAATTGTCAAGTGGTCTGTGCGGAGGGGGAAAACAAGTTAGACTACAAAAACAATCAAGGTATCTCACTCTATTTTCATTTACTTCCTATTACTTATAATATAGGAGGAGGATGAAGGGGGGAAAAAAGGTTCTTTTTCTTGGCTGGGTCCTGGGGGTGGGAGGGGCAAAAATGAAGCTGCACAGAGGGCCCCACTAACTCTAAATCCACCACTAGCCCTGATACCTAATGGAATCCTCTACCCTGATTTAAGCGCCCAGGTTCCCTGTACAATGAATGGGGAGAGTTAGGTGCCTAAAAATGGGATCCACAGAAACCAGCACACTGATCAGGCAGCCATCTCAACTGACGGGAAAAGCTATTGGCAGGGGAGAGACTTAAACCCCACCCTCAAAGGGCCTTAATTGCCCACATCCTCATTGAAGGCAGGTGCCTATTTCTGCTCAGGATTCACAGCCATCAACTTTCTCCTGGAGTTAGGCACTTTCTTTTTTTTAAACAACCTGAGACGGTGGTGCTTATAACCTTTACTCCAGTGGTTAGTTTACTTACCCAGGCTATGGGAGACGCAGGTTCAAATCCTCCCTCTGTCTGGTTTGGAGTTGGGATTTGCCTTAACCACTGTGTTCTGGGGTGGGTTTTTCTTAATCTCTCCTGTTGAAACTCTTCTACTTTGTATAAATATGCATTGGGTGAGTAAAAGAGGTGAGTGACTCTGTAGCCCAGTGGTTAGAGCACTTGGCTGGAAGAATCCAGTTCAGTCTCTGTTTCAGTGACTATCCATACAAAATGGAATAGCTTCAGTATTTGAGATTGAGACCTACCCCAGAATATTTAATGGTTAAAGCACTCTCCTGAGAGGTGTATTCAAATCCCTGTTCCAAATCAGACCTGGGGAGGGGGAAGGGCAGGGGGGATTGGAACGTAGGTCTCCTACATCCTGGATGAGTGCTCTAGACACTGGGCTAGAGGTCATAAATTCACATTTGCTACTAGCACTGTTTTTTGTGCAGGGCCCATCTGTTAAATGGCCTTTGAGGGTACATCTGCATGGGAGTAAAAGATCTGTGGCATGGCTGCAGCTGGCCCAAGTCAGCTCACAGGGCTCAGGCTGTCAGGCTAAAACTTGCTGTGTAGAAGTTTGGGCTGGAGCCTGGGTGATGGGACCCTTTCCCCTCCAGCCTGAGCCCGAACATCTACACTGCAATTTTACAGACCTGCAGCCCAAGCCCTGCAAACCCAAGCCAGCTGAGCCAGGCCAGCCACAGGTGCTTAATTGCTGCATAGACATACCCTGAGAGTGCCTACTGGATCAGGCCCTGCAGGGCACTTATGTGGAGGAATATCTAGTCTGAAGATCTCACCAGGACTTAGGTGTGAGGCAGTTATCAGGATTTAGGTGTCTGCACACGTGCACTGGCACACTTTTAGGTGGCTACAGGAATTTTTTGGAGGGGAATTTAGGAGCATACAGGGTGAGGTGGCAGCTGAGCAGAGGTTCTGAGGATTTACCTTTTGGACTTAGGCACTTAGGGCTAGATCCACAGAAGGTTTTAAGTGCCAAAGTCACTCTTAAAAATAGGACTCTGGCTCCAGAGGCATGTCAGCGCTTTTGAAAATTGTATCCATCATAGTAAAGGTAAACACAGTTCCAGGCTCTATAACCTCTTCCATTATCCTGTTCCACGCTGGGGAAGCCTTATTTAAAAGTTGGAATTATAGCCTATTTTCTAGGGAAATTCCTCTACTGCCTCCTCCCCCCAGATAATTACAGGGATGATGTGCAAGGGGGGCCTGGCAGACTGATAAGACATACAGGCTTCCATATTCCAACGTATCAGACCACGCTTTCCTTCCTGTAGAAACTCACAAGAAAAACATAATTAATTTACCGTATGTTTTATCTCGTTGGTACCAGTTTTATTTTTGTTTTAAATGGCAAGCACTAGAGTTTCAAAAATCACAGCACCAATCCAGGGAAACCTAGTGACTTTACCATGCTCAGTCTTGACATGACACTGAATTCTAATGACAAAATCTAAGGGCAGTTTATTAATGCTGAATAATTGTATGCATGTAATCTGAACCCTGGATTTTTTCTCCAAACCATGGATTCAGCCAACCTCCCAGACATTACTCACAAAGAGGAATATGGACATTTAAATCAGTTGTAAACACATGTAATACTCACCATTCTCAGAAATATTTATTGTTGCTCTGTCATGTGTAGATGTTAAAAGTTAGAGAGAAGCAGTAGATCAGCTAGTCCTTTTCTGATATCCTTACTGTTCCTTGGTACTGTGTCAGATGGCATTTCCTCTTAGCAAGCAGGCAAGAAGGAGAAAGTTAAAGCCTGCAAGTGACACACAGAGCAAGTCACAGTGATGACAGACGTCTTCTTTATCTGTGCCCTAGTTTGCCTCTGAAATTCTTTTGCTATATAAGAAAGATAAACAGTATGTCACTTCCCCACTATGCAATGCAGAGCTTGGGCTGTAAGCCCAATGGCTAACATCAACAACTGGCCACAAGCATTTGTTTAAGGCACTGAATTATTAGCAGTTGTCTGCCCCAGCAGTGTCCAAGACAAGAAACTTTGCACCAAAACAGCTGTGGCCTAGCCAGTCTCCCCCACGGGCTGGGACTGCTTTCAGGGGTGATGGAGCTTGCCCATTTAAGTGCTCTTCCTTTCTCACCAGCACTAGCAGCTGGAGACAGGAGCTGCCACAGCATCCTGGCTCTAGCACTGATCATCCTATAAGACTACTGATTGAGAGAAACTGAGAGTGTCCTACTCCCCTTCTGTAGTGAATGTCATATCTGTGTACTCTCACACAGAGGTTAATGCAAATGCTGGGCTCACAAAGAGCTGGGTACTCTTAGCTCAGGCAGTGCAGGTTCATCCTTTTAGATTCACAAGTCTTGGTTTGAATACCAAGTGCTGGCAACCCACGCAGGGGCAAGCATGGATCACATCTGCATAATGGCAACTAGGCAGTGCTATTTAGCCTCCTGTAATCCTCTTCTTCACTGTGATGTCAATAGCGCAACTGTCATTGACGTCAGTGGGAACAAGATTGGGCCCAGAGTTTGTAGCTGTGCTTGCTGATAGTAATCAAGCACAGAGTAATCCAATTAAAATGCTCAGTACGTTCTAGCATTTGTGTGGCCCAGCTCTTTCCCTGTTGGTTCCCTTTGAACTATTGAATGGCAATCTCAGTGTGTATGTACCTGACAGCATTAATCCAGAGCTGAGGTGGGAAGGAAGCTCTCCTTGAGACAAATATCTCCCTAAATACATTCCATCAGTGATGCATATTCCACCCCAACAAAATAAGTCTCCAACACAATTGACGGAAACCAGGGCTTATCTGTGTCTGTCTATTGGGTTACATGTGGACTGAATGAGTGCAGAATTTTGGCCTTTATAATCTGAAGCAAGAACTTGGCCCAAAGACATTAAGAGATTCTGACAAGTGATAAAAAAGCACACACAAACCTTACATGGGTTTTATTATCACTGACCTTCTGAACAGAAACACTAACAAATGAAAATCAACCCAGAAGCCACCTTTCCACCAAGGAAAAACTATAATGGATTTTATTACCTTTTTTTTTTATATGAACCAGCAAAAAAAATTAAACAGGCATGAAGAGGCTCCAAAATAGAGCAGGTAATGAAATAAAGGCAAAGTGGTCATTCTTCTAAGATATATTGCTTAGCTTAACACAAAATGAGTATAGATGTTTGCTCACTTGGTTAATTTTAATTTCTTCAGTATATTTTTATCAACCCAAGCATGTTTTCAGGTTTTGCTCAGAACTTAAAACTGTCTCTCAAAATCTGAGCCATGCTGTGTGCCTCTAATTCCCTTCAGAGTTAAAAGGGGATTAGAGGATCCTATGCTGCCTGATCCAAATCCCACTGTAGTCAGAAGAAAGTCAGCTGAGATGAAGGCAAATAGTGAACTCAGATGCCTATAAAATAAGCACCAAATACTCCAGCTCTTACTCCGCCTAAAGTCCCACTGACGTTGGATGCAGTTTTACCAGAGCAAGGGCAAACATGTTAAGGGCTTTAGTTTTTTAAGCATCTGTTTGCTTCCTTCTTAGTGCTATATATTTTATGGATGTGTGACATAGACGTACATCTTATGGAAATGGCCTTCGCCAATAATGGAATGTGTTTGGACCTATTGCCAACCAGCTCTGGAAGCAAGTGATGTCAGGATCCATCTTTCTTTGAAACAGGGATATTTGGTTTAAGAACAGAGTACTAAATTGATGTAGGGAGGAATTGCCTCTTCATTGTTGTTTGTATTGCAGTAGTGCCCACAAGGAGCAGGACCCCATTGTGCCAGGCACTGTACAAAAACAGAGGAAAAAGACAGTCCCTGCCTCCAAAGACTTAGACGAGACAACAGATAGACAGGAGCAGCACACAGAAACACTGCAATAATAGTGGTCAGAAGGATAGGCAGTTGTCTCATTTACTGCCTTCAGAATTATCAGGGAATTTCAAAGTGAATGGAAAAAGATAGTGAGAACCAATACTGCCCTCCTCCTCCCCGATCTCTGAAACAAGCCTGTTAACCTCTCTTATCACAGTAAATGTAACACATGGCTATCTAGTGTATATATGGATGCTCCCACAGTGGCATAGAAAACTTGAGTTGAGAGATGGTGTAAGAAACTTGAAAGTCTTGAAAATGTATCAAGATAATTGAAAATGGTAACTTACTAGTAACAGAATCAACAACTAGCTGGATTCTGCTTCATCTTATGAAATGATAGTGTATTTGAGTAACTGAAGAAAGGAAATGGAAGTTAGTGTTAGGCCTATTGTAAACTCTGCCATTGACTTTGCAGCGTGACCTCAGACCCAAGCCTTGGAGCCTACCAGTGCACACAGGCTGCCCATGGACCAGCCCTGATAGCTGGCTTTGTATCAAAAAGGGTAGCGTTTGCACCCTCAAAAGCACTACCAAGGCTGCCAAACTGTGACTGGTACAAAAATAAAGACATATAGCAAGACATCTTTAAGTAGACACAACATGAGGTAGCCTGGGACTTCTTATTCTTATTCTGGGACTTCTTACAAGTACTGCTGGATTATGGCAGGTTTTAAGTAGCATCAGGAACTCCTACTTCTTGTCTTCCTCGTCCATTCCCCCCACTAACTTCAATTGCCTTCTAGGCTGTCCCATGATAAGCCCAAGACTTCTCCCTCGACCCACACCCTTACCCATCATGTCTATTCAAAGGGAGAAACTACCAAAGTGGCTGCTAAAACTGGAATACATTTTTCCCATCTTTCTTTAATCTTGATCTCAGAGTGAGGCTTGCAAGGAATAAAACTTTTCCCTTTCACAAACTAACTTCTGAGACTCCAGCCACATCCCCCTACACTGGATGAACCCTCCTTGGTGTTAGGGTTACCTAATTTCCTCTGGGAACCTTCCAGAAGATTAACATGTTAGGACCAACTATATGCCTTATTAAGGTGATATTAGCCAGCCTTATATGAGTTGCACTGTTAAGTAGAAATGGACATTGCAACCCACCCTGCTCCTGAAACTTCAGTCTCAGTCGCTAAAGCAAGGACTAGCAAATGGGTTTATCTACAAGCACTGTGTTATCTACAAGACCTGGGCCTGCCAATTATTTTTGAAAACAGACCAATTTCTCTGATTAGTCATAGGATACTTTAGTTTAAATCCCTAAGTAAAAAAATAGGGGCATCCGAACTTTGCGCAGTTGATGATTGCGTTGACACTTCCAAGGAACCCATGGATTGCACCTGATTTGCCTAAAATGAAACAGATTGAGGTTCCCCTGGTATTTTACATGAAGACTTCAGGCCTTGGCATGTTGTACTCCATTTGATCTCTTCTGTGACAGAAGGAGAAGTATTGGCAGCCTTGGAAGATGGTCTCTTATTTACATACCCCCAAAATATGACTAAAGTATCCAAAAGGCACTGAACCTCCAACCCTGATGTTAACTTGCACAGAGGATGGATAATTTCTTTTTAAAAAAAGTCCTAATATTTAAAATGGACAGTTATAGTAATTAGGGGACTTAATTTACTCAAATTTAGGTTGGTTTGTTTTGCAAATTCCCCCCCCCACACACACACACACTACATGAGTTCATTGTAGATTGCCTGGTTTCCTTTGATTACTTCTAGTACCTAGCAGAGCTCAGATACATTTAACATCTTTCAGTTTTGAGAAATTATTATAAACCAGTCTGGCTCTTGTATAATCATAAAGTGTATTTTTACATTTAATATAAGGATATTATATGTCGAAAGTTAAAGCAACATATAATTAATAGCAAACCTGGCTAATGGTAGCTAAAACACATCAAAGCATCCTGCTGTTCCTTGGCTAGTATACATGCTTTCGGCAAGCTACTAAATTCCAAGCAAATTAACTACTTTTCTTGTTTGGGTTCTTTTTAAGTTTAATAGTGGGAGACGCTGATTCATTAATAAAATGATAGGTACATGTTAAATTATGCAGATGCTATATGATCTTCCTATAGAATTTCAGAAAATGATTGCTGAAGATGTAGCGTGCATGCATGCTTTCAAACAGTCATTCCAGTCATTTGTTGGGAGCCATGTGAGTGGGCAAATGCACTGATTATTAAATTAATTTATTATCAAACAGAGAATGGGGAAGCACGCCCTTTTTACTTGCGTAAGGAGCAATCATATGTTCAAAGCTGAAAGCTATCCTTGACCATTTCTTTTATATATAAAACTACTAGTAGTCATCAACTTGCTGTACTCACCAAGCAAACACAAAATGAAGGTTTAAATATGACTTCCATGGACTCACAGGTTTTAAGAGGGCTGCTAGGATCATCTCCTCTAATTTCCGGTATAATATAGGGCCTAGAACAGTGCCTGGGAATTCCTGCAATAGAAGGAATTACTCTTCTCTATTACGTATCAGGGGGTAGCCGTGTTAGTCTGTGTCCACAAAAACAACAAGGAGTCTGGTGGCACCTTAAAGACTAACAGATTTAAATAAATAAATTTATTATAAATACATATTTATTTAGTATTGAGAAAAGAAGACCAAAAGGGGACCTGATAAGTCTTCAAATGTTAAGGGCTGATCAATTGTTCTCTGTGTCCACTGAAGGTAGGACAAGAAGTAATGGGCTTAATTTGCAATTAAGGAGATTTAAGTTAAATATTAGAAAATCTTTCTAACTCTTAAGGATAGTTAGTCTCTGGAATAGACTTCCAAAAGAGATTGAGGAATCTACATCATTGGAAGTTAAGAACAGGTTGGACAAACCCTTGTCAGGGATGGTCTAGGTTTACTTAGTCCTGCATTTGCACAGGGGGCTGGATTTGATGACTTCTTGAGATCCCTTTCAGCCCTACATATCTATTATTCTATAAGAGAAAACTATCAAGTGCAATAACTTGTGGTTGCTTTAAAGACATCCAATCTAGATTTAGTTTGGAATTTTTAAGGGAGTTACGGATTCTGTTTCTCCTGGTGATTTCCCTACTTTTAGAGACTTGATTGATGAGTTGACTTGTACAGTTTAAGGCTACATAGGAACATTATCTGGAGCAAATAAGTAATGTCAATATTTGTATAGGTTTTGAGATCCATCATAGGTTTATCACTGTTTCAGAACATTTGATCTATCTCTCTCATCACTGGTCAGGGCCAGTGATTAATTGGCAAAGTTAATCTTTATTTAAATTCAGTGCCTTACATGCCACTTTGTCCCAAGGTCAGAATGTTAAAAACCTCATTCTTGACTCTCTTTTGTTCTTTGTTCCAACTATCCCCCCTGTCCTTCTCTTGATTTGATTGTTTTGCATCCTTTAATAGTAATATAATTGGGAATAACACATAGAGATAGAAAGATGATGAAGAAGTCAGAAAAATGACTGGACAAGGCATCCTCCCACAAATAATCGACAAAAGAAGACATCAGTGGCTGGGACATGTGCTGAGAATGGAAAAAGAACGCTCACCAAATACCACCCTTGAATGGAAGCCAGAAAACGCAAGAAGAAAGTGAGGAAGACCGTGAATAACATGGAAATGAATAGTTCTGAACAACCTCAAGCACCTCAACATGAAATGGGAAGATTTGGAGAGAAGGGCAGTTGGCAGGCAAGGATGGCAAATGTGGGTAGCCCAATGTGCAGCAAAGCACAGGATGGACTAAAGTCAAGCTAAGATTTGTTTTTGAAGGTAAGGCCTAAATTGAACACAGCAGAATTGCAAGGTTTTAAGAAGCTCTCAGTTCAAAGCGGCCTTATTGCTGTGAGTCAACTTTCTGTCACTGATGCTGTATTTTTCACAGCATCGTTCATCTCTAAGGATGAGAAACCAGTTGCACAGCTGACTAAGATAGCTGTGGTATCATTTTCCTACTTATTAATCTCAAGGCGCTTTTTGGCGAGTGAGTCCAAGGTGGAGCTTTGAGCAGATGAGGGCATGTTTAGACCCATTTTCTGATGGAGTTTTTTTGGTAAGCTCTGAAATCATAGGTGGTGGTTATCCATCATTTAACAGCTAGCCAATTTGTGCCTCAGTTGTACCATCCATTGAGTACCAAATGATTGTGTTAGTACTATGCTGTGTATTGGCCAAAACCTCCCAGAGGGAGGGGAGTAAGAGAGATGAGTCTGACTAAATAATCTGATTTTTAAACACAAGTAACTCATATTTGCAGACTTGCTTTTTTTGAAACTATACTTATTACTCACATTGTTAGCTCATAATATGCTTATTTTACAGATTTCAGTTTATCTGGCTGCCCTGTTTATCATGAACACTACAGAATTACTGAATACTTGTTCCTACAGTTAGTCAATCAGAATCACTTAGTTTTGTATTTCTGATCAGCTACTGCAGCTGAAATCATGACATTAAAGATTTTCTATAAGGTTTTGACATTAAAATCAATTCTTTTCACATCGTCAGAAAAATTCCCATTAATAAAAACAAGAAATGAAGAGTAATTTGAGCTTTACTTCAGTTTAAACATACTTTTTTTAATGATTTAAGAAGTATTATGGTAATTGATATCACAGAACTGCCACACATATTCCTATAATATACACCTCAGCCCCCCCCCATGCCAAATCTTGATGCCCTTGAAAAGGAAAATAATCCTTAAAATATGCTCTCATTTACACTGTCTTAAAACCAGAGTAATCCCATAACCTCCAGTCTAGATTCACATCATTGTAACTGAGAGTGGAATTTGACCTAGAGACGTTTAGTTTTCTCATGAGGAAAATAAAAATGAATTCTCACCCCAGCTTCAGCCCTTTCACAGTGGACAACAGGGCCAGAATGGCATAAAAGGTTGATAAGAACCCTGGATCCACCCAGGGGAGAAATTCCGCGGCATAGCAATGAGGAAGACAGCAGCAAACTGCTTTACAAAAACTTTGGTGAGAGCCCTGGTGTAAAGGGTGTGCCGGGAGAGCTGTGTCAGGGGTTGCAGCCATGGCATAGACAGCTTGAGACAGGTGGCTGTAATTTAGCCTGGGGTAGAGGGGATTGGCTGTCTATCAACATTAATCCCAGGGCTGCTCCAGCCCCAGTGCAGTCCAGAATCAGGAGTGTACAACTGTGGCTTCAAACCACTTTACCAATCCTCTCCCCTTGGGACCAGTATCTCACCCAAGTGTCAGAGTAGCAGCCATGTTAGTCTGTATTCGCAAAAAGAAAAGGAGGACTTGTGGCACCTTAGAGACTAACAAATTTATTTGAGCATAAGCTTTTGTGAGCTACAGCTCACTTCATCAGATGCATTCAGTGGAAAATACAGTGGGGAGATTTATATACATAGAGAACATGAAACAATGGGTGTTACCATACACACTGTAACTTAAGGTGAGCTATTACCAGCGGGGGGGAGAAAAACCTTTTGTAGTGATAATCAAGGTGGGCCATTTCCAGCAGTTGACAAGAACGTTTGAGGAACAGTGGGGGTGTTTTTATGGTAAATTATTAGAGCTGATCAAAGAACAGAAATTATTTTTTGAGCAAAACTTTGAAAATTCAAAAAATTGTGGGTTTTGTTCAGAATTGGAACAAAAGCAAATACTTCAGCATTTCCCATGTAAAGGAATTTTTAAAAAATTATATTTCGGGAAAAGCAAAACAAATGTTTCAAAAAAAAAATTGGCCATCCTGTGGAACGGACCATGGAGCTAGGGAACTTGCCCACTCCATTTCTGTCAAAAGTTTTGATGGGATCTGCCTGTTCCCACAACATATTTTAATTCCATCAAATCAGCATTTTCTAATTCATAGATTCATAGATATTTAGGTCAGAAGGGACCATTATGATCATCTAGTCTGACCTCCTGCACAACGCAGGAAACCTGTTCCATCAGAAAACTTTCAACCAGTTCTATAAATTATTAATGTGTGTATGAATATATGTATTTAAAATTATAATATAAACCCGTTAGAGCTTTACACGAATCTACTCTTATTGGCTCCAGTTCCGTTCCTGGCATGCAAACTTCATCTCTGCAACTAAGTTAGCGCTCACACTTTACACTCTCAGTCGCTATTCATTGGAGGTGTAAAATGTGATGCAGAACAGGTGTGTGTCATGGGTCAGTGGAATTTGATTTGTCAAGTAAGCCGAACATTTACATAAGCTGTGGGGATCTCCATAGTCCCCTGAGATATACTTGACGTCGGTATCGGTTCACATGAACATATCTATTGGACAAGCTTAACAGGTCAGCTGTCCAAGCCTGACATCCTTGGTTTGAGATCAGTTTCCCTTCTCCTATGAGAACTGCCTGCTGAGCTTATTGAATCCCACCTGCCTCTGCGAGACCTATTTTAAGACCGTCCCAGGCCCTATGATGACATCAGGGTGAACAATGTGGCATTTTATAGAGAGCCATGCCACTCGCCACCCCACCACGCTGTAATGAGAGATGTCACCAGTGGGGCTGCAACAGTTTATTGCATAGGTGGGCGAACTACGGCTTGCGGGACCGTCCTGGCTGGCCCTTGAGCTCCTGGCCCGGGAGGCTGCCCCCAGCCCCTTCCGTGCTGTCCTCCCTCCCCCAAAGCCTCAGCTCACTGCGCCGCCTGCACAATGCTCCAGGTGGGGGGTGGAGGGAGAGCTGTGAGCTCCTGGGGCAGCACAGCTGCAGGGTGCGGCCTGACCCGGTGCTCTGCACGGCGTGGCTGCCTGTCCTGGTGCAGCTGCGCTGCCAGCCACCGGTGCTCCAGGCAGCGCAGTAAGGGAGTGGGGGAGGGTGTTTGGAGAGAGGGCAGGGGAGTTCGGGGGTGGTGGTCAGGAGGCAGGGGTGTGGACAGGGGTCAGGGCAGTCAGAGGGCAGGGAACAGGGTGGTTGAATGGGGGCAGGAGTTCCCAGGGGACAGTAAGGAAGGAGAGGGGGGTTGGATGGGGTGGCAGGAGGCAGTCAGGGGACAGGGAAAAGGGGTGGTTGGATGTGGCAGGGGCCCTGGGGGGCCATCAGGAAGGAGGCAGGGGGTTCAATGGGGTGGCGGGGGGGAGCAGTCGGGGCGGGGAGTCCGGGGGTGGTGAAGACAATCCAGGAAGCTTTTGGAAAGTGTAGGGGACAATTTCCTGGTGCAAGTGCTGGAGGAACCAACTAGGGGCAGAGCTCTTCTTGACCTGCTGCTCACAAACTGGGAAGAATTAGTAGGGGAAGCAAAAGTGGATGGGAACCTGGGTGGCAGTGACCATGAGATGGTCGAGTTCAGGATCCTGACACAGGGAAGAAAGGAGAGCAGCAGAATACGGACCCTGGACTTCAGAAAAGCAGACTCTGACTCCCTCAGGGAACTGATGGGCAGGATCCCCTGGGAGAATAACATGAGGGGGAAAGGAGTCCAGGAGAGCTGGCTGTATTTTAAAGAATCCTTATTGAGGTTACAGGGACAAACCATCCCGATGTGTAGAAAGAAGAGTAAATATGACAGGCGACCAGCTTGGCTTAACAGTGAAATCCTTGCTGATCTTCAACACAAAAAAGAAGCTTACAAGATGTGGAAGATTGGACAAATGACCAGGGATGAGTATAAAAATATTGCTCAGGCATGCAGGAGTGAAATCAGGAAGGCCAAATCACACCTGGAGTTGCAGCTAGCAAGAGATGTTAAGAGTAACAAGAAGGGTTTCTTCAGGTATGTTAGCAACAAGAAGAAAGTCAAGGAAAGTGTGGGCCCCTTACTGAATGAGGGAGGCAACCTAGTGACAGAGGATGTGGAAAAAGCTAATGTAGTCAGTGCTTTTTTTGCCTCTGTCTTCACGAACAAGGTGAGCTCCCAGACTACTGCACTGGGCAGCACAGCATGGGGAGGAGGTGACCAGCCCTTTCTGGAGAAAGAAGTGGTTTGGGACTATTTAGAAAAGCTGGATGAGCACAAGTCCATGGGGCTGGATGCGCTGCATCTGAGAGTGCTAAAGGAGTTGGCGGCTGTGATTGCAGAGCCATTGGCCATTATCTTTGAAAACTCATGGCGATCGGGGGACGTCCCGGATGACTGGAAAAAGGCGAATGTAGTGCCCATCTTTTAAAAAGGGAAGAAGGAGGATCCTGGGAACTACAGGCAAGTCAGCCTCACCTCAGTCCCTGGAAAAATCATGGAGCAGGTCCTCAAGGAATCAATTCTGAAGCACTTAGAGGAGGGAAAGTGATCAGGAACAGTCAGCATGGATTCACCAAGGGCTAGTCATGCCTGACTAATCTAATTGCCTTCTATGACAAGATAACTGGCTCTGTGGATGAGGGTAAAGCGGTGGATGTGTTGTTCCTTGACTTCAGCAAAGCTTTTGACACGGTCTCCCACAGTATTGTTGCCAGCAAGTTAAAGAAGTATGGGCTGGATGAATGGACTATAAGGTGGATAGAAAGTTGGCTAGATTTTCGGACTCAACGGGTAGTGACCAATGGCTCCATGTCTAGTTGGCAGCCAGTATCAAGTGGAGTGCCCCAAGGGTCGGTCCTCAGGTCGGTTTTGTTCAATATCCTCATAAATGATCTGGACGATGGTGTGGATTGCACCCTCAGCAAGTTTGCAGATGACACTAAACTGGGAGGAGAGGTAGATACACTGGAGGGTAGGGATAGGATACAGAGGGCCCTAGACAAATTAGAGGATTGGGCCAAAAGAAATCTGATGAGGTTCAACAAGGACAAGTGCAGAGTCCTGCACTCAGGATGGAAGAATCCCATGCACCGCTACAGACTAGGGACTGAATGGCTTGGCAGCAGTTCTGCAGAAAAGGACCTAGGGGTTACAGTGGACGAGAAGCTGGATATGAGTCAACAGTGTGCCCTTGTTGCCAAGAAGGCCAGTGGCATTTTGGGATGTATATCTAGGGGCATTGCCAGCAGATCAAGGGACGTGATCATTCCCCTCTATTCGACATTGGTGAGGCCTCATCTGGAGTACTGTGTCCAGTTTTGGGCCCCACACTACAAGAAGGATGTGGAAAAATTGGAAAGAGTCCAGCGGAGGGCAACAAAAATGATTAGGGGACTGGAACACGTGACTTACGAGGAGAAGCTGAGGGAACTGGGATTGTTTAGTCTGCGGAAGAGAAGAATGAGGGGAGATTTGATAGCTGCTTTCAACTACCTGAAAGGGGGTTCCAAAGAGGAATGATTTAGACTGTTCTCAGTGGTAGCTGATGACAGAACAAGGAGTAATGGTCTCAAGTTGCAGTGGGGGAGGTTTAGGTTGGATATTAGGAAAAACTTTTTCACTAGGAGGGTGATGGAACACTGGAATGCGTTACCTAGGGAGGTGGTAGAATCTCCTTCCTTAGAAGTTTTTAAGGTCAGGCTTGACAAAACCCTGGCTGGGATGATTTAGTTTGGGATTGGTCCTGCTTTGAGCAGGGGGTTGGACTAGATGACCTCCTGAGGTCCCTTCCAACCCTGATTATTCTATGATTCTATGAAGGAAGCAGGGTGGTTGGATGGGGCAGGGGTCCCGGGGGGGTAGTCAGGAATGAGAAGGGAGTTGGATGGGGCGGCAGGGGGCAGTTGGGGCGGGGGTTCTGGGGGCTGTCAGGGGATAGAGAGCGGGGGTGGATGGGGCAGGGGTTCCCGGGGGACCGTCAGGGGGCGAGAAGCAGTGGGGGTTGGATAAGGTACGGGGGCACAGCCTCCCCTAACCGGCCCTCCATACAATTTCAGAAACCCGACGCGGCCCTCAGGCCAAAAAGTTTACCCGCCCCTGGTTTATTGGATATTTGCAGCTGTCCTACATCTGTAGGATGGTCCCCTACAGCCCAGGGACTTGGTTGCAATGATTGCAGATGGAAGATGATCAAGGAGGATGCCAAAGACTAGGAAGATGAACTAGATATAAGTGGACCTTAAAGAGACCAAAGGTACTGACCCCAAATAGGAAGTGGCAAGAAAGAAGAGATTTGCATAAACTGCATGTGGAAAAGCAATAGCTTACTAGCATTCCCTCTCTTAGCACCCACCCCAAATTTGACAAAGGAATTTGGGTTCCACTTACCAATGTAAAAAGAAAAGGAGTACTTGTGGCACCTTAGAGACTCACCAATTTATTTGAGCATAAGCTTTCGTGAGCTACAGCTCACGGAAAGCTTATGCTCAAATAAATTGGTGAGTCTCTAAGGTGCCACAAGTACTCCTTTTCTTTTTGCGAATACAGACTAACACGGCTGTTACTCTGAAACTTACCAATGTGCAAATTACACTCCTGTCTCTTACACTATCAGGTGACTTGTTGCCCATATCTGGTTAATTACTGTACTTTACACAGCTGATGAATCAAGCTCATTATATTGAAACAAAGCAACAGAAAATTACAGCACAAAAAAGCAAAAAGATACAGAAAAAAATCTCTTGTAAAACCTCAGGAGTCTGACCAAGGGTTTTTTAAAAAATTAATTAATTAAAAAAATCGGGAGAATTATACTAGACATAAAAGCTACTCTCTCATTACTGCACTGGGGAAGTACTAAATGGTCACTTGGGGAGATAGAGGGCTTGATCCAATTCCCATTGATGTCCTTGGAAATTTTACCATGGACTCCAGCTTTCTGTGCATAGCTACCTGCAGCTACTCTTGTGTTGCGGGCCTGCAGTACTTACACAAAAGGTCCTGGGGCGGGGGAGCACAGATGCGTGTCTGCCACCCACAAATTGGACACTGGAAAGAGTAAGAGAGAGCAGGTTTAATAAGCACCACTAAGAAAGATTTCTAGGGAGAAGAATGAGTCATAGCAGGAATAGAGTATTACCCTCCCTTCCCCCACTAGTTAAAGAAAGAAGACTGTGAATTTAAAAAGAGAATCACTCTTACTGAAACATAATACCTGTAAGTGTTAATCTCATACACATATCCCCTGCTGTCTTTATTGTTGATTTGTTAATACTGCAGTGGACAGGAACGACAAGCACGTAACTGGTCAAATTTTTTCAGAAAAAGTTTTTGCTGAAAAATGCCCAAACTGTTCATGAATTTGTCGTGAATTAACTAAATAGCTTTGGCCTATGTCAGTCATTGGAGTTGGGATGTGAATTTGAGGCTCCCACCTTGTAGGTGAGAGCCTTATCCAGTGCTTTGAAGAGCGGGGAGGGGATAGGCTCCCTTTCTCTCTCTAGCCGAAAGACTATATTAAAGTATTTTATAGAAAGTGGAAGAGTTTCAGAGCAAGCGAGTGAGAAAACCCAGCACCTTGCTACTCTATAGTCCAGGGCTTAGGGCACTTTCCTGCAGTATAGGAGACAAGTTTAAATCCCTTCTCCACTTTGGGCACAGAGGGGATTTGACGTTGGGGCTCCCCCATCCTGAGAGAATGCTCAAACCACTGGGCTATAAGTAACAAGGGAGGCAATGCTACCAATTGTGCGCACATACACCCATAGTCATTCTGTGAACGTAGCCCTTCATTTCTTTTGTTTCTAACAAAAATTGCCTGGAAACAAAAATTTTGGTGGTTGTTTGTTCAGTTTTCCTAAAAAAATTAGAATTTTCAGCTTCAGGTAAAACTGATGTTTTCTTTCAACTTTTCAGAACTGCTGAAAAACCAAAAAATCAGTCATTCACCCAGCTCAACATTTAACACTTGGTTATATAATATATGTTTGCAAAGCATTTAAAAATGTTGAAAAACAAGAATGTGTGTCTGTTCGTTTATTCACTTTAATAAATCTGGGATGACTTGGACTTTGTTTTCCTTGTCCTTATTTTCTCCTCTTTGTAAAGTATAAAATACAGTATGGCACTGCAAAATTATAATGAAAATTTAGGAGCCCAGACTGATAAACACATGATATGTTCATGTCATAAGTTCCCAAAACCTTAGATAAATATGATATTAAGTGCTTTTGACCACTTTGTTTCTCCTTGGAACTCATTCTAACTTTCTGAACACCTGATTAAAATGAGTCCTGCATCAGCAACTGCTCTTTTGTACTAAGACTTAGTTTTTGATATCTACTGACCCTGCAGAGATTGAAATGGGAACTTCCTTACCATAGGAGAGTCTACTTCCTAATGTGGGCCAGCACTCAGTTCTAGATTTATTTACAGATCTTTACCTTTTTGGTATAGAGAATTATTTTAGGTCACTTTCAAAGGTTCCATACCTCTCTGTAAGACTTGTATAGTTGGACTAAAACACTTGACTATAGGTGGAGGGATTTAAAAAAATCCCTATAAATACATTTAAACTATTTACAAGGGTAAAGCTCATATATGTGCAGCAGACAGAGCTTTCTTTTGGGCTGGTCCAAGGCTGGGGAATGAATGTCCACAGCATAGAAGAACCACCTCCGAGGTCACCCCTTTCCATTCCAAATGTAAAGTGCACTTCTCTGATCTACCCTTCAGTAACAAACACACTCAGAATACTGGAAAAAGAAAAGGAGGACTTGAGACTAACAAATTTATTTGAGCATAAGCTTAGAGACTAACAAATTTATTTGAGCATAAGCTTTTGTGAGCTACAGCTCACTTCATCGGATGCTGAAGTGAGCTGTAGCTCATGAAAGCTTATGCTCAAATAAATTTGTTAGTCTCTAAGGTGCCACAAGTCCTCCTTTTCTTTTTGCATGATACAGACTAACATGGCTGCTACTCTGAAACCTGTCAGAATACTGGGTATTACATAAAATTAATAAACATCACAGTTTTTCCCATGTGAGAAAAAGGGGAGAGAGGGAAAGGGCAAATTACATGTGACAAATAGTTTTCACATCCCTTAATGCACTTCTGGGAAGCACTCGGATACTATGCTGATGAGGGTGGCATAAGAACCTGAACAGAATACATGCAAACAGCTGCTTGGGAAAATCACGTTTTTTTGGAGAGTCTTAAAGGTCAATGCTGATTTGGTAAGTCATGTTAGTAGTAATTTTGTTACTAAAAATGTGTTCTTATTTTATTCATGTTTTTAATTCTTTCATGTTCTTCCTTACACTTGTTTTTCCATCTACTGCTCAAGGACCCAGTTAACAGCTGTTCTGCAGACAGGATTCCCATTGCAGTCAATGGGATGTCAGCCTATGGAGTGGCTGCAAAATGGGATCCAAAGAATCTAAAGCAAATTAACTCATCTATTTGTTTAAAAGAGTACTTTCTTTTCTTAATACTTTTCTTTGACTTAACACCTTCCCCCTCCCTGCCCCCAACACTCTCTGTAATTTTTCTGTTTTCATTCCATTAGTGTGTGCATTGTTGTAATGTCTAGTGGCGCCAGTCATAGGTCAGGGCCCTGTACATCCATTATTGTTTTTTCTCAAGAGGTAACCTTTCCTTTTAGCCAGGTTGAAACCCCATAAAAATTGTTTTTATTTCTTTACTAATACATTTAAGGGAAATAAATAGCTTCTTACTCCTAGTGAAGCCAGTGATTTCAATAGAAGAACCATAATTAGCAATTCTTATATAGACTCCTTAACACACGGTTCTGCTCTGAAAAGTGACTATGTAAAAAATGGACTATTCTTACTTGACAGATGTATTTTGAGTACTTTCTGCTAACTTTAGTACTAAAGAGTAGTTTTGACAGCTGCTTCTTCGGTTACCTCTCCAAAGCCAACACAGTTTGAGAGAACTGGATTGTATTACTTCTTGTGCACCTTCAGCAGAACTCATTGCTGACTTCCAATGAGCTACATTTGTATAAACCTGCTGAAGAGACTAGTTTTGTACAGATGTCAGGGAGCGGGTAATTTGACTTGCTGAACCTTTATTATTGGTGGCAATGTGCTCTCTTCTAAGACATGCAGTAGTATTGTTCCAAAAATGTGCTTTTAACGTATTATCCCCAGGCTTTTATGGCATTTCAGCCTTGGTTATAATTAAATTACACCACTGCCACCTCAGAAGGGTGCAATTTGCAATCCTTTTCTCAGCAGGAATATTGTAGTCTTTAATCATTGTGTACTAAAATGTGGTGCTCACTCAGAACCTACAGTGGGACAGTTCAGTGCAGACTAATTGATTTCCATAGAGCATGAGGACATGATATCCATAAGAGTAGTCAGAGGCTGTTTCACTGCTGTGAATTGCATATTCACAGGGTACCAGCGCAGCTTAATTAACCTTTTTGAAACTGCTGC